>NW_026731624.1:77500-453693 GCF_028476545.2 Physella acuta | reverse complement strand
CCCCGCAGCTCCATTTTGGCTCTCTTTTTACCCGCAGCCTTTTTAATAAAAATATATTAGTTACTGATATTTAAAAGCAAGCTGCTCATAGCTTAATTGTGATCACTACATACGGCTCTTGGCAGTTTTTACAAGTCTTTTGATTTCATGAATACTGTTTTGTTTTAAAATAAGCATATTTTAAAGAGACAGTAGATATTTTTTTTTTAAATAACACAAGCGGCCAAGCAACTTCTCACTATATTGTATACCGTACGTGGTGTTCGCTTTTAAGCGTGACATTGAAACATGTTTACAAATGACAGTACTTTTGTACAAGAATGTATGTTGTAATTGTTTATTCGCTTCCTTGACCATCGAAGCATGCTACTTGTATGAAAACTTTTTTCATCAATAACGACTGGAATCAACAGAGGTTGGAGGAAAAAGTTAAATAGGTATGTATGCTCTAATGAATAGGCTTCGTGTAACCAGCTAGATGCTGCATAGTCGTTTATGTACGCTTGCTTGAGGTGCACATCGGGGCTGTAGCTCAAGTGGTAGAGCGCTCGCTTAGCATGTGAGAGGTACGGGGATCGATACCCCGCTGCTCCAGTGATACTACTTTTTTTTAATATAATAGGTTTTATCCACTTTGTGTGTATGCCTTTTGAGTGCAAATCATGTTTTCCTACCCGATATAGATGATTTTAGTTAATGTGTTTTAAGCAACTTCAAGTACCATCTACTGGTGGCAGTATGCTACCTATTTTGAAACATCTCGACCCCAATACTTACAAAGACAAAATAGGCACTGAAATTAAAACAAAATCCGTTTTTCCTTCGAAAGATTAATCTGTTCTCACGTGTTGGCCAAGTCAAACGCTGGAGGGTCTGGACAACATTGAATACATTTTCGCCATGATAGACAACAGGGGTTGTAGCTCAAGTGGTAGAGCGCTCGCTTTGCATGTGAGAGGTACGGGGATCGATACCCCGCAGCTCCATTTTGGCTCTCTTTTTACCCGCAGCCTTTTTAATAAAAATATATTAGTTACTGATATTTAAAAGCAAGCTGCTCATAGCTTAATTGTGATCACTACATACGGCTCTGTGCAGTTTTTACAAGTCTTTTGATTTCATGAATACTGTTTTGTTTTAAAATAAGCATATTTTAAAGAGACAGTAGATATTTTTTTTTAAATAACACAAGCGGCCAAGCAACTTCTCACCATATTGTATACCGTACGTGGTGTTCGCTTTTAAGCGTGACATTGAAACATGTTTACAAATGACAGTACTTTTGTACAAGAATGTATGTTGTAATTGTTTATTCGCTTCCTTGACCATCGAAGCATGCTACTTGTATGAAAACTTTTTTCATCAATAACGACTGGAATCAACAGAGGTTGGAGGAAAAAGTTAAATAGGTATGTATGCTCTAATGAATAGGCTTCGTGTAACCAGCTAGATGCTGCATAGTCGTTTATGTACGCTTGCTTGAGGTGTACATCGGGGTTGTAGCTCAAGTGGTAGAGCACTCGCTTAGCATGTGAGAGGTACGGGAATCGATACCCCGCTGCTCCAGTGATACTACTTTTTTTAATATAATAGGTTTTATCCACTTTGTGTGTATGCCTTTTGAGTGCAAATCATGTTTTCCTACCGGATATAGATGATTTTAGTTAATGTGTTTTAAGCAACTTCAAGTACCATCTACTGGTGGCAGTATGCTACCTATTTTGAAACATCTCGACCCCAATACTTACAAAGACAAAATAGGCACTGAAATTAAAACAAAATCCGTTTTTCCTTCGAAAGATTAATCTGTTCTCACGTGTTGGCCAAGTCAAACGCTGGAGGGTCTGGACAACATTGAATACATTTTCGCCATGATAGACAACAGGGGTTGTAGCTCAAGTGGTAGAGCGCTCGCTTTGCATGTGAGAGGTACGGGGATCGATACCCCGCAGCTCCATTTTGGCTCTCTTTTTACCCGCAGCCTTTTTAATAAAAATATATTAGTTACTGATATTTAAAAGCAAGCTGCTCATAGCTTAATTGTGATCACTACATACGGCTCTGTGCAGTTTTTACAAGTCTTTTGATTTCATGAATACTGTTTTGTTTTAAAATAAGCATATTTTAAAGAGACAGTAGATATTTTTTTTTAAATAACACAAGCGGCCAAGCAACTTCTCACCATATTGTATACCGTACGTGGTGTTCGCTTTTAAGCGTGACATTGAAACATGTTTACAAATGACAGTACTTTTGTACAAGAATGTATGTTGTAATTGTTTATTCGCTTCCTTGACCATCGAAGCATGCTACTTGTATGAAAACTTTTTTCATCAATAACGACTGGAATCAACAGAGGTTGGAGGAAAAAGTTAAATAGGTATGTATGCTCTAATGAATAGGCTTCGTGTAACCAGCTAGATGCTGCATAGTCGTTTATGTACGCTTGCTTGAGGTGTACATCGGGGTTGTAGCTCAAGTGGTAGAGCACTCGCTTAGCATGTGAGAGGTACGGGAATCGATACCCCGCTGCTCCAGTGATACTACTTTTTTTTAATATAATAGGTTTTATCCACTTTGTGTGTATGCCTTTTGAGTGCAAATCATGCTTTCCTACCGGATATAGATGATTTTAGTTAATGTGTTTTAAGCAACTTCAAGTACCATCTACTGGTGGCAGTATGCTACCTATTTTGAAACATCTCGACCCCAATACTTACAAAGACAAAATAGGCACTGAAATTAAAACAAAATCTGTTTTTCCTTCGAAAGATTAATCTGTTCTCACGTGTTGGCCAAGTCAAACGCTGGAGGGTCTGGACAACATTGAATACATTTTCGCCATGATAGACAACAGGGGTTGTAGCTCAAGTGGTAGAGCGCTCGCTTTGCATGTGAGAGGTACGGGGATCGATACCCCGCAGCTCCATTTTGGCTCTCTTTTTACCCGCAGCCTTTTTAATAAAAATATATTAGTTACTGATATTTAAAAGCAAGCTGCTCATAGCTTAATTGTGATCACTACATACGGCTCTTGGCAGTTTTTACAAGTCTTTTGATTTCATGAATACTGTTTTGTTTTAAAATAAGCATATTTTAAAGAGACAGTAGATATTTTTTTTTTAAATAACACAAGCGGCCAAGCAACTTCTCACTATATTGTATACCGTACGTGGTGTTCGCTTTTAAGCGTGACATTGAAACATGTTTACAAATGACAGTACTTTTGTACAAGAATGTATGTTGTAATTGTTTATTCGCTTCCTTGACCATCGAAGCATGCTACTTGTATGAAAACTTTTTTCATCAATAACGACTGGAATCAACAGAGGTTGGAGGAAAAAGTTAAATAGGTATGTATGCTCTAATGAATAGGCTTCGTGTAACCAGCTAGATGCTGCATAGTCGTTTATGTACGCTTGCTTGAGGTGCACATCGGGGCTGTAGCTCAAGTGGTAGAGCGCTCGCTTAGCATGTGAGAGGTACGGGGATCGATACCCCGCTGCTCCAGTGATACTACTTTTTTTTAATATAATAGGTTTTATCCACTTTGTGTGTATGCCTTTTGAGTGCAAATCATGTTTTCCTACCCGATATAGATGATTTTAGTTAATGTGTTTTAAGCAACTTCAAGTACCATCTACTGGTGGCAGTATGCTACCTATTTTGAAACATCTCGACCCCAATACTTACAAAGACAAAATAGGCACTGAAATTAAAACAAAATCCGTTTTTCCTTCGAAAGATTAATCTGTTCTCACGTGTTGGCCAAGTCAAACGCTGGAGGGTCTGGACAACATTGAATACATTTTCGCCATGATAGACAACAGGGGTTGTAGCTCAAGTGGTAGAGCGCTCGCTTTGCATGTGAGAGGTACGGGGATCGATACCCCGCAGCTCCATTTTGGCTCTCTTTTTACCCGCAGCCTTTTTAATAAAAATATATTAGTTACTGATATTTAAAAGCAAGCTGCTCATAGCTTAATTGTGATCACTACATACGGCTCTGTGCAGTTTTTACAAGTCTTTTGATTTCATGAATACTGTTTTGTTTTAAAATAAGCATATTTTAAAGAGACAGTAGATATTTTTTTTTAAATAACACAAGCGGCCAAGCAACTTCTCACCATATTGTATACCGTACGTGGTGTTCGCTTTTAAGCGTGACATTGAAACATGTTTACAAATGACAGTACTTTTGTACAAGAATGTATGTTGTAATTGTTTATTCGCTTCCTTGACCATCGAAGCATGCTACTTGTATGAAAACTTTTTTCATCAATAACGACTGGAATCAACAGAGGTTGGAGGAAAAAGTTAAATAGGTATGTATGCTCTAATGAATAGGCTTCGTGTAACCAGCTAGATGCTGCATAGTCGTTTATGTACGCTTGCTTGAGGTGTACATCGGGGTTGTAGCTCAAGTGGTAGAGCACTCGCTTAGCATGTGAGAGGTACGGGAATCGATACCCCGCTGCTCCAGTGATACTACTTTTTTTAATATAATAGGTTTTATCCACTTTGTGTGTATGCCTTTTGAGTGCAAATCATGTTTTCCTACCGGATATAGATGATTTTAGTTAATGTGTTTTAAGCAACTTCAAGTACCATCTACTGGTGGCAGTATGCTACCTATTTTGAAACATCTCGACCCCAATACTTACAAAGACAAAATAGGCACTGAAATTAAAACAAAATCCGTTTTTCCTTCGAAAGATTAATCTGTTCTCACGTGTTGGCCAAGTCAAACGCTGGAGGGTCTGGACAACATTGAATACATTTTCGCCATGATAGACAACAGGGGTTGTAGCTCAAGTGGTAGAGCGCTCGCTTTGCATGTGAGAGGTACGGGGATCGATACCCCGCAGCTCCATTTTGGCTCTCTTTTTACCCGCAGCCTTTTTAATAAAAATATATTAGTTACTGATATTTAAAAGCAAGCTGCTCATAGCTTAATTGTGATCACTACATACGGCTCTGTGCAGTTTTTACAAGTCTTTTGATTTCATGAATACTGTTTTGTTTTAAAATAAGCATATTTTAAAGAGACAGTAGATATTTTTTTTAAATAACACAAGCGGCCAAGCAACTTCTCACCATATTGTATACCGTACGTGGTGTTCGCTTTTAAGCGTGACATTGAAACATGTTTACAAATGACAGTACTTTTGTACAAGAATGTATGTTGTAATTGTTTATTCGCTTCCTTGACCATCGAAGCATGCTACTTGTATGAAAACTTTTTTCATCAATAACGACTGGAATCAACAGAGGTTGGAGGAAAAAGTTAAATAGGTATGTATGCTCTAATGAATAGGCTTCGTGTAACCAGCTAGATGCTGCATAGTCGTTTATGTACGCTTGCTTGAGGTGTACATCGGGGTTGTAGCTCAAGTGGTAGAGCACTCGCTTAGCATGTGAGAGGTACGGGAATCGATACCCCGCTGCTCCAGTGATACTACTTTTTTTTAATATAATAGGTTTTATCCACTTTGTGTGTATGCCTTTTGAGTGCAAATCATGTTTTCCTACCGGATATAGATGATTTTAGTTAATGTGTTTTAAGCAACTTCAAGTACCATCTACTGGTGGCAGTATGCTACCTATTTTGAAACATCTCGACCCCAATACTTACAAAGACAAAATAGGCACTGAAATTAAAACAAAATCTGTTTTTCCTTCGAAAGATTAATCTGTTCTCACGTGTTGGCCAAGTCAAACGCTGGAGGGTCTGGACAACATTGAATACATTTTCGCCATGATAGACAACAGGGGTTGTAGCTCAAGTGGTAGAGCGCTCGCTTTGCATGTGAGAGGTACGGGGATCGATACCCCGCAGCTCCATTTTGGCTCTCTTTTTACCCGCAGCCTTTTTAATAAAAATATATTAGTTACTGATATTTAAAAGCAAGCTGCTCATAGCTTAATTGTGATCACTACATACGGCTCTTGGCAGTTTTTACAAGTCTTTTGATTTCATGAATACTGTTTTGTTTTAAAATAAGCATATTTTAAAGAGACAGTAGATATTTTTTTTTTAAATAACACAAGCGGCCAAGCAACTTCTCACTATATTGTATACCGTACGTGGTGTTCGCTTTTAAGCGTGACATTGAAACATGTTTACAAATGACAGTACTTTTGTACAAGAATGTATGTTGTAATTGTTTATTCGCTTCCTTGACCATCGAAGCATGCTACTTGTATGAAAACTTTTTTCATCAATAACGACTGGAATCAACAGAGGTTGGAGGAAAAAGTTAAATAGGTATGTATGCTCTAATGAATAGGCTTCGTGTAACCAGCTAGATGCTGCATAGTCGTTTATGTACGCTTGCTTGAGGTGCACATCGGGGCTGTAGCTCAAGTGGTAGAGCGCTCGCTTAGCATGTGAGAGGTACGGGGATCGATACCCCGCTGCTCCAGTGATACTACTTTTTTTTTAATATAATAGGTTTTATCCACTTTGTGTGTATGCCTTTTGAGTGCAAATCATGTTTTCCTACCCGATATAGATGATTTTAGTTAATGTGTTTTAAGCAACTTCAAGTACCATCTACTGGTGGCAGTATGCTACCTATTTTGAAACATCTCGACCCCAATACTTACAAAGACAAAATAGGCACTGAAATTAAAACAAAATCCGTTTTTCCTTCGAAAGATTAATCTGTTCTCACGTGTTGGCCAAGTCAAACGCTGGAGGGTCTGGACAACATTGAATACATTTTCGCCATGATAGACAACAGGGGTTGTAGCTCAAGTGGTAGAGCGCTCGCTTTGCATGTGAGAGGTACGGGGATCGATACCCCGCAGCTCCATTTTGGCTCTCTTTTTACCCGCAGCCTTTTTAATAAAAATATATTAGTTACTGATATTTAAAAGCAAGCTGCTCATAGCTTAATTGTGATCACTACATACGGCTCTGTGCAGTTTTTACAAGTCTTTTGATTTCATGAATACTGTTTTGTTTTAAAATAAGCATATTTTAAAGAGACAGTAGATATTTTTTTTTAAATAACACAAGCGGCCAAGCAACTTCTCACCATATTGTATACCGTACGTGGTGTTCGCTTTTAAGCGTGACATTGAAACATGTTTACAAATGACAGTACTTTTGTACAAGAATGTATGTTGTAATTGTTTATTCGCTTCCTTGACCATCGAAGCATGCTACTTGTATGAAAACTTTTTTCATCAATAACGACTGGAATCAACAGAGGTTGGAGGAAAAAGTTAAATAGGTATGTATGCTCTAATGAATAGGCTTCGTGTAACCAGCTAGATGCTGCATAGTCGTTTATGTACGCTTGCTTGAGGTGTACATCGGGGTTGTAGCTCAAGTGGTAGAGCACTCGCTTAGCATGTGAGAGGTACGGGAATCGATACCCCGCTGCTCCAGTGATACTACTTTTTTTAATATAATAGGTTTTATCCACTTTGTGTGTATGCCTTTTGAGTGCAAATCATGTTTTCCTACCGGATATAGATGATTTTAGTTAATGTGTTTTAAGCAACTTCAAGTACCATCTACTGGTGGCAGTATGCTACCTATTTTGAAACATCTCGACCCCAATACTTACAAAGACAAAATAGGCACTGAAATTAAAACAAAATCCGTTTTTCCTTCGAAAGATTAATCTGTTCTCACGTGTTGGCCAAGTCAAACGCTGGAGGGTCTGGACAACATTGAATACATTTTCGCCATGATAGACAACAGGGGTTGTAGCTCAAGTGGTAGAGCGCTCGCTTTGCATGTGAGAGGTACGGGGATCGATACCCCGCAGCTCCATTTTGGCTCTCTTTTTACCCGCAGCCTTTTTAATAAAAATATATTAGTTACTGATATTTAAAAGCAAGCTGCTCATAGCTTAATTGTGATCACTACATACGGCTCTGTGCAGTTTTTACAAGTCTTTTGATTTCATGAATACTGTTTTGTTTTAAAATAAGCATATTTTAAAGAGACAGTAGATATTTTTTTTAAATAACACAAGCGGCCAAGCAACTTCTCACCATATTGTATACCGTACGTGGTGTTCGCTTTTAAGCGTGACATTGAAACATGTTTACAAATGACAGTACTTTTGTACAAGAATGTATGTTGTAATTGTTTATTCGCTTCCTTGACCATCGAAGCATGCTACTTGTATGAAAACTTTTTTCATCAATAACGACTGGAATCAACAGAGGTTGGAGGAAAAAGTTAAATAGGTATGTATGCTCTAATGAATAGGCTTCGTGTAACCAGCTAGATGCTGCATAGTCGTTTATGTACGCTTGCTTGAGGTGTACATCGGGGTTGTAGCTCAAGTGGTAGAGCACTCGCTTAGCATGTGAGAGGTACGGGAATCGATACCCCGCTGCTCCAGTGATACTACTTTTTTTTAATATAATAGGTTTTATCCACTTTGTGTGTATGCCTTTTGAGTGCAAATCATGTTTTCCTACCGGATATAGATGATTTTAGTTAATGTGTTTTAAGCAACTTCAAGTACCATCTACTGGTGGCAGTATGCTACCTATTTTGAAACATCTCGACCCCAATACTTACAAAGACAAAATAGGCACTGAAATTAAAACAAAATCTGTTTTTCCTTCGAAAGATTAATCTGTTCTCACGTGTTGGCCAAGTCAAACGCTGGAGGGTCTGGACAACATTGAATACATTTTCGCCATGATAGACAACAGGGGTTGTAGCTCAAGTGGTAGAGCGCTCGCTTTGCATGTGAGAGGTACGGGGATCGATACCCCGCAGCTCCATTTTGGCTCTCTTTTTACCCGCAGCCTTTTTAATAAAAATATATTAGTTACTGATATTTAAAAGCAAGCTGCTCATAGCTTAATTGTGATCACTACATACGGCTCTTGGCAGTTTTTACAAGTCTTTTGATTTCATGAATACTGTTTTGTTTTAAAATAAGCATATTTTAAAGAGACAGTAGATATTTTTTTTTTAAATAACACAAGCGGCCAAGCAACTTCTCACTATATTGTATACCGTACGTGGTGTTCGCTTTTAAGCGTGACATTGAAACATGTTTACAAATGACAGTACTTTTGTACAAGAATGTATGTTGTAATTGTTTATTCGCTTCCTTGACCATCGAAGCATGCTACTTGTATGAAAACTTTTTTCATCAATAACGACTGGAATCAACAGAGGTTGGAGGAAAAAGTTAAATAGGTATGTATGCTCTAATGAATAGGCTTCGTGTAACCAGCTAGATGCTGCATAGTCGTTTATGTACGCTTGCTTGAGGTGCACATCGGGGCTGTAGCTCAAGTGGTAGAGCGCTCGCTTAGCATGTGAGAGGTACGGGGATCGATACCCCGCTGCTCCAGTGATACTACTTTTTTTTAATATAATAGGTTTTATCCACTTTGTGTGTATGCCTTTTGAGTGCAAATCATGTTTTCCTACCCGATATAGATGATTTTAGTTAATGTGTTTTAAGCAACTTCAAGTACCATCTACTGGTGGCAGTATGCTACCTATTTTGAAACATCTCGACCCCAATACTTACAAAGACAAAATAGGCACTGAAATTAAAACAAAATCCGTTTTTCCTTCGAAAGATTAATCTGTTCTCACGTGTTGGCCAAGTCAAACGCTGGAGGGTCTGGACAACATTGAATACATTTTCGCCATGATAGACAACAGGGGTTGTAGCTCAAGTGGTAGAGCGCTCGCTTTGCATGTGAGAGGTACGGGGATCGATACCCCGCAGCTCCATTTTGGCTCTCTTTTTACCCGCAGCCTTTTTAATAAAAATATATTAGTTACTGATATTTAAAAGCAAGCTGCTCATAGCTTAATTGTGATCACTACATACGGCTCTGTGCAGTTTTTACAAGTCTTTTGATTTCATGAATACTGTTTTGTTTTAAAATAAGCATATTTTAAAGAGACAGTAGATATTTTTTTTTAAATAACACAAGCGGCCAAGCAACTTCTCACCATATTGTATACCGTACGTGGTGTTCGCTTTTAAGCGTGACATTGAAACATGTTTACAAATGACAGTACTTTTGTACAAGAATGTATGTTGTAATTGTTTATTCGCTTCCTTGACCATCGAAGCATGCTACTTGTATGAAAACTTTTTTCATCAATAACGACTGGAATCAACAGAGGTTGGAGGAAAAAGTTAAATAGGTATGTATGCTCTAATGAATAGGCTTCGTGTAACCAGCTAGATGCTGCATAGTCGTTTATGTACGCTTGCTTGAGGTGTACATCGGGGTTGTAGCTCAAGTGGTAGAGCACTCGCTTAGCATGTGAGAGGTACGGGAATCGATACCCCGCTGCTCCAGTGATACTACTTTTTTTAATATAATAGGTTTTATCCACTTTGTGTGTATGCCTTTTGAGTGCAAATCATGTTTTCCTACCGGATATAGATGATTTTAGTTAATGTGTTTTAAGCAACTTCAAGTACCATCTACTGGTGGCAGTATGCTACCTATTTTGAAACATCTCGACCCCAATACTTACAAAGACAAAATAGGCACTGAAATTAAAACAAAATCCGTTTTTCCTTCGAAAGATTAATCTGTTCTCACGTGTTGGCCAAGTCAAACGCTGGAGGGTCTGGACAACATTGAATACATTTTCGCCATGATAGACAACAGGGGTTGTAGCTCAAGTGGTAGAGCGCTCGCTTTGCATGTGAGAGGTACGGGGATCGATACCCCGCAGCTCCATTTTGGCTCTCTTTTTACCCGCAGCCTTTTTAATAAAAATATATTAGTTACTGATATTTAAAAGCAAGCTGCTCATAGCTTAATTGTGATCACTACATACGGCTCTTGGCAGTTTTTACAAGTCTTTTGATTTCATGAATACTGTTTTGTTTTAAAATAAGCATATTTTAAAGAGACAGTAGATATTTTTTTTTTTAAATAACACAAGCGGCCAAGCAACTTCTCACTATATTGTATACCGTAGGTGGTGTTCGCTTTTAAGCGTGACATTGAAACATGTTTACAAATGACAGTACTTTTGTACAAGAATGTATGTTGTAATTGTTTATTCGCTTCCTTGACCATCGAAGCATGCTACTTGTATGAAAACTTTTTTCATCAATAACGACTGGAATCAACAGAGGTTGGAGGAAAAAGTTAAATAGGTATGTATGCTCTAATGAATAGGCTTCGTGTAACCAGCTAGATGCTGCATAGTCGTTTATGTACGCTTGCTTGAGGTGCACATCGGGGCTGTAGCTCAAGTGGTAGAGCGCTCGCTTAGCATGTGAGAGGTACGGGGATCGATACCCCGCTGCTCCAGTGATACTACTTTTTTTTAATATAATAGGTTTTATCCACTTTGTGTGTATGCCTTTTGAGTGCAAATCATGTTTTCCTACCGGATATAGATGATTTTAGTTAATGTGTTTTAAGCAACTTCAAGTACCATCTACTGGTGGCAGTATGCTACCTATTTTGAAACATCTCGACCCCAATACTTACAAAGACAAAATAGGCACTGAAATTAAAACAAAATCTGTTTTTCCTTCGAAAGATTAATCTGTTCTCACGTGTTGGCCAAGTCAAACGCTGGAGGGTCTGGACAACATTGAATACATTTTCGCCATGATAGACAACAAGGGTTGTAGCTCAAGTGGTAGAGCGCTCGCTTTGCATGTGAGAGGTACGGGGATCGATACCACGCAGCTCCATTTTGGCTCTCTTTTTACCCGCAGCCTTTTTAATAAAAATATATTAGTTACTGATATTTAAAAGCAAGCTGCTCATAGCTTAATTGTGATCACTACATACGGCTCTTGGCAGTTTTTACAAGTCTTTTGATTTCATGAATACTGTTTTGTTTTAAAATAAGCATATTTTAAAGAGACAGTAGATATTTTTTTTTAAATAACACAAGCGGCCAAGCAACTTCTCACCATATTGTATACCGTACGTGGTGTTCGCTTTTAAGCGTGACATTGAAACATGTTTACAAATGACAGTACTTTTGTACAAGAATGTATGTTGTAATTGTTTATTCGCTTCCTTGACCATCGAAGCATGCTACTTGTATGAAAACTTTTTTCATCAATAACGACTGGAATCAACAGAGGTTGGAGGAAAAAGTTAAATAGGTATGTATGCTCTAATGAATAGGCTTCGTGTAACCAGCTAGATGCTGCATAGTCGTTTATGTACGCTTGCTTGAGGTGTACATCGGGGTTGTAGCTCAAGTGGTAGAGCACTCGCTTAGCATGTGAGAGGTACGGGAATCGATACCCCGCTGCTCCAGTGATACTACTTTTTTTAATATAATAGGTTTTATCCACTTTGTGTGTATGCCTTTTGAGTGCAAATCATGTTTTCCTACCGGATATAGATGATTTTAGTTAATGTGTTTTAAGCAACTTCAAGTACCATCTACTGGTGGCAGTATGCTACCTATTTTGAAACATCTCGACCCCAATACTTACAAAGACAAAATAGGCACTGAAATTAAAACAAAATCCGTTTTTCCTTCGAAAGATTAATCTGTTCTCACGTGTTGGCCAAGTCAAACGCTGGAGGGTCTGGACAACATTGAATACATTTTCGCCATGATAGACAACAGGGGTTGTAGCTCAAGTGGTAGAGCGCTCGCTTTGCATGTGAGAGGTACGGGGATCGATACCCCGCAGCTCCATTTTGGCTCTCTTTTTACCCGCAGCCTTTTTAATAAAAATATATTAGTTACTGATATTTAAAAGCAAGCTGCTCATAGCTTAATTGTGATCACTACATACGGCTCTGTGCAGTTTTTACAAGTCTTTTGATTTCATGAATACTGTTTTGTTTTAAAATAAGCATATTTTAAAGAGACAGTAGATATTTTTTTTAAATAACACAAGCGGCCAAGCAACTTCTCACCATATTGTATACCGTACGTGGTGTTCGCTTTTAAGCGTGACATTGAAACATGTTTACAAATGACAGTACTTTTGTACAAGAATGTATGTTGTAATTGTTTATTCGCTTCCTTGACCATCGAAGCATGCTACTTGTATGAAAACTTTTTTCATCAATAACGACTGGAATCAACAGAGGTTGGAGGAAAAAGTTAAATAGGTATGTATGCTCTAATGAATAGGCTTCGTGTAACCAGCTAGATGCTGCATAGTCGTTTATGTACGCTTGCTTGAGGTGTACATCGGGGTTGTAGCTCAAGTGGTAGAGCACTCGCTTAGCATGTGAGAGGTACGGGAATCGATACCCCGCTGCTCCAGTGATACTACTTTTTTTTAATATAATAGGTTTTATCCACTTTGTGTGTATGCCTTTTGAGTGCAAATCATGTTTTCCTACCGGATATAGATGATTTTAGTTAATGTGTTTTAAGCAACTTCAAGTACCATCTACTGGTGGCAGTATGCTACCTATTTTGAAACATCTCGACCCCAATACTTACAAAGACAAAATAGGCACTGAAATTAAAACAAAATCCGTTTTTCCTTCTAAAGATTAATCTGTTCTCACGTGTTGGCCAAGTCAAACGCTGGAGGGTCTGGACAACATTGAATACATTTTCGCCATGATAGACAACAGGGGTTGTAGCTCAAGTGGTAGAGCGCTCGCTTTGCATGTGAGAGGTACGGGGATCGATACCCCGCAGCTCCATTTTGGCTCTCTTTTTACCCGCAGCCTTTTTAATAAAAATATATTAGTTACTGATATTTAAAAGCAAGCTGCTCATAGCTTAATTGTGATCACTACATACGGCTCTTGGCAGTTTTTACAAGTCTTTTGATTTCATGAATACTGTTTTGTTTTAAAATAAGCATATTTTAAAGAGACAGTAGATATTTTTTTTTTAAATAACACAAGCGGCCAAGCAACTTCTCACTATATTGTATACCGTACGTGGTGTTCGCTTTTAAGCGTGACATTGAAACATGTTTACAAATGACAGTACTTTTGTACAAGAATGTATGTTGTAATTGTTTATTCGCTTCCTTGACCATCGAAGCATGCTACTTGTATGAAAACTTTTTTCATCAATAACGACTGGAATCAACAGAGGTTGGAGGAAAAAGTTAAATAGGTATGTATGCTCTAATGAATAGGCTTCGTGTAACCAGCTAGATGCTGCATAGTCGTTTATGTACGCTTGCTTGAGGTGCACATCGGGGCTGTAGCTCAAGTGGTAGAGCGCTCGCTTAGCATGTGAGAGGTACGGGAATCGATACCCCGCTGCTCCAGTGATACTACTTTTTTTTTAATATAATAGGTTTTATCCACTTTGTGTGTATGCCTTTTGAGTGCAAATCATGTTTTCCTACCGGATATAGATGATTTTAGTTAATGTGTTTTAAGCAACTTCAAGTACCATCTACTGGTGGCAGTATGCTACCTATTTTGAAACATCTCGACCCCAATACTTACAAAGACAAAATAGGCACTGAAATTAAAACAAAATCCGTTTTTCCTTCGAAAGATTAATCTGTTCTCACGTGTTGGCCAAGTCAAACGCTGGAGGGTCTGGACAACATTGAATACATTTTCGCCATGATAGACAACAGGGGTTGTAGCTCAAGTGGTAGAGCGCTCGCTTTGCATGTGAGAGGTACGGGGATCGATACCCCGCAGCTCCATTTTGGCTCTCTTTTTACCCGCAGCCTTTTTAATAAAAATATATTAGTTACTGATATTTAAAAGCAAGCTGCTCATAGCTTAATTGTGATCACTACATACGGCTCTTGGCAGTTTTTACAAGTCTTTTGATTTCATGAATACTGTTTTGTTTTAAAATAAGCATATTTTAAAGAGACAGTAGATATTTTTTTTTTAAATAACACAAGCGGCCAAGCAACTTCTCACTATATTGTATACCGTACGTGGTGTTCGCTTTTAAGCGTGACATTGAAACATGTTTACAAATGACAGTACTTTTGTACAAGAATGTATGTTGTAATTGTTTATTCGCTTCCTTGACCATCGAAGCATGCTACTTGTATGAAAACTTTTTTCATCAATAACGACTGGAATCAACAGAGGTTGGAGGAAAAAGTTAAATAGGTATGTATGCTCTAATGAATAGGCTTCGTGTAACCAGCTAGATGCTGCATAGTCGTTTATGTACGCTTGCTTGAGGTGCACATCGGGGCTGTAGCTCAAGTGGTAGAGCGCTCGCTTAGCATGTGAGAGGTACGGGAATCGATACCCCGCTGCTCCAGTGATACTACTTTTTTTTTAATATAATAGGTTTTATCCACTTTGTGTGTATGCCTTTTGAGTGCAAATCATGTTTTCCTACCGGATATAGATGATTTTAGTTAATGTGTTTTAAGCAACTTCAAGTACCATCTACTGGTGGCAGTATGCTACCTATTTTGAAACATCTCGACCCCAATACTTACAAAGACAAAATAGGCACTGAAATTAAAACAAAATCCGTTTTTCCTTCGAAAGATTAATCTGTTCTCACGTGTTGGCCAAGTCAAACGCTGGAGGGTCTGGACAACATTGAATACATTTTCGCCATGATAGACAACAGGGGTTGTAGCTCAAGTGGTAGAGCGCTCGCTTTGCATGTGAGAGGTACGGGGATCGATACCCCGCAGCTCCATTTTGGCTCTCTTTTTACCCGCAGCCTTTTTAATAAAAATATATTAGTTACTGATATTTAAAAGCAAGCTGCTCATAGCTTAATTGTGATCACTACATACGGCTCTTGGCAGTTTTTACAAGTCTTTTGATTTCATGAATACTGTTTTGTTTTAAAATAAGCATATTTTAAAGAGACAGTAGATATTTTTTTTTAAATAACACAAGCGGCCAAGCAACTTCTCACTATATTGTATACCGTAGGTGGTGTTCGCTTTTAAGCGTGACATTGAAACATGTTTACAAATGACAGTACTTTTGTACAAGAATGTATGTTGTAATTGTTTATTCGCTTCCTTGACCATCGAAGCATGCTACTTGTATGAAAACTTTTTTCATCAATAACGACTGGAATCAACAGAGGTTGGAGGAAAAAGTTAAATAGGTATGTATGCTCTAATGAATAGGCTTCGTGTAACCAGCTAGATGCTGCATAGTCGTTTATGTACGCTTGCTTGAGGTGCACATCGGGGCTGTAGCTCAAGTGGTAGAGCGCTCGCTTAGCATGTGAGAGGTACGGGGATCGATACCCCGCTGCTCCAGTGATACTACTTTTTTTTAATATAATAGGTTTTATCCACTTTGTGTGTATGCCTTTTGAGTGCAAATCATGTTTTCCTACCGGATATAGATGATTTTAGTTAATGTGTTTTAAGCAACTTCAAGTACCATCTACTGGTGGCAGTATGCTACCTATTTTGAAACATCTCGACCCCAATACTTACAAAGACAAAATAGGCACTGAAATTAAAACAAAATCTGTTTTTCCTTCGAAAGATTAATCTGTTCTCACGTGTTGGCCAAGTCAAACGCTGGAGGGTCTGGACAACATTGAATATATTTTCGCCATGATAGACAACAGGGGTTGTAGCTCAAGTGGTAGAGCGCTCGCTTTGCATGTGAGAGGTACGGGGATCGATACCACGCAGCTCCATTTTGGCTCTCTTTTTACCCGCAGCCTTTTTAATAAAAATATATTAGTTACTGATATTTAAAAGCAAGCTGCTCATAGCTTAATTGTGATCACTACATACGGCTCTTGGCAGTTTTTACAAGTCTTTTGATTTCATGAATACTGTTTTGTTTTAAAATAAGCATATTTTAAAGAGACAGTAGATATTTTTTTTAAATAACACAAGCGGCCAAGCAACTTCTCACTATATTGTATACCGTACGTGGTGTTCGCTTTTAAGCGTGACATTGAAACATGTTTACAAATGACAGTACTTTTGTACAAGAATGTATGTTGTAATTGTTTATATATATATATATATATATATATATATATATATATATATATATATATATATATATAATATATATATATATATATATATATATATATATATATATATATATATATATATATATATATATATATGTGTTGTGTGTGTGGGTTAATCGTTTTAGAAGAATTATTTAATAATATATTACTTTGCCAGCCGTTTTCGAGTATTATCGTTTACGGTTGTTTACTGTCTATGTGCTCATAATGATAAAATGTGACAAACTGTGTACCATTGTTTCACAAGCTCCTCAAGGCATGACGAAATGACGTCACAACTAATTGGATTACTTGACAAGTGGGGGTTGGAGGGGTGGTGGGGTGGCTGTGTTTATCTGAACATCGCCATAGGTCAATTAGTGACCATTGTTAAGTGTGAAACTTGAGACAGGCGTTTAAGAAGGGCTATAAATAGGCAACTATTTACCCAGTCCTACACGGTGTGTTAATGTTTGGGTTAGCTTGGTAAACATGGGGGATATTTGGATTGGTGTAATCCTTCTGTGGCGTGTTTGTCGATTATAGACTACTATGCCATCTTATCACACTCCGTAGATCTTTGGTTTTAAAAAATTAAAAAATCATATTAAATGATACAAATAGTTTTCCAAACTTGGGTGTGAATACACATGTAGATCAACCGAATAGCAGCTCAACACAGAGCATAATAAAAGACGTTGATGATATAACTTTATTAGTCCTACGCGAAATAAAGTATTTCAGAGACCTGCATAGTAACTTCACAAACCAAAACAGTTTGTTTTTAAAACAATTTCAATAATTAATAGGGATAAAAAAACATTTTTATATGGTTGAATTTCCAACTTTAGCTCTAGTTAAATAACAAGTAATGGCTAACACATTCAACACCACCCTTTTCACCACATGGATTACATGAGTCGTGTAGGCTCAGCTATTTACTACCTTTGACCACGGCTTAAAATTCAAACGTGTACGATTGCGAATCTTTAATCAGGGATTACATACAAGACGTGAAGGCCTCAACATTAGGATCATTGACCCCTGGGTAAAAATCAAACGTGTACCATTACGAATCTTTGACCAATGGTTACACCAGCCAACACATTCCAGCCGTGTACCAATGAGGATCCCGCCATTCAAGCGTCCAGTGTTCCACGCCAGCGGGGACGAAGAGTGGTGTTGACACGTCCAACACGCCATCAACGTAATCAAGCGTGTCCGTGTACTCGTGTAGGGGCGAACACTACATGTTTGGTGTACACGCTTACCGCTGTGCTGCCAATGGTCACTCAAAAGTTGACCACACATACAGTGGCACTTATAACTACACACTCTGCTCAATTAGCGCAATATAATTCTTTGTAATTGTAAAAAATCAAATTTTAGAAAATCAGTTAACATATTCGTATACTTATTCGGATGTGTCTTTATGAAATAATGGGATACAAGCTACTCAAACTTCGGAAAATGTAATGTGTGTTACACCCAAGCCACAAGTCGTCGATCAATCAGTTCAGTAAGTTGATTTCGATTTCTAATGAACAATTTAATTTACGAAGTGTCTATTCACTGTGCAATAGCTTACAATGATGGCACTAAGTTAAGCATTCTTCAAATTGGTATAGTCGATAATTCATATGGAAGAAAATATAAGCCTAGGCCTAAAGCAAACTTTTTTTGAGCGACCAAATATATTCAGGTTTTCTTTCCCAGAAGTGGAATTTGTTCTTCTAAACCGATTGTTTGCACGTTAAAATCAAATAGCACTAATGTAAAGCATTATCGCGTTAAATGTATTGTATTTCTGAGGCTGTGGGCATAATGCTAATCAGGTTAAAAGTACAGTCAACATTGTTTTATGGGGGCTCGTGTAGAAGTCTTCCTACACTAGGTGAATCGTGAAGGCTAGGTAATCGCAGGTCAGCATTAAGTAGATATACGAAGTAGATATAAGCATGTATGAAGCAGATCTCGGCATGTATGAAGCAGATCTCGGCATGTATGAAGTAGATGTCTGTATGTGAAGGCCTGGGAAATTGCAAATTTCTTGCAACAATAACATAAGTTTGTGGCGACAGGCAGCCTCGGTGTTTTCCACACAAGAAAGAGGGTGTGGGGAAATTGCGAGACGCGAAAAGCGAAATGGCGAGACGGGAAAATGCGCGAAGGGTGCGAAAACGGTCGGTCACGTGACTTTTTGTCTCGCATTTTACCACAACCCGATACTTACGCTGGGTGGTGTTGAAATGCGAAGATTTCTGCGAAAAATTTACCGCACCCGATTTTCAGTGGTATTTGGTCCAGACTTCAAAGACGCTTTAATTACATTGTTAAAACTTCCGATTTTACCGTCGCTAGACATACTGATGATTTGTCCTCCCCCCATCTTTTGTGTCGACTTGGAATACCACCTTGTTCAAAACCGCCCGAAATACCGCCGACGATAGATCAACTTCTGTCTTTTGTGTGGAACGCCGAGGCCGCCTGATTTACCGTCTTTGAAGATCACCATGCCGCCGCAAACATTTTGTATTGTTGCATAGAAATGTCTGATGAGGGGGAGGGTGGGGGGTAGATGTTGTGACGTCACACTATAAAAAAGCAGTGTTAGAAAAAGAATTTTAGACGTTATTTCCCGTTTTAGAAAACTGTTTTAATAAATTGTAATAGGAATTGATTAAAATACTCTATTTTGAAAGAAAGTAGACAAGATTTTGGAAACATATCGATGTAGGCCTAAAAAAAATTCAACTACAATTTTGAGGGGGGGGGGGTTGTAAGCTGAGGTGTGATGTCATTTTAGTGGAGGGGAAAGGATCTGGATTTTTGTGAATATGTGTGGGGGAGGGGGTAATAATCGTCATTTATGAATGACCCCTTTTAGCTATTAAATGGTAGTTTTGTCGATAGCAGACTTTATTCAGATTATCTACAGACGCACATTTTTTTTACCATTATGTTCATATTCGTGTTCTGTGTTAGCACAGTATAAATGAGAGTCTAATGAACTGGGTTGGATGTACTATGTGTGAAAGATGGTGTGACGAGGTGTGTTTGATTAGTGCTAGGACTGTTTCAGAAGATTTTGTTTGTGAATTTTGTTTGTAATTAAAATTATTTAATAAAAAAAAATTACACTTTTTAGAATTGTTTATACTTTTATACGGGTTAGTTTTAAAAATTAATGTCGACTGAGACGGGATTTTCCTCTCGCTAACGAGAGCGGGCGATGACAGTGGCACAGCAACGATGTTAGGATTTTTAATAGATCTATCTATCTTCTTAGTATCTATATATATAATGAAATCTAGATAAAAAATAATAACATACAACACTCGTGTTAAAGGGTATGGCTACATGCTAGTTTATTTTAAAACAAAAAAAAATAATTTAAATAAATAAAGATGAAAAAAGCATGAATTTTTTTTTCGCAAAAAGTGTCTCGCTATTTACCCTTGATTCCGCAGGTATGTCTCGCATTATCTTCTCGCATTTTCCCGCCTCGTCATTTCGCTTTTCGCGTCTCGCAATTTCCCAACACCCATAGAAAGAAGTTGATCTTTCGTCGGCGGTATTTCGGACGGTTTCGAACAAGGTGGTTTTCTAAGTCTACACAAAAGATGGTTAAGTTGACAAAACATCAGAATGTCTAGCGACGGAATAATCGGAAGTTTTAACAATGTAAACGAAACGTCTTTGAAGTCTGCATCAAATATAGCTGTAAATCGGTATCGGTAAAATTTTCGCAGACAACTTCGCATCCTACCACCACCCTCCTACGTAAGTATCGGGTGGTGGTAAAATGCGAGGCAATAATATCAAGTGACCGGCGGTTTTCGCGCCCTTCTCGCAGTTTACCACCTCGCCATTTTGCTTTTCGCGTCTCGCAGTTTCCCAGCACCCGAAGTAAATATCAGCATGTATGAAGTAGATCTCCGCATAAAGATTGATTTAACATGAAGTAGATCTAAGCATGAAGTAGACTAAGCATGAATCAGATCTAAGCATGAAGTAGATATAAGCATTAAATTGACATATGCTTGGGTCTGAATCTGAGTTCCTCAGACTCGTAGCAATCACGAATATAAGAGATGTTTCTTTCTTTTCAGGGCGAGCCTTCAATGCCCTGACCGCTGGTACCACGTGACATCACCACTGCCTGTGGACTCTTGGTTCTTTAGACAACACATCAGGACTTAATCAGGTTACCGCTGTCAGACACAAACGCCATCTAGCCTCGAGTGAGTCTAATACATCAACACACTCATCACCAATATTCCAGCCCTCGGCGCCAATGTTCCAACATTGACTACAACGACGCGACAACCACCAAACCAAACACAAGTAGATCACAACTGACATCACTGAATGGGTCCTGGAAGACCCTCTCAAAATGGAGACTTTCTTTCTTCAGAGATTTCTAGCACTGATCTGTCGACATCTTCGTATAACTCCTTCATCCAAGGCACTCTAGATTTTCCCGAGAACCTAAATATAGCCATGACCTACAGCGGGTTAGCCACATCCAACGCAAATCAACAGAGCGCAGCAGCAAATGTATGCACGGCGTCTGCTGTTGTCTCTTTCTGTCCACCCAGCATGATTTATGCGCAGTGTTCTGATTCTGTCGAGAGCCGAGACTTTCGGTCAGCTGACAACAGCGGCGTCCCACACGAACTGGCACCAGCAACATTGCACCAACAGTACACATACATTCCGGGAAGTGATGCCGACACGAGAGCCCAGCGGAGCCGGATCCGGTTTTTGGCAACTTCTACTGCCTTTGTCGAAGAGGAGGAGATGGCAAGTGAAGATGGAAGCGTAAACCCCGAAGCTACGAATGATAATCAAGGCAAACGTAATGCCTCTCCTTCAAAAAGCAAAAATGCTGTTGATGTATTAGAGTATGTGATGATAAAGGTTTGTTTTAAGTTTTTATTCTTTTATGGTCTCCGCTGTTCTAACTTCTCATTTACAGCAAATTTAAAGACTAGATAGGATAGGCGTGGTTGTGCTGGTAAAGCTCATGGTAGCTGAATCCTTAAGTCCTGAGTTGGAACGCCCGGACATATCAGGTTCAATAGCTGGGGATAGCAACCCATGCAAGAGAAAAAAAACTCCAAAGACAAAAATCACCGCCTTGTAGTTTTTTCTTTGGAAACTCACTATGGAAGCGAATTCAGAAAGACTGGTTGAAATCGAAGTCAGTGGCCTGTATGGCACACTATGCATCTCTCCATCGGGGGGGGGGGGGGGGGGGGGGCTCTGCCCCAGAGACGTAGCGACCCTTCCCGGCGCCCGGGGACAAACTTTCGATTTGCACCCCCCTTCCCTCGAACTTTTCATTTGCTCCCCCCCCCCCCTCAAACTTTCGATTTGCACCCCCCCCCCAAACTTTCGATTTGCACCCCCCCCAAACTTTCGATTTGCACCCCCCCCTCGAACTTTTCATTTGCACCCCCCTCAAACTTTCAATTTGGTGCCCCCTCTAAGGTCGGCGCCCGGGGACATATGTCCGCCCCCCCCTCGCTACGCCTCTGCTCTGCCCCCCCCCTCCCCGATCGAAATGGAATTTATACAGAAAAATTATACTTTTAACGGTGTCCGCCCCCTGGCAATTTTAGTTCGCCCCATCGAAAATTTCATGTGCCCCCCCCCCCCCCCCCCCCCCGAGAAAAAAGTATGGAAGAAACACTCCACATACATCGTTGTAATTCGTAGTTTGAGGACATTTCTTTCAACAATTTTGCAGGAAGGATTACAATACTTTCTCTATACTTCGTACACGAGAAAGTAAAACTAACGATTGTCAAGTCCTCGCTACTTTACCTAAAGCAATAACTCGGCTGCTACCACTGTGAGCTAAACTCGCGATAGTCTAGATGTGTGATGATAACATATTGGACCCACCTCTCATTGCCCACCCTATATTCTTAACACACCCTTAACACTGTAGAGGCCTTTGGGCCTATGTGACGTTAACTAGCTGTGCTTGTGTGGTCACGCTCCACTGAGATAACTCCTTGTTTACACGACACTTGCGATAGCTTCATTTGGTGTTAGACATTTAATCCAAGACTTCGGTGATCTCACTCGAAGTACCCCTCTATATCTGCCCCACCTCACGCCACCGCAGAGATTTTTTTGGTGGATTGGAGGGGTAACAATAAACACAGTGACCTCCAGTATTTTACTAAATAAAAGTTGCTCGCCCAAGTTACTCTGGGTTGTTAGTGTTACACATGGTTGTATAACATTTGAGGCCAATCAGGTTGCACCATGATAGAGAAGTACTCATTTCTGTCATCCAAGTCAACAGCAATTAAGGTCAGAGTTTCTTCCAGCCATCTCTTGGAGGGGGGGGGGGGTGTCTAAGCGCCCCCCCCCCCCGATGAAATGGAATTTATATAGAAAAAAATATTTTTACTAGTGTCCGCCTCCACCCCGGAAAATATGCCCCCCCCCCACGGAGAAAATGAAATTTATATAAAAAATATATACTTTTAACAGTGTCCGCCCCCCCCCCCCCCGAAGAAAGTCTACCCCCCCCCCGAAAATTTTAAGTGCCCCGCCCCCCCCGGAGAAAAAAGGTCTGGAAGAAACACTGATTGTTACACGGGTATTGGTTACGACACAGCTAGTTGATCCAATTTCTTACAATTAAGCCATAATGTAATGCTTATATTAATTTTTTACAGTGAAAGACTCTTTAATATAAGAGGAAGAGCAGTTAGAATAGTAGCATATAAACATGGCTATAAATAGCCAGCCGATCAACAACAGTGTTGTTTAGATTCGCATGGGGTGAAACTGCTTTCATAATACCAGGCCTACATGAGTCATTCGTTATATAACTCGATTATGAGCCATTTCTAAACGTTTAAGAGCGAAACAATATAGTTAGATATAGCAGAAATAAACAATAAATTCATTGGCTATTATAGTATTAAATCTTAATGTTGTCAACCCTGAAACCAAAAGTGATTTAAAGTGCAAAGGTACCGTTACAAAGTGAGTTTTCAATTCTAGAGTAGCGCCCCTTTGTAAAACGGTACTTCACACGCACTTATTGACCTAGATATTATCTAATGGAGGACATTGACCTTTTGTTTATTAAATCCTACATACATTAGTGCGGTAAAATCGGTACAACTTTTAATAATTGTACTAAAAATTATAAAACCTTAAAAATGTAGATTGATTTCTTAAGAAATAAATAAGTTTTAGAGTTGCAATGACCTTTTAACCAATTATATTTTACTATTTATTTTATGCGAATCTGTTTCATCCGCCATTTTAAAAGTGAATGTTACATTCTATGTACTGGATACAAATGTCACGTTTTTTAAAAATCTATTAACCCCAAGAAACTTGTTACGCTTGCTAAATACAAGCAAAATGTACTTGACATAGCAATTAATCACACAAATGAATCTCTCTGATTCATTTGTAAACGTTGCTTTATTTCATATTTCTGTCTGTCCTGGAACATGACAAAGACCATGCTCTTCCAATTTTTTTTTTTTTGATATCACATCCACGCTGTTTTGTTCCGCGAGGTCCTTAGGCCTTAGTTGGTCTCACGTTGATGTACTCATCCCAGATATTAATCACCATGAGATGTTTTTAGTCATAAATCGATTATTGTCGGTAGACTAAAGTCTTGCGGATTCAACAGGTAGAAATTAACAAAAACTGAAAGGGAAAATAAACGTTTCTTTAGCCAAATTTACTAAATTTAGAGGCCAGAAAAACCTGCAATTCATTAAAAATTAGACAGGAGGCCTACGTAGATCTAATTAAACAAATTCTGCTTATATTCTGGATCTAGACTCTAGATTTAGAAAAGACTAGTAGGTCTAGAACTACTTAAAATTTTAATTTGCACTAAGTAGCAGAAATGTCACAAAAAGGCATTTAAGTATTTAAGCCAAGCAGGAATAGGGTAGACCTTTTCATGCAGTAAAGGAAACTAAATCTGTGATTGCCAACAGAGTGTATCACTAGAAGCTAGATCACAGGCTCCCAGTCTATAATATTCTTTTTTAATTGTTGTATGGGTCTCTTGGCTTTCTTAAAAATGGGTTGCCATTTGAACTAGTTAGAGAACCTAAACCTGTGTTCAGGATCACATAACAATTTTGTTGGATTTCTCAGTCCCCTATATTTACCCTTTCGCCTCACTAGCGGTGAATCAATGAGTTATAATGGTGGAAAAGTGGTTCACCCTGCTGGCAGTCATAGAAGTTTTGTTGAATCCTACTTTTCCTATTACTTTCCTGTTTTGGGATTGTGCACATATTATAGCCATGAAGGTTGATTTTTTCCCATTTTTTAGGTATAGTGGTATAGACTATAAAGAAAAGCTATGAGGAATGTAACAACCATATGCTGGGAATAGCCCTGAAAGGCTTTTAGGCCTACTCATTTGGCATTATTTTCATACAATCTATGACTGAAAATAAGCAATAGAATGAGGTAGATTTTGTGAGCAGTGTTAATTTTATTGGGTGGGGATAACATTCCTTTTTGTTCAGAGATGTGTTAAGAAGTGTGAATTTTAATAGCAAAATGTAGCAGGTGTATATTTTGCATATATTCTCATTTACAACACATTGAAAAGAAAATGCTTAAACATCTTGTAACAAACAATTACAAAGTTAACAAAGTGTATATGGTGTGGGGGAAAGTATAAATAGGCAAGGAGGTAAAGTTGCATGCATGTGATCACGTCACAAAAGATTTAATATCTAAATACAGCTATTATCTTGCTTTTGTGGTTTTAAAAAAAAAGTAAAGTCACTCTTTTGATCCTATACTCTACCATAAAAATCCCCCCCCACCTATTTCCCTATACTTCAAAATAGTGTTAACACGTTTAAGCAAGGGTCCTAGAACTGTTTTATTTATGAAGGGTGGTGGTCTATGGAAATAGAAAAAGTTCTAGATCATTATATTGGATGTGAAGGTAGAAAACATCCTATAATGTTTGCACAAACTCTTATTTATACCTAAGGTACCTATCCATGCTTAAGCAATAACAGGGCTGTACTTTGGGTTGGTAGCATTATCTCTTATCCAACTGATTCTTGTAAGTTGGTTTCAGATTATACAGAAGCTACTGTTTTGCTTATATCTTGAACCATTTACTTATGTTTGTTTCTGACCAATTTGTCTTCTATAATTTATAAACATTTTGAAACAAAACATCCTTTATAGAAAGGCTACAAAGTTTGATGTGAAAAGCATGAAATTAAATTTATTTATAAAGTTTATTAGATGTAATTTTTTAATTTCTGCATCAGCTTACTTTATACAGTAATTTTTCTTTTACATACAAAATCAGCAAATATCAGCTGCCTTAATTGAAAAAAAAACTGAATATGCATTAACTAAGTTCTTGTTTTATTTGACCTTTTTCGAAATGCATACTTTAAAGTTGCAGGCAGTCTATGCCAAAATAGTTTATTGATATACTAGCAGTGTTATTTATAAAATTGTATGTAAAAACATGTTTTGATAATTTGAATTGGGTTATTAAAAGTTAAATTTTGTCAATTGTATTTTAAAAAATAATACAACCTGAGTAACATACTATTCTATTAATAGATTCAATAATTTAGTGTTCTTTCAAAATGTAAACTGCTGTTAAATAACACTTAATAGATAATTAGTTCTAAATAAATACCATTGTAGGGCAGCCCTGGATGAATTTTTAGTGATTTAATGATAGGCCTATAAAAAAAATTTACTGGTGCAGCAGATAACAAAATTTTGGCCTCAACTATTAGAGTTAAAACTGTTCAGCATTTAAATTTTAATATAATATACTTCTCTAAATTAGTTTATGCGTAGTAAATTAAATGCTTGGCATAATTGAAGCAATTTTATCTTTGAATATTGGTACAACAGTATATTGAAGATAATAGGGCTTTTAAGTAGGCCACAACTTCTCGTTCTCGTACTTGCCAGCTAATAGATTTTGAGACTGTAGACTTACAAGCCCTATTGTTGGTCAAATTCATGCATACAGCTTTTCGTTCCAAAAATGAGATAATTAGTAAAAATTTGTTTGCCTTTTTTATCACAGGTTAAATATATAAAAAGTAGAAATATATGTAGGCGTAGGTTATCTCAACTAAACTGAGCTAATTCCTAAAATTCAAATACTGCTGCCACTTTATTATTAAAACATTGATTACCAATTAATATACGCCTACAAAAATTCTAAAATTTGAATACAGATGATACTTGCTTTCACATAAAAAAATAACCCTTATATAAGTGTTAGATTTATTATATAAATTGTTTTCAATGTTAAGTAATACATTTAAAACTATTTTTAAAATGGGATAGCTCTGAACTTTGATAGACTTAATACCAGTTTCATGTTTTCAAGATCAAGGAAATAGTAGTTTACTTAGGGGATTTGCATGGTCATCATTTTTTTCTTACATTACTTCTCCTAACATGTTACATGTACTATTATAGAGCAGCTGTTAGTCATCAACAGTACATTATATACATATATATTTCAATGTGTATATTTTTACAGAACATGGAAGACCTTAGCTGCAATTTTAAGTGGCTATTTGATGAGGAGAAGTTGAGAAATACTCCTAGTGTGGTGGAGAATGGCATCACCACAGAGCAAGAGTTGACATTCCGACAGAAACAAGCAATGCTAATACAAACAATTGGATTAAAGTCAGGATTGTAAGTACCAAATGTAAATAGTTAGCTTCACAAAATGTAGTTTTTAGCGCAATTTCCATACTGACAATTGCGATTATTAACTCGTCAAGGATGGATGTGTGTCCGATGTGTGTCCGCAGCTTTAAGTCGTATCTCCTCCTCAACGAATCAATATTGAGGACTAATTCCAAAAGCAAATATGTTAAGCAAGTTCCGAGGATGATTGTGGGCCAAAAAAATTCCCGGAATTCCTTCCTGGATTTCCCGGATAAGCCAAAAAACCTGGAAAAAATGCAGTTTTTGGCCCATATCTCGGTAACCAGACCACTTAGCGACTTGAAACATTTACCAATCGATTCCTGCCATAATTTAGAACAATATTGCCGAAGAAAGTTTTCAAAATATCCTTTCGTTCGGTCACAAAAAATTAATTAAGGAAATTGCGCTTAAATTGTCACTAGACTTTTTATTAACTTGTTTTCCTGTTTGTGTCTCCAAAGTTGATAAAATAATGTATGTATATTGTTGTGTAAAATTTGAATTAACTAAATAGTTAATTCATATAAATAAAAAATGTTACTTAGTGTTAATTGTCGATTTATCATTTGAAAATTTTGCTGTTATTATTACAGTTTTAATATTTTAAAGTATTTTTAATGCTTTGTTTTGAAGGACCCAGCTTGCTGTGAACACTAGTGTAATCTTCATGCACAGATTTTACATGTTTCGCTCCGTCAAATCATTTCCCAGAGTGGTAAGCAATCAATTTTAGTTAATGGTCTTAAATGTCTTGAAATAAATGCCATCACTTGTACATTTTCTACTTTGATCAATTGTTTTGTTTTTTTCAGCATCTGGCCTTGGGGCTTGCTTTTGCTGGTGGTAAAGTGGAAGAAAGTGCTCGTAAGTTGGAACATCTCATCAGAACAGCTGTGGACATCATCAGGACGAACAAGAACAGGGAGTTTTTGGATAAAACAGATCCTTTTACTTATGAAATGGACTCTCAGTACAGAGTAAAAATGGATGTTTTGTGTCAGAATAACTGCAACATTGAGTCACCTGTAAGTAAAAAGATAGTGTTCTTTCTTATATGCATTTGATCAAACACATCAGTGGCTTTAGTTTCTCATAGTAATTATAGGTAATCCAAACGCGTTTAAAAATTAGTTCTCGTTTGATACTGCATGGCACAACTAATTTCAAAATTTATATTCTTGTTTTTGAACTTTGAGTTTCAATAATGATTTTTATAAAATCAAATTGATGTTTTGAATAAAAAGTTGATGACAGTAGTAACACTTGCTTATAGTAGATTATTTTTCAGAATGATCTAAAACAATTTGCTCACTAGTGTGTTTTTCTTGCACAACTGCTTTTAAAGAACTTAGTATTAACATTATAAGTTTTTTTATCAAAGGCTTTTTCAATACCTTCATTTTTAAATCTCAAAGACGTCTCAGATTTGAAAAAAAAATTATGTATGTTTTAATTTTTTGTGCATGAAAATAGTATACCCCTCTTTATAGCAGCCATATACACATGAAGTGTTAAACTAAAGAAGACAAAAAATAATTTGTTAACTTATATCTTTACATAAAGAACAAATACAAAATATGATTCACAATAAAAGAATTTTAATTAAAACTTTACAGTTTAGTTTTTCATAATTGTAAAATTTAAATAAGACTTTGAACACAAAAATAAATACAGGAAGACAATTTTTAAGCTTAAAGTTGATTGAACAAATTGTAAGTTTGGATTACCTACATGTAGTATTTTTCCAGTAGCTCATTTTTATACATCTTGTAATATGTTTTTGTTAGCCTTTTATAAAAAATCATTTTATTTTTTGGTTTAAAAATTCAGTCCACATTTTTAAAGGATCTCAGTACAAATGTTTCCATTATAATTGAATTTTTACAAGTCTACTCTGAAGAAATTAAATTTTTGTTTTTATTTTGTTTAAATTTCCAAATACTTTAAACTTGTTGAGTTTGCAGTTAGAATCCTAAATACATTTTTTAAGCATACGCAATTGTAAAAGTTCCCAAAACTTTTTTTTTTTAATAGATTTATTTATTTAAAAAAAATGACATTGTACTTGCTAACTATAAGTATAAAAAGGCATTGAGTCGTGACAAAGTATCTAAGAACCTATACTTGTAATGTGTGGGTCTATCTTTGTCCGACAGGCTTACCAGGAAATGAGGAAGCTTGTCCTCGAGTGTGAAACAGAGATCTATGCTGTCATTGGTAGGTTAAGTTAGAACTTAACTCCAACTTTATGTGTTTCAACCAAGAAGAAAAGCTCTATCGGCCTCAATCTTCTTTGCTGGAGCCCATTTCACACATGAATTGTTATTGTTAAAATTAACTAAATCTATTGATGCTGATGGTGCCACAATAATAACTTAAAGAACATAAGTAAATTGAGTTTTAAAATTAATGTTGTGCTTATTACTTCATAAAAAATTGTAATTGTTTTCATGTAGGTTTCCAGCTTCAGATTGTACATCCACATAATTATGTAATTCGAATGTGTGCTCTTTTGGGTGGTACGTATTATTTTTACCTTTTTGTTAAATAGCTGTTGCTAATTTTTTTTTTACATTTTTACAGTATACATTCTAGATATATTAGATAATAAAATTGTATTATATAGTATAAAATGAGAAACAATTTGCATGGATGTTGAAAAAATTATTTTGCTTATTACAAACTTTGTCTCTCCTTCCTCACATAGATGGGTATCTTTCCATTTCAGCTGAGAATATCAAGGATATATCTCAATATGCATATAATCTTGCTACTGCTAGGTAAGCTATTTTTTTGCTGAATAATGTTTAATATGATTAAAAAAACAAATGCTATAGATCTTAATAAAATAAGGCTAGAATAGCTATATAAAAATAATGTTGCATTATTTTTAACACATTTTTTCTTGTTGTTTTATAGTTCACAACTTACAATGTTATGCTTGAAGTATACACCTGAGACAATAGCCACCATGTGTCTAAACATTGCATCTAAAGCCCATTCAGTCAAGGTAAGATTTTTTAATTCAATTACATTTAGCTGAGGTAAATGTAGCACTTCAACCATTTTGTAAAAGAAAAGAATGAATGCTTGAGTTAGCGCTGTATTAGTTTATTTTTATCTAAGTATATTTTTGTGCCAACAGTTTGTATCCATGAAAGACCCAAATGTCAAGTGGTATCAAGTTTTGCATTCCCAGACCGATATAGCAGAAATTGAAGGTACATCACATACTGGTGTATACTAACATGATAGAACATGTAGATTTTGTATTTTGATTATAGTTCTGCATGGGTCTATATATTTACATTTTTAAACTTTCATCAGCTGTGTCAGAAGAGTTTCTCCAGTGTATCAAAGGTTGCCCACTCCTGCCATCCTGGATGACAAATCTTGGAAGGGTAAGTATTATTGTCTTTGTGTAACAAAAATACAAAAATACTGTGTTAATCAAGCGCTGATAAGTTCATGAATTAAAAGGAATTTATAATAGGCTATTGGAACAAATGTACTGAGCTAAAATAATGTTGGTTTCGATCATAGCTGTGAAAAACAATTTATGGTTGAATACTTATTCCTGTTCTACTGACATTTGATTCCTCTAAATTAATAAAAAAAAAAAAAAATTTAAGTTGTGTCAAGAATGAGAATAACAATTGTCAGCTAGCTATTTAAAATATAGAAGTTAAATTTTGACTCAAGATTTCTGTTTTTAAAAGTTCAAATTCTCCATTTGCAGATGTCAAGAGTAGCAAATAATAGAGCTATGCCTGGACCAGCTCGAGGACCTGGTGTAGCATCTGCATCAACTTCACAAGGAGCTCGTCCATCACATGCTCAACCTATCACATCCTCTGCTGCTACTGCCAGTATACCACAGCCTCCTGTGGCAACAGCATTACCCCCATCCAACCACTCAGTCAAACAAGTTGTTGAGAGTCAGCAGCTAGCAAACAGTGCACCTGCTCAGGATGTTGTCAACAGCCCTAATGGGAAACCACCAATCACAGACTTTACAAATGGGGCTGCCCCAGCAGACAATCATTCTAAAGATCCATTACATATATCCCATTCCAGAACCGCAGCACCTTCCAGTAGTGTACCAATGCGACCACCTCAAACTGCTGCGTCCTCAAATGCCCACAATCAGCAGCAGCAGCATAATCGTCCACACCAACCTGGCAGTGCACGAACCAACAACACAACACCAGGGAGCAATAAACCCCAGTCAAGACACCCACTGCTACCTGGCACCACCACCCACCCACCTGCAGGGGGCAGACCACATTCTGGCTCAGCTAGTCATGTACCCTCATCACGCCCTGGCCATGACTCAAGGCATTCTGTTGACTTGAATAGATCTCATGATCCAAACCGTCTCAGCCATGACCCATCTCGCCCACGAGACCCATCACGGCCTCATGATCAGGCTCGACCCGTGGATCCAACTCGACATTCTCAGCCTCGTTCAGATCGTAGATCAGACATGGACCAAAAGAGGTCTAAAGCTCAACCCACAAGAGAAGAAGCTATGGCTTACAGGCAGCAAGTATTAAGAAACGCAGCTGAGTATACGCCAGCTGTTGATCTGAATGAATCATCAGCACACACCCCTCCTCCCCAAACCCCCAGCCCCCCAGTGAAACCCCCAAGCCCACTTGATCCCCCTGACCTAGCAGTCTCAGGTGACCCTGTCAGCTATCCCGTCAGTGTGGCTTCTCCTGAGAGTGTTAAGGTGGTGGATGAAACACCATCTATTCCACATGTAGGTTCAAAGTTGTCTTTATCCATGTACAGAGAAAGGGCCAGATCTCGAGCTCCAGTTGAAGATGGAATCACAGACTCTGTTCTGTCTGAAAATAGTGTGTTTGATCCCCATACAGATTCTGCCACCAACTCCCCAGCTGACAAAAGTTTTAAAACCAGCACGTCACATTCAGACTTTACACACCCACAGACAGACAGTCCCAACACACCACGCTTAAAGATTAAAGTCAAGCTGGACCCCTCTGGTGACAGGCATTATGTGAAAAAACCTGAGGCTGGTCTGAAACTGAAGATCAAACCTATTAAATCTGACTCAGCTTTAGACGATGTAGGACCTAGTGGTTCAAAGTCATCTAGATCCAGTACTCCTTTTGAGGAGGGGGAAATAGTTGATGATGCCTCACCAGCTCCTTCTATTGGCTCAGAGCGCAAATCAGAAGGCCTTAAACTTCGCTTGTCCGTACCCAAATCAGGGGACAGCACTGGGAACTACAGTCGTCGTGACAGTGATCACAGTTCAAATGGACACAACGGAGATCGAGAATCCCACCGCTCACACCATCACGGGCATCACCACCGCAGTCACCAGCACAAGAGCAAGAAGCACTCATCAAAACACGACCGCTCTCGCCACGAAAGCAAGTCCAGCAAACGCTCAGCCTCTGCCTTGGACTACTATGAGGAGCGGTCCTCCAAGTCTCAAAGAATGGAGTCCTATAGCTCAGGTTCCCAGGACAACTACCGCAGTAGTCACCACTCAGACAACAGTTCTTCTCATGTGTTGCAGCACCAGAACAGTGGTTTCAGCATCAATGACGCTTTTTCTTCTACCATGCCCAACAACATATTTGATGACGATGACGACGATGGCACTCACGGTCACCCACCTATCACGCCGACAATTGACCCCTCACAGACCCGGACGGAGAAGTTCCGACAAATGCTTTCTCAACATAGTGCTGTATTTGAATCAAAGAAACCTCCTCTGCCAAAAGGCCAGCCACCTTCATCGCCCCCTCCTCCCCCTACTCCACCTATACTGTGAAAAAAATCCTAGATTTAATTCATTCACCTTTCTTCTGGATCATAAACATTTCATTAGATGAAACTGCAGGATAAATTGTTGTTCTGCAGTTTAAATCTTATCATGCATAGCAAACTGCTTTTCTGTTTTTAACAAGAGAATATCTTTGCAATATGGATGTAAATCTTGATTTCTCATCTTTTGGTGCTAATTACAGTTGTCACCATTCCATGTTACTTTAAAAAATAATTATTGCTGTGTATATACAGACTTGGTTTTGCCCAGGAGATTGTCCAATCATTTACTAACATTGAAGTAAATAATCACTTCAACATTGACTTTAGTTGTGTAGATTTATTTAAAATCATACTATCAGTTATGAACACATTTGGGTTCTTGATGATCATTTTGTAGATAATGTAACCACTAATTCAGATTTGATAAAGAGAACAAATTAATCTTTGATATTTTTTCCTATTCAACTTTGTGTACTTTTTTTTGTAATTTTATTACTGTGTACAATTGTTGTGATCATTTTATGAAATGCATGTTTATAAACAAAAAACTACAACTGAAGACTTATCTTTGTAAAAAAAATATGTTTTTACTTTATTTTTAAAGTATTAAAAATAAGTTGCTTTTTTCCCTTGTTAAAAAAATTCATTACATATCCATAATTTGAAGTGAATTGTATTTTTTGTAAGATGCATCATGAAATATTGTATGACACTAGCCCTGTCTTTCATCAGTTGTCATTGCATTTGTTCTGTGAATGGGTTCCATTAACAGGTGTTATTTTATTATTCCCTAGCTTCAAATATTTGCTTAGCCTACTACAATCATCTGTCCAGTTAGCATGGTTTGGCCATGCAATTATCTGTTTGTGTGTGATACTGTGGCGGTACTCCTAGGAATAACTGCTTTAAAAAAAGCTCAAGAAATAACTATTTAAACTTGTTTTATTGTTTGGTTGAGTGTAGCTCTGAGATAACTGTCACAAGTGCCTGGAAGATAGTCCTATGTTCTGTGCCTAGTAGACAACTTAATCCATGTGAAATGTTTTTTTACTGTTTCAAGAACATTTTATTTTTTAGGTTACTTGGTCTTTTATGCCCTGGTCAAGGTAAAAGAAACAATAAATGCCAGAAATGTTTTATTGATTTCATTAAGTTCCTTTTTTTTAACTAGAGATTTTCTCAATTAAATTAAAAATTGCTGACCAGTTAATGTCATGACCTAAACCCACTAAAAGTTTCAACTCATCCAGAGAGAAGTGTACCTTAGTTTATCTTAAATGTTGAGCACCAAGATATTGTGAATTTTTGTGTTTGAATGTCTCATTTTTTAAAGTTAAAAATAAATTCATGTCTTGCTATTGTCAGATACCTTATTATATTAATTAGGTCTATTTTTACATAATAAACCTCCGTGTTTAAAAAATAAAAGTTTGTTAAATATACATTTGTTTACTCTTTTGTTATTAATTTTAATTGTCCAGTTTTCAAATTTGCATTATCATCATTAGGAATAGTTCTTAGCCTGCATGTTTAGGGATTTGTTTTAAACTCCTTTGCCAGCCTAGGTGATGTTATATTGTTCTGGACTTAAATTATTTGTATGTTTGTATATTAAACATTTTCAGCTGAATACTGGGACTTCAGTTTTTTAAGGGGATCGAAGACTAACATTAAATACCAATTTGTTAGATGGAGATAATGCATTAGTTCACAGAACTAGTCATTCATTTGATGACATTTGCATGGAGGGTGAACATACATTTCTTCCTAAAAATCTTTCCGGTAGTTATTTTCTAATTTAGCAGATACATTTTGATGTAAAGTTTAACCCAAGTAGTACAGTTGCAGCAATTAAGAAAAAAATATTTTGAATCTGAAAAAATTGTAACATAAATAGCTTTTGTCTTAAATTCCATCATGCTTACAACATCAGTATCTCATAATGTGCAGAATTGTTTATTTAAGTGAAAGGATTATTGCCAGATAGGTTTATTTAAGTTGTGTTTACAAGAACTCTACTTAATAGATTAAACTACTTGATGAATATGTGCCAGAGATGACTTCCTAGAACCACATATGTTAAAATGGTCATCACATTTGTGATAGGAACTGTGTACATCCCTGAATGAGTCCTGTATGTGCTGTTATTGACTGCTTATGTGCTGTGCCGTAGATGTTGAAAAAATATAACGTTTGCTGCAGTGGTATGCATTTTCTGCTTTATATATGTATAATAGATCTGATTTAGAGTTACACGTATAAAATGTGATCTTAGTGGGTAAAAGTTAAGGTTATTTATACTGTGAAGTGCATGTATGAACATTTTTTATTCAGTATTATGTATGTATGTATTTTCCATTATATTTTCTCTTCACAATTGTTAAGGAAGTTACATTGAGAATATTTGTGGAACATCATGCTATAATTGAATTGTTTTAACTATTTTTGTATGCTATGCACAATGCAAGTGTTTTAGCTGTTAATATCAATATATTAGTTTTTGGGTTTTCTTTTTTAAATTTCAATCTTACTTGTGTTGATATACATGAGTGGTTTCCCCTTTACACAATTGTAGTTTTATAAACAACACTTTTTGTCTAGGTTCACTTAAGTAGTTCTAAAACTGTCCACCAAAAATGTTTCAAAAGTTATAATTACCCTCCTGCCACATAATTTCAATAGAAAAAAAAAATCAAAATGTAATTTTGTCATGTGCTACAAATATTATTTTAACTGAAGCCTCACTATCCACACAATGAGATTTTTACCAACTCATCCATGGATCAGTGCCTTAAAAATCAATATAATCATGTGTGGATCTTGCACTCCATTTTGGGAACCACTGATTTATATGGCATTGAACCAAGTAGCAAAGTATTTAACACAAACTAGCATTTCAGCTTTCTCATCATGATTTGTTGGTGTTCTTTAATGCATTATTTTTTAGCTACTATCAAACGTGCTGTTGACATTTGTTCTAAATAAAAGAATGAAATATCTAATATTGAATCATCACCTATTGTTAAGGTTTTTAGTGGCTTCACTGTGTCCATTTTACTTGTGTCAATAGCAGTAGCATCAAGACATCTGTAGATGTCTGTTAACTGTCATTGATCTGTACAAGAGGACCCTCCCCCCCTCTCCAATTTAGAGTTTGTCACCCCCATAAAATAGGACTTCCCATCCCAGTACGCATTTACAGGTGAGAAATGTCTTGTTGATTGGTGTGTGTTCGCTGGTGCTGTGTGAAATATTACATTCACCACTGTCACACTGGATTTATTTTGTTTTTTCGAGGGTGAAATTTTTGCTAGTTAATTTGCTAAAATAATAAAATGTATCTACTGTTGTTAACTTTTCAATAAAAGTCACCCTACTGGTTTAATTGAACTTGTTTTTTGTTTGTTTAATTTTTTAAATTAAAGCCCGTGATATTGAGACAGATTTACAAAATTTCTCAAAAGCAAATTACCACATTAAATTTCAACAGCATTTATTGAATCTGAAGGCATTTCATAGGCTTGCACTGAATTTTACAAAGTCAAATATGAAATGCTAATTTAAAGATTATTTTACCATTTGTCCTAATTCATTCTTAGAACATAATTAAAATGAGAAATTCATACTTTCTGTATGTAGTTATATATGAGGACTTGTGTTAGACATCTAGTTAACACTCTTAAAATGTTAAACAATAAAAGCCTCCAATACTGGAAGTATTAAAAAAATACACGTAACTTAAAAGAGAAAATTCATGTTTCTGAATGTTTTATATAAAAATATACATGTTAAGTGTCCATTAAAACTGTACAGTTGTTTTATCCACTGTAACGTTTTCACACTACACAAAATATGGGCAATGATCCATAAGTTCTAATACATATATTATTTTTTAGCAACAAATAAAATAGTAAAAACCATATAATAAAAATGTTTAAGATTTTTAACAAGACCAAAAAAAATTCGGAAGAAGCTAAAATTCCATAAAACAAAACTCCCAGTCTTGTACCTTAAAAACTGACAATAACTGCCATAACGGTAACAGATCAAATGAAGGTAAAAAATATACAGGGACAAATAAACTTGTTACATAATAGCTGCACAATAAACGAGATAAACACAAGGACAGGACTATTCATTTTAGGGCATTTGCACACCGGAATGAACACACTAAGTTCTCTTGTTAATTGTCCCATTGGCATCAGACATTAGTGTTAGTCCTTTGTACACTCAGGCGCGCATTAAGCCATCACTTGAGCCTGTTTACCTTCAATTATTAATTACATTATATTCACCTTCAAAGCTACATTACCTAAGATGTCACAGAGCTTAAGGGGTAATTTTTTATATTAAGTTATATATAAAGGCTGCTTGACATCCATTGCTCCAGGGTTGAAAGGGTCAACTTGTATAAAAGCCCCAGGGTTGAAAGGGTCAACTTGTATAAAAGCCCTATGTTTGAAAGGGTCAACTTGTATAAAAGCCCTATGTTTGAAAGGGTCAACTTGTATAAAAGCCCTAAAGATGTGCCATCTATTTGTCTGTGCTCTAGAACTCTGCCAGAGGGAACTCATCGTGCTCGTGGGGTTTCTTGACCCACAGCCCCAGGTTGGCTTGCTGGAAGGCCTGGATCAAGGTTTGTTTGGTCAGCTGATAGTCCATGACCGCTGCTTTGGCCTCGGAGTACAGTCTGTAAAAACATGTCTAGGGTTAGTGAATGGCCAGCATCGAGATCTAAAAATAACTTTAGTCACTCAGTGGCCAGCAGGCAAAATATTACTCAGAGGTGGGGAAAACATTATTTATAAAGCAATTTCTTCAATTTAATTCAAATTATAAATTCCAGCTTAGAGTATTTGTAACAAATAAATTATTATCAGATTTTCAATTAAAAAATGCTGCTGACCTCTGTGTAAACTCATGATGTAGTTATACTAATAGATAGAAACTCATGATGTAGTTATACTAATAGATAGTAACTCATGATGTAGTTATACTAATAGATAGTAACTCATGATGTAGTTATACTAATAGATAGATGTTTAAAGCTGACATTGTCAACTGGTACAAGCAGGAATAGAATATTAGAATAGTTTTAAAGATGCAATAACAAAGACGTGGTAGAAGGTAAGAGAAGTGTTGAGAGTTTTGAACCTTGGTCTCTCCACAACGCCCTGGCTGGACAGAGAACTGACGTTGCCATACAAGGTGAGGAAGTTCTTGAACATGGCCTGTTTGCAGAGCCTGGAGATTCCGCCCTTGTCCGTCTTGCCAGTGGTGGGGTTGACCACCTCCATAGAGCTCTCACCCACAAACCTGGGGACACAGGGTAGCACCAGGGTAAAACAGACAGGTCAGTTGGTCCACAGGTCTAGTAGCACCAGGCTAAAACAGACAGGTCAGTTGGTCCACAGGTCTAGTAGCACCAGGGTAAAACAGACAGGTCAGTTGGTCCACAGGTCTAGTAGCACCTGGCTAAAACAGACAGGTCAGTTGGTCCACAGGTCTAGTAGCACCAGAGTAAAACAGACAGGTCAGTTGGTCCACAGGTCTAGTAGCACCAGGGTAAAACAGACAGGTCAGTTGATGCACAGGTCTAGTAGCACCAGGGTAAAACAGACAGGTCAGTTGATGCACAGGTCTAGTAGCACCAGGGTAAAACAGACAGGTCAGTTGGTCCACAGGTCTAGTAGCACCAGGGTAAAACAGACAGGTCAGTTGGTCCACAGGTCTAGTAGCACCTGGCTAAAACAGACAGGTCAGTTGGTCCACAGGTCTAGTAGCACCAGAGTAAAACAGACAGGTCAGTTGGTCCACAGGTCTAGTAGCACCAGAGTAAAACAGACAGGTCAGTTGATGCACAGGTCTAGTAGCACCAGGGTAAAACAGACAGGTCAGTTGGTCCACAGGTCTAGTAGCACCTGGCTAAAACAGACAGGTCAGTTGGTCCACAGGTCTAGTAGCACCAGAGTAAAACAGACAGGTCAGTTGGTCCACAGGTCTAGTAGCACCAGAGTAAAACAAACAGGTCAGTTGGTCCACAGGTCTAGTAGCACCAGGCTAAAACAGACAGGTCAGTTGGTCCACAGGTCTAGTAGCACCTGGCTAAAACAGACAGGTCAGTTGGTCCACAGGTCTAGTAGCACCAGGGTAAAACAGACAGGTCAGTTGATGCACAGGTCTAGTAGCACCGGGGTAAAACAGACAGGTCAGTTGGTCTAATGGCTCAGGTAGGTCATAGATACAACTGGTCAATTAATGTATAGACACAACTGGCCAAGTAATGTATAGACACAATTGGTCAATTTCTAGACAAATGTATACAACTGGTCACTGAATTCAAAAACACAACTGGTCAATTAATGTATAAATACAAGTGGTCAATTAATTTATAGACTCAACTGGTTAGTACTATTAATGGACTTAAATGATATAGCAAAAATCTTTTACACACAACTATTCATAAACACAATTGTAAATTAAAATAAAATAATAAACACTCAATTGTTGACACCCCCCCCCCCCACCTAAAAAAAAACACAGCAGTCCCTATAGGAGTATATTTTAAAATCTACCTGCATATCAGCCCTCCCCCCCCCCCCCCCCTCCACCCCCATTCTGATTTACAACCAAAAAACGTTTTAAAATTGTTTATTTGTTTTTACTCCTAGAAATAGAAACTGTTGTAAAGAAAAAAAGATAACCACTTCTAAATTTAACATTGTGACCACATAAAGAAGATGAGCATATCACAGTCCAGTGAAATACAACCATTCAAAGGGAGATAAAAAGTGATTACCAGTTGACAGAGAAGTTTGGAGTTTTCCCCGGCTGCCGGCACTCAGGGCTGGAGATGCCGCTCAGGAAAGGTTTATTTAGTCTGTACAGGGGGGAGGGCGGGGTCATGTGGCTGACCCGGCCGTACACGCCCCTCACCATGTGCTCGCTGTGGTACCAACTGCCCACGATGATGCTGCTCAGGTAGACAGGGGTGATGAAGTGGCTGAGTAGGGAACCTGCAATCATCAAACATTTTAGCTGTACCCATAAACATTGTCACTAGCTGCAGGCATAAACATTGTCACTAGCTGCAGGCATAAAAATGGTCACTGGCTTCCATAAACAGGCAATGTCCAATAGCTGCATTCATACACAAACACTATCCAGTTACATTTTCCTACAGCTTTTACAAATAGACTGTATAGACACATACATGTCGCCTACCATTTGCTTAAACAATAAAAAAAAAAATAATTAAAAAATGAAGCCTAACTTTTCTATATAACATCATTTTGCCAGATAAAAGTTTTCAACCCTAAAACCTTGACAGCACAGGCCAGTCATTTATTAACTTGATCATTTTAGCCAGATATATTATATTTGATAATCAGTCAGGAGACATTAATAAAAAAATATTTCTGCTTGACTGCAGGGGATGGGGCTACAGATTTAATAAAAGCACAGGAGGGGATCCCATGCAGACATGGAGAATGATGGGATGCATGCCTGGTGTCATTTACTTGATTCATTTTATATAAGCTGAGATTTAGTGCAAGCTTAAAATGTAATGTAGTGTAATGTAATGTAATGTAACAGGCTGTAAATAGAAGAGAGTTTGCTGTTATCTACAGGAAAAATTTCAAACATGCCAACTCCGATCCCCCAACAGAAAATTGTTATCAAATATTCTAATCAAATATTTTAATGCTTTTGATAAAAAAAAATGGCTTACGGCCTGGAGAGACAGTTGCCTTACAAAACTTAATGTTACTAGAGCTTATTAAATCTGAATCAAACCCTTTTTTTTAAAAGTGAATTTATATAAAGTTATTTTAAAGTTTGTAATGGCTCTTTTAAAATTGTATAAAGTCAATGAGTGGTGTGTCTGTTCATACAGATGTAGACAGGGGTCAAAATATGTAACATCAAAACCTGGTGACATATCAAACACTGTTGACTCTACAATATACTCTACAATATATTGCTATGGGTGGATGTCATTCATTAAAACATGATTAGCCCAGTCAACATAATGTGATTGTATTTAAACTTAGACATGTCAACCTACGGCTGGGGTCAGCAATTGTTTTGGCTCGAGGGTCACTTTGTGGTGGCGGATTTTAGCAGAGGGCCGCACCGTTTTAAATTATTATATTGTTTAGTTGGCATTACATTTAATTTCAGAAAAATTATAAATGGTAAAATAAAAATCGATAAATAAAACTTGTCTGTATTACTAAATAAATATGTGTGTCCAACCTTCATTAAACACATTGGATTCATCACCAATTTTACACTTTTTTTGTAGGGTACACAGCTTTACTTAATTTGGAAATTTAAAATTTTTACTGTTGCATAGACAAAACTGAAATAAAACTGACAAACTGGAAAAGTGCGTATTTACACTGCCTGCGCATGCACATAGCCGCACTAATGGAAAAAATATGAGATGAACTTTCAGTCGCGGACATGAAGCTAATCTCAGTTCAAGGCAGGGCTTTCTGAATGTCTGGCGGGCCACAAAGACTCTGTGGCGAGCCGCATGAAGCCTGCGGGCCGCACTTTGCCACCCCTGACATAATGTGATTGTATTTAAACTTAAACATGTCAATGTATGTGATTGTATTTAAACTTAAACATGTCAATGTATGTGATTGTAGTTAAACTTAAACATGTCAATGTATGTGATTGTATTTAAACTTAAACATGTCAATGTATGTGATTGTATTTAAACTTAAACATGTAATTGCATGTGATTGTAGTTAACCTTAGATAATCAAACTAGATAGCACCATGTTACTACAAAAAACTTTATTGACATAAAGTACAGGTTCAATAGGATAAATTAGTAAACACTTGTGTTAATGTGCATTAAAGTAAACACCTGCATTAAATTAAACACCTGTGTAAAAGTAAACACCTGTGTTAAAGTAAACACCTGTGTTAAAGTAAACACCTGTGTTAAAGAAAACACCTGTGTTAAAGAAAACACCTGTGTTAAAGAAAACACCCAAGTTAAAGTAAACACCTGTATTAAAGCAAACACCTGAATTAAAGTAAGCACATGTGTTAAAGTAAACACCTGAATTAAAGTAAACACCTGTGTTAAAGAAAACACCTGTGTTAAAGTAAACACCTGTGTTAAAGTAAACACCTGTGTTAAATGAACACCTGTGTTAAATGAACACCTGTGTTACAGTAAACACCTGTGTTAAAGTAAACACCTGTGTTAAATAAACACATGTGTTAAAGTAAACACCTGTGTTAAATAAACACCTGTGTTAAAGTAAACACCTGTATTAAAGTAAACACCTGTGTTAAATAAACACCTGTGTTGAATAAACACCTGTGTTAAAGTAAACACCTGTGTTAAAGTAAACACCTGTGTTAAATAAACACCTGTGTTAAAGTAAACACCTGTGTTAAATAAACACCTGTGTTAAATAAACACCTGTGTTAAATTAAACACCTGTGTTAAAGTAAACACCTGTGTTAAATAAACACCTGTGTTAAATTAAACACCTGTGTTAAATTAAACACCTGTGTTAAAGTAAACACCTATGTTAAAGTAAACACCTGTGTTAAAGTTAACACCTGTGTTAAAGTAAACACCTGCATTAAAGTGAACAAAAAAACCTGTTCTCACCTTGCACACCAAGGACGTTCCACTTGGTGATCTTGTCACTACACGACATGGTCAGGAGTCGCTCCCCCTGCAGCACCCCATCCCAGGTCTGTATGGTGCCGGAGACCTTGACCGGAATGGTTCCCTCCCCTGACTCTATCTTTGTCCGCAGCAGCCCCCGGGCTCGCCTGTTGGGGTGCTTGTCTGTCTCCATTGCCTCAGGACCGCTGCTGGTGTTGCCATTATCCCCAGAGGCTTCAGCGCCCTCAGGCTGTTGTTCCGGTTCTTTCTGTCCGGCCAGTTTCTTCTCGTGGGGTGAAAATATCCTGGCATCCCCGCAGGGGGCTGTACTGATGTACAGGTGGAACTTGATCCCATCCTTCAGATTGTACCCCCCCTCAGGCCGCAGCTCTAGAATGGACTCCCCCGCTGTGGACGGGTCCAAGTGAAGCATGAGCTGGGAGTAGAGGTACCTCATCAACAGGCGCCGACACACGACCTCAGCGTGGCAGTCATTGACCCCTGACCCCTTCTCACTCAGGTACTCCCCGTTGATGCACTTGGTTCCAGTGCCGACACAGATGACCTGTCCGGGGTCACCGTCCTTGCCTGACGTCATGACGATGCCAGCTAGAACTTTCCGCCTGGCAAACGAGGAAGAGAAGTTGTCGGTGAGCTCCCCAAACTTGTTGAACACCATCTGGGCCACGTGGTCGGCCAGCACCTGGGGGTCGCCCTGGATGGACTCTTCATTCACTGCAGTCATATCTGTGGACCAAGGGGAGGTGTAGCAGTTGATGCAACTTGCTGGTCTATCAAATCTCACAAACAACTTGCTGGTCTATCAAATCTCACAAACAACTTGCTGGTCTATCAAAGCTTACAAACAACTTGCCATTCTATCAATCTTACAAACAACTTGCCATTCTATCAATCTACCAACAACTTGCCATTCTATCAATCTACCAACAACTTAGCATTCTACCAGTCTACCAACAACTTGCCATTCTATCATCTTACAAAAAACTTGCCATTCTATCAATCTCACAAACAACTTGCCATTCTATCAATCTACAAACACATTGCCATTCTATCAATCTTACAAAAAACTTGCCATCCTATCAATCTACCAACAAGTTGCCATCCTATCATCTCACAAACAACTTGCCACATGTTAACCAAACCAAAGACATCTTTAGGTACTCACCCCTCCTCTCAAAGTGGTTGATGCCATGCAAGACTTTCAGGGCATTGAGGGCAGCATTATACTTGGCTAGTTTCTTGCTGCGTCCTGAGCCTAGAAAGTCCCTGCTACCAACAGTGACCTAAACAAAATTATATTTAAAATATTAAATTTTTATTTAATAAACTGTTGTTAAATCTTCACATTTACAAGAGAAATGAAAAAACTTAAATACACTAACATGCAGTAAAATGTAGGTACTATTTCATGGTGATGCATATTTGTGTCGTCTACGGCTAGAGTATACAACTGTGTTGTGTGTGGGAGCCAAATTAGGCTGGTTACCCACAGAGACTGAGTGGGCTCAGTGATGTGCTGAATATGTCATGAAAGGAGCTTATTTAACCACAACACTCCACCAAACATGACATTTGCTGCACTCAGCCCACCAAACATGACCTTTGCTCCACTCCACCACCAGCCCACCAAACATTGCTGCATTCTACCAACAGTCCACCAAACATGACATTTGTCCCCCCCCCCCCCCCCCCCCCACAGTGCACTACTCATGTATGACTCTCAAGACAGAGCTTAAGTTTGCCCACCATTAGCCCACCAAGCAGTCTATAGATCTAGATATGAACTTAACTGGCTATTTTCACTCACTTATCTAACACCCACAACTTTATGCTGTAATAAATCAAAGTAGCAAGGGAGTGAACTCACTTTCATGTTGAATATCCTAAAATTTCTCTCCCCTATTTCAGAGACAAATTCAAACTTGACACCCCTGTGGATCTCATTGAGCACCATGACAGGGTTTTTGTTGGACTGCTGTTCTGGAATGGCTTGAAGTTTTTTCTGGATGTTTAGAGCCTGCGGACATTTTAAAGCAACATTCGTTAGGACAAGACTTAAATTACACAGGGCAGGTAAATCACTGCCAGTAAAAACACAAGAGACATAAGACCCTCCCTCCCATGTAGGTTGTAGTTCCCAGATTGCTATGATGTAATTGACACTTCTTTCATATGGTTCTAAAAATGGCAGTTCAACATCTAAGATTACAAGGTTTTAAGCAGACTGCCACACCTGATGGCGCTAAGAACTCAGGTTTCTTTAACAACTTAACTCAGTAAACTAAGTTGACAGTCAATTCAACAAACAATCCAGTAAAAAACTAAGGTTCCATTAAAAACATATAATTTATTTGTACCATGCTAAATAGCACAGATGTTCTGTTAATACAAGAAATATGGATGACAATATAGCGCTTAATGGATACTTCTGGGCTGTTCCTAAGTGATGCTTGGTATACATAGGTGATTAGAACTTTGTAACGGAAGGGTACCAAAAGGCTTTGGAAATACAAAACAAAGATGTGAATTACAAATGTTATTTTCTTTTTATACCTGGAGGGAGATGGGCTCTCTTTAAGCCATAAAGGGCAGCAGAGTTTTATCCCCCCACTGTTGCGCTGTAAAAGTGCAGCAGATTTTTATCCCCCCACTGTTGCGCTGTAAAAGTGCAGCAGAGTTTTATCCCCCCACTGTTGCGCTGTAAAAGTGCAGCAGAGTTTTATCCCCCCACTGTTGCGCTGTAAAAGTGCAGCAGAGTTTTATCCCCCCAATGTTGCGCTGTAAATGTCACCTGAAGCAGCTTAAAGCTGACATTCATTGGACTAAAACCAGAGATAAACAACTTGAACAGAGCTAAAAATAGACCTACCTGAGCTCTATTTATAGCTGCACTATCACCATTGGCTGCAGTGACATCATCAAGATTGGCACTGTTTTCATCTTTGTTCTCAAAGTCGTTAAAGAGAAGTTCCGAGCCAGTCAGGTCACTGTCAGTGGTGAAGTCAGCCGTGGACGGCAGGAACCCGCGCCCCAGGGCTTGGTGGGCTTCAGAGGCATCGGGAAACTGGACGAACGACTTCAGCGCCAGCTCGGCTGCGTGAAGCTTGGCCAGTTTCTTGGAGTTGCCGCGGCCCTCGAAGGTCTGGTTGTTGACCTCAACAGACATGACGAAGATGGGGGCGTGGACCGGGCCGGTCTGAGACACAAACTTGAACTGCGTGCCTGGGCGCAGCTCATTTAAGTGCATCAGGGCGTTCTTTGGCTCAGGTGGGCCGGCCAGGCGCCGTTTCTTCTTGGGGCGCAGTTCCCCCGCGGCCCCCCTTTTACCCAGCATGTCCTCCTCCTCCCCTTCTGGCCTTGGCTCAGATGGCGCCTGCTGGTCAGTTGGTTCTTCTACAGGTAGTGGTGCCTTGCGTTTTGTTGCTTTCTTCTTGACACCAACATCGGGGGCTTCTGTAACACAAGACAAAGAACCTATTTACAAATGGGACTTTATGTATATAGGTAAGATACAAAGGCTTGGGATATACTAAACAAAGATTCTCATTATAAATGGGACTTTCTTTTTATGTATACAGATATACACCAATAAAGGCTTGGGAAATACTAAACAGAGATCACAGAAAAAATTTTCAGAACAATTCAACTCATTAGATTGAGTACTACTTATAAATTTAAAAAAATTAATTAAAATAAACCGGTAGTGATCTCCCCTAAACTTTCTCGAATATTCTAATATAACACTACAGGGGATATAGACTTCTAGACATGATTTTTAATCCATTTTAAATACTCACATTTCTTAAAATAGACTATAATCTCGTAGAAAAAAGAAATGCACACCAAGTGAACGCTAAATAAAAAAGCGCATAATAGTGCGCAATATTATTAGTACTTTATAAATTTACATGCGTTTTTTGAGAAATCGGAAATAGCGTAAATAAGTACTTCCGGTCAACGGAAATTACTCAAAATTTGACAGAAGGTAGAGAATTAGCTCTTTTACTTACATATCAAATTTCATTTATCTATCTGAAATAGTACTCAAGTTATAGGCTTTTGAAAAATTCAAAGTAGAAAAAGTACCACTTCCGGTTATCGGAATTCGCTCAAAAGTTGATACGGATCTACGATTTTGATAAAATACTTATATATGAAATTTCACCAGCCTAGCTGTAACGGTACTCAAGTTATCGTGTTTACACACGGACACACAGACACACAGACACACACACACACAGACATACGGACAAGATTGCAAAATTATGTTTTTCCGTATCAGTGAGGTGTAAAACGTCGAGATTTGTAAAAATCTCGATTTTTTTTTTTGCACGATTACAATACTTTCTCTATACTACGTATATACGAGAAAGTAAAAATAAGTCATGATATAATAAAGTGTGGTTAGCAGTTCCCCAAAAATTAAGTAAAAAAAAAAGTCAAATGAAAAACATTTCCAGAGAAAAGTAAAGGTTAGGATGGCAAGCCAATTTCTCAGCCAGTTGTCTTAGTAAACAGGCTCCAATCTGGTATCTAAACACAGCCAGAGCTGGGGTCATGTGGAATTAAGGGGAGAGCAGCTGTCTACCAATCTCTAAGGTTACCCCCCCCCCCATCTCTCTGGATTACCTCCCCCCATCTCTCTGGGTTACCTCCCCCATCTCTCTGGGTTACCTCCCCCTCTCTCTGGGTTACCTCCCCCATTCCTCTGGGTTACCTCCCCCATCTCTCTGGGTTATCTCCACCATCTCTGGGTTAACCCCCCCCCCCCCCCCCCCATCTCTCTGGGTTAACCCCCCCCCCCCCATCTCTCCAGTTTACTCCTCCCCATCTCTCTGGGTTACCTCCCCCATCTCTCTGGGTTACCTCCCCCATCTCTCTGGGTTACCTCCCCCATCTCTCTGGGTTACTTCCCCTCAACACACCGAGAGAGTGAGACGAGCAAGTTACTGATAAAAAAAATTATCGGTGTGGGGGATCGATACCCTATAAATCAAATCATCAGTAGCTGCCCTGTTGCCGGGATCATCAAACGACACTATGAGACGACCGCTACAGACAGGCAAGCCTCTATTTCCGCCTGCCAAACAGGGCCAGTAACCGTCCGTATTTCTAGACCAGGGGAGGTCACTCGCGTTCAATAGCCCCCGTGTCACGTGATTGTGGCCCATACATCTTTCAAATACATTTTTATAGGGCATGTCTACGAGTGTCATTAAGGGAAACATTATTTTTGCTGATTACATTTGAGAATTACCCCCCCCCCCCCTCTACGTCCCTTTCCCCAAATATTGCCTCCCTGAATGCTACTCATCTGAGTATGACAAGCCCTGGCCAGATCACGGCCAGGAAGAAGCTAATCGAGAAAAGCCTGGCTAACTGAGGCGTCTGGTTGGCCCAGAACAGTTTTCTCCAGGAAGAAAGATATAATAAGACGATGATTTCATGGAATAAAACATTCAGCCCGTCCAGGGAGGGGGGTGACTGGTATGGGCCTGCGATGAAAATAGCCTACAACAGTTGAAGGGGGGAGGGCTAGCCAATTATAATGGAGGGGAGGGGGTAATTGAAGTTTTAGAGACATGGACCTCAGGGAACCTTCCAGTTTTAGTGTCTGGGATCTAGCTCTTAGTTTCTTTTATAGGGGCATGCCAGTGGTATTCCTCAAGTAAAGGTGGTTTGGTACTTTTAACATCAGTCAAATACTGACCTTTTCAACATCAGTAAAATACTGACTGTTTCAACGTCACCCAAATACTGACCGTTTCAACGTCAGTCAAATACTGACAGTTACATAACTAGTTTCAGGAATAAGAAAATGCGCCTAAAAATGCATTTGTCAAATTTCAGCGTAAAAAACACAAGCAGAATATCGGCAATAGACAGACAACACACATACCGAGGTATACAGATGGGATAGACAGAGGTATACAGATGGGATAGACAGATAGACAGAGGTATACAGATGGGATAGGCAGATAGACAGAGGTATACAGATGGGATAGACAGATAGACAGAGGTATACAGATAAGATATGGGACAATAGAATGTTCTCGAGTCCACCCAGCTAGGGAAATCAGGCTGCTTGGCATAGTGCTGGCAACACTATCCCTTCAATTGCTGAGGTCTCTTACAGAGATTAACTCCACTCCAAGTGTCTTGGGAAAAAGATGATATGTGATACAGATAAGATAGACAGAGAGCATACAGGTAATATACAGGTAATATGCTCGGCGCACAGGTACACACTGGAAGAAAGTAAACGTGGAAAATATCATGTTTACTAGTTAGAGAAACTACTTTTTAACATTAAATCAAAACTTTTGGTTTTGCGAATTTGTTTTTTTATTTGCCTTCGTTAATTTTGAAACTTGATTCCTCGTACATGCTTGGTGATTTTTTTTTTACTTCGTCAACGCTCGAAACTTGCGAGCGAAATCTCAGGCACTTCTACCGACCGATTTCTTTGAAACTTGACAACCCGAAGATAATGCAATGTGACAAAATTCGAAATTCCTTTGATCCATGACGACGTAAAAAGTATCAAGAATGAACAAGCAAATAGTTAAAAGAATAAAAGGGACACTTAATAATAATTGTTAAAATGTATATAAAATCAAGTTATTCTCTTCTTTTTAGTGCTTATATACAAGCTTGTATGAGAGTAAAAACAAATGTTCTACACATCAGATATACCGATACAGAGCAGCTATACCGAGTCAGATCAGCTATACCGAGTCAGATCAGCTATACCGAGTCAGATCAGCTATACCGATACAGATCAGCTATACCGAGTCAGATCAGCTATACCGAGTCAGATCAGCTGTACCAAGTCAGATCAGCTATACCGAGTCAGATCAGCTGTACCGAGTCAGATCAGCTATACCGAGTCAGATTAGCTGTACCGAGTCAGATCAGCCGTACCAAGACATAGCAGCATATAAAAGTTCCATAAATCAAAGTCTGGTAAATAAAACTCAAATAAAATCAACATAAAAAACATCCTCCCTGGCTAAAGCAACCGGATCCTTTTAATCTACCTAGTGACGTCAGCGTGGCAGCCCCAGACAGGTGGAAACTACATCTCCCACCTTTTTCTCCCACAGCGCACCACTCATGTATCGACGCCCAACTACAGAGCTCAAGTTTGAAAAAACAAAACGACGCATTTCGCTCGCTGAAAATTCCTTTAAAATCTTATTTAATGTTAGAGAACTCCAACCAGGTGCACAAAAAAAGATCTTCAATCACCCCCCTCCCCCAACCATTTCACCCCGTGAGTTCACCTTACCACCCCCTCCACAACCATTTCATTCCGTGAGTCCACCTAACCACCCCCTTCACAACCATTTCACCCCGTGAGTCCACCTAACCACCACCCCCCTCCCCAATCTACCCCAACCATTTCACCACGTGAGTCCACCTAACCACCACCCCCCCCCTCCCCAATCTACCCCAACCATTTCACCCCGTGAGTCCACCTAACCACCCCCACCCCATGACAATGTGAGCCCCAATCTACCCCAACCACTTCACCCCAGCCGACCTTATCACCCCCTACCACAGCACTGTGCGATAAAACAGACAGCTATCATTAGTATTGATGCCCACAAATCGTGGTTTGAATTCCCCCTCACCCCAGCCCCACCTATTTACCTGTGTACACAACGCTATCACACCCGGCATTCAAAGGTTAGCACAGGAAGAGGTGAGATAAAAGGGAGATTCAATAAAAGCTGCCATATTCAAGAGATTCAATAAAAACTTCCATAGCCAAGGAAGATTCAATAAAACTAAAAACTTTCACCTTTCAAAGATTCACACCACACAACATCACCAAACACCACATAGATGTTGCACTACTGTAAGGTTACTCCCCCCACCTCAACCACACAACCTCACCACACAGACGGTGCACTACTCTAAGGTTACCCCCCCCCCCTCAGCCACACAACAACCCACACAACCTTACAACATCCCACACAACCTCACCACACACCACACAGACGGTGCACTACTGTAAGGTTATCCCCCTCAGCCACACAACAACCCACACAACCTCACCACACCCCACACAACCTCACCACACCCCACACAACCTCACCACACCCCACACAACCTCACCACACCCCACACAACCTCACCACACAACCTCATCCCACCCCACACAACCTCATCCCACCCCACACATCATCACCACACACCACACAGACGACGCACTACTGTAAGGTTACCACCCCCCTCATCCACACAACAACCCACACAACCTCACCCCACCCCACACAACCTCACCACACAGACGGTGCACTACTGTAAGGTTATCCCCCTCAGCCACACAACAACCCACACAACCTCACCCCACCCCACACAACCTCACCACACACCACACAGACGGTGCACTACTGTAAGGTTACCTCCCCCCCCCCACTCAGCCACACAACAACCCACACAACCTCACCACACCCCACACAGACGGTGCACTACTGTAAGGTTACCTTCCGCCCCCCACTCAGCCACACAACAACCCACACAACCTCACCACACACCACACAACCTCACCACACACCACACAGTCGGTGCACTACTGTAAGGTTACCACCCCCAAAATCCACACAACCCACACAACGTCACCTCACCATACCCCACACAACCTCACCACACACCACACAACATCACCACACCCCACACAGACGGTGCACTACTGTAAGGTTACCACCCCTCAGCCACAGATCGACCAATTAAGGGCCGAAAACTCCAGATGCAAGACTCCGACAGCGGGCAGCAGGGGTATCATAAATCAATGACGATTAGCGCGGATGTTTGCCTACGGCTCAAATAAGCTGCTTTGTGTTGCCTGGCCCTAGGGAGGGCTGCACAAATCAGGAGCGGGGCTACGGAAATCAGGAGCAGGGCTACGGAAATCAGGAGCGGGGCTACGGAAATCAGGAGCGGGGCTACGGAAATCAGGAGCGGGGCTACGGAAATCAGGAACGGGGCTACGGAAATCAAGAGCGGGGCTACGGAAATCAGGAGCGGGGCTACGGAAATCAGGAGCGGGGTTACGGAAATCAGGAGCGGGGCTACGGAAATCAGGAGCGGGGCTACGGAAATCAGGAGCGGGGCTACGGAAATCAGGAGCATGGTTACGGAAATCAGGAGCGGGGCTACGGAAATCAGGAGCGGGGTTACGGAAATCAGGAGCGGGGCTACGGAAATCAGGAGCGGGGCTACGGAAATCAGGAGCGGGGCTACGGAAATCAGGAGCATGGTTACGGAAATCAGGAGCGGGGCTACGGAAATCAGGAGCGGGGCTACGGAAATCAGGAGCGGAGCTACGGAAATCAGGAGCGGAGCTACGGAAATCAGGAGCGGGGCTACGGAAATCATTAGCGGGGCTACAAAAACTAGGTGCAGTGCCACGGGTGTGTGGCTTGTATATAATGATAAAATTCTCGAAACTAAATAACATTTTCTTAACAGCCACATGTAGGATGGACAAATAAGAACTAACAAACACGTCACATTACTCCAGTGATGTACAGAACTAAGCATGAGGGCTTGCAAGCAGAGATGTGCCGGCAGTCAGCTAGCAACAAACAGACATCTGCCGGAAATCAACTAGCAACAGACATCTGCCGGCAGTCAGCTAACAACAAACAGACATATGCCGGCAATCAACTAGCAACAGACATACGCCGGCAATCAACTAGCAACAGACATATGCCGGCAATCAACTAGCAACAGACATATGCCGGCAATCAACTAGCAACAAACGGACATCTACCGGCTGTTAACTAACAACAACTGGGGCTCTGCCAGCAGTTAACTAGAAGCATCAGGTCGGCCACATGGGTTCACTCACTAGGTTGTTTAAAAAAAATACAACTTTTACCAGATGTGAAGAGAACTTGCCAACCATTAACTTAACGATAGTGGAAATTGTTTTGTGTCAAATTGGAAGCTCAATACAACTATACACAAATGTTGGGTGTGTACGTAGTTTCGTCTTACCTTCAGGCGCGTCTATTGGCGTTACCTAACTTACCTTACATTCCCCAATAAACTGTTTTCTTAACTTGAAAATTGTTGTTTTACCCATGTCTGTTAAAACTGATTGTTTTATCCGTGTCTGTTAAAGTTGGTTGTTTTACCGATGTCTATGCTAAAACTGATTGTTTTACTCACGTATATGTTAACACTGGTTAGACAATATTTGCTTTACATATAGTTTTGTTAGCTTGATGGAAATGATGTTATGTGAGGTAAAGGTACAGTAAAAAGTGTTCTCTTTTACCACGGGTGAACAGTACATCGTTGTGGTTTAGATCGATATCCTACATATAGATCTATGACCAATAAATGTTGCAAGTTCAATTATGTCTATTATGTTTACTGAACGCCAGAAATTTTGTGATGCCGCCCTCATCACTTTTAGGAAGAGAGACTCGTAATATAGTTGCTGCGATTGTAATGGGCTGACACTGAACAAGTTTACAGGCACTGTATAGAATTCAACGATCTCAGATACTAAGAATCTATGTCTTAAATATGTTTATAGAAACGATAAACTTCTAGAGATGTGTATCGATACGATTAACTTCTAGAGATTCGTATCGATACGATAAACTTCTAGAGATGTGTATCGATACAATAAACTTCTAGAGATGTGAGTGGATAAAGTCTAGAAATATGTATCGCTACGATGAACGGCTTCTAGTGTTCACACATGTAGAAATGTGTGTGTGTAGTAAAAGTTGGAAACAATTGAGGTAGGGGGAGTTGAATGAGCCTCAGAAAAAGTTAATGAACCGTGAAATGAACTGCACACGAGTGAAGTGGCGGTTAACGAGAAGTGACGTCATTTGACGAGAGGACGAGCTCATCCAGAGAAATGGTACATACACTTTTCCTACATCTGTCCAGACGTCAAACAGCACATACACTTGTCCTACAGCTGTCCAGACGTCAAACAGCAGATACACTTGTCCTACATCTGTCCAGACGTCAAACAGCAGATACACTTGTCCTACATCTGTTCTGTACTGTCCTCACGTCAAACTGTTGTACACGTCTTGTCCTACATCTGTCCTGTACTGTCCTCACGTCAAACTGTTGTACACGTCTTGTCCTACATCTGTCCTGTACTGTCCTCACGTCAAACTGTTGTACACGTCTTGTCCTACATCTGTCCTGTACTGTCCTCACGTCAAACTGTTGTACACGTCTTGTGCTACATCTGACAGGTTCCAGTAGTTACAATGCTGGGTAAACAGACCCACCTGACTGAGACCACAAGGTACGCCACAAGAAAGTGCACGGCGTTTAGCCCAAGTTCAAACAGACCCAGCTAACAGCCAACAGGACGACGTTTATGGCTGGTGTTCAGGTACGAGAAACACCAGACACCTTGATGGACGGTTGCCCCCCCCCCCCTCCATACTAAACAATGGGATGTGGTGAGAGGTTGGCTTACATCAACCACGATAAACAACAACATTGAGGCCATCAACAGATATAACAACAACATTGAGGCCACCAACAGATATAACAACAACAGTAAGGCCTTCAACAGATATAACAACAACATTGAGGCCACCAACAGATATAACAACAACAGTGAGGCCATCAACAGATATAACAACAACATTGAGGCCATTAACAGATATAACAACAACATTGAGGCCATCAACAGATATAACAACAACATTGAGGCCATCAACAGATATAACAACAACATTGAGGCCATCAACTGATATAACAACAGTGAGGCCATTAACAGATATAACAACAACATTGAGGCCATCAACAGATATAACAACAACATTGAGGCCATCAACAGATATAACAACAACATTGAGGCCATCAACAGATATAACAACAACATTGAGGCCATCAACAGATATAACAACAACATTGAGGCCATCAATAGATATAACAACAACATTGAGGCCACCAACAGATATAACAACAACATTGAGGCCATCAACAGATATAACAACAACATTGAGGCCATCAACTGATATAACAACAGTGAGGCCATTAACAGATATAACAACAACATTGAGGCCATCAACAGATATAACAACAACATTGAGGCCATCAACAGATATAACAACAACATTGAGGCCATCAACATATATAACAACAACATTGAGGCCATCAATAGATATAACAACAACATTGAGGCCATTAACAGATATAACAACAACATTGAGGCCATTAACAGATATAACAACAACATTGAGGCCATCAACAGATATAACAACAACATTGAGGCCATTAACAGATATAACAACAACATTGAGGCCATCAACAGATATAACAACAACAGTGAGGCCATCAATAGATATAACAACAACAGTGACGCCATCAATAGATATAACAGCAACCAGTGAGGCCATCAATAGATATAACAACAACATTGAGGCCATCAACAGATATAACAACAACACTGAGGCCATCAACAGATATAACAACAACACTGAGGCCATCAACAGATATAACAACAACACTGAGGCCATCAACAGATATAACAACAACACTGAGGCCACCAACAGATACAACAACAACACTGAGGCCACCAGCAGATGCAACAAGAACTTCCAGAGAGTTCTCTCCACCAGGGTGAGACTTGCTCTAGTGACGGGGTAGATAATGTTTCTGAAAATAAACCACCAGCGCCCGATAGGTGAGACGGCATACAATTACGTCATGATCGCTCTCGCCCGTGTCAACAGGTTAATCCGACTGAGTTTATCAAGTTAATGTCAGCGGTTAATCTGGCTGAACTTATCACGTTAATGTCAGCGGTATACAGGTAAAGAAAATTCAAATCACCTTTATTAAACACCCCCCTCACCCGTCCTACTTATTATGACTCATTACACTAGAAAGGTGTAACGACAGCGGCAGAACAAGGGAAACATAACCTGAGCCATTTGTTCCACTTTCTATCAGTTGATTTGATTGGTGGAAACATGAACTACGTGAAACACAACGCTACTAAACATTGGCTGTCCTTTCAAGCCTATCCGGTGAAGTCCTGCCATTATTAAAACATGAGACCACGTGACCAATACCACATGATCAACATCACGTGACCAACACCACGTGACCAACCCTGTTGTAACGAACCAGTCGTCCTTTAGCCGACGAAGTATTTTATTTCACAGACGCCCCACTACCAGCGGCAAACCAATTGGGCCATTAGCGCGGGCATCAAGTCTTCAGGCTAGACTAGGCAGATGATCGACAGGTAACACCTACGTCTTACGGCAGCACCTACGTCACAAGGCGATATGACGTCATAAGTAGCAATCTACGTCATATGGCATGCAATACGTTAGTTATCAAGAAGCAACCGACACCATACAGCGATACCTACGTCATGCGGCGACACCTAGTCACGCAAGGCCACGTACGTCACAAGTTAACAAACACAATCCGACTGCTACATTCGACACGACAGTCCCTAAATGACGTGACGAAATGATCCGTTTAAAAGGCGCTGAGCTGATCGAAGACAGGGGACACGGCTATCAATTAAAGTAGCCTCAAATGATCAACACTATTGATTTTTGTATGCCTGGCCGGCACACTCATCGTTGGGACTGGCAGAGAGCGAGAACAGCTCAGGTAGTTGAATAGGAATTAGTAGGGGTTCAAGTAGAGGTTCAAGTAGAGGTTCAAGTAGGGGTTCAAGTACACGATCAAGTGGCAGGATGACGAGTACAGGTTCAAGTAGAGGTTCGAGTAGAGGTTTAAGTAGAGGTTCAAGTAGAGGTTTAAGTAGAGGTTCAAATAGACGTTCAATTAGTGGTTCAAGTGGATGTTCAAGTAGAGGTTACAGCGGCAGATGACAAGTAGAGGTTCAAGTAGAGGTTCAAATAGAGGTTCAGGTAGAGGTTCAAGCGTCAGATAACGAGACGTCAATCAGCTAACAATCATCCAACAGCCTGTAAAAATCTATTGTTGTAACCATTTTGTAACACTATTCTGCTTACAACATATCGTTTTATGACTGCAAGAACAAATCCCACGACTGTTTTAAGTCCACCCACCCCCACCCACAAAAACATTAGAATAAAATAATTATTGTATACAAGTCAAATTCAGATAAAAAAACTGGCATAAACCTCCAGCAATAAATTACCACCCCCACCCACCTCCCCCGGCGGCACTTTGGTGTTGTGACATTATTCAATCAAATATTGACACTGACAAGAGCATACAAAATAAACGTGACCACGAAATATAACAAACGAGCAATAAATATATATGGGCCATTGAAGGCTAGGTTGGACATCACCCTACCCCCCTTCCTCACACACACATACACACATCACCACATAAAGTCTACTTTTATAGTAGGGACGTGTGTAGAGCAATGAAAACGTCAGGATTATAAGCTGTTCCATTTAGAGAGTTTCTTGAGGGCCCTAGAGGGACCTCTGGACTGAAGGGATGTGATAACATATTACCCCGTCACCGGGGGTGGGAGGGGGTGGGGAAGGGGGTGCTACACCAACCCAACTTATTACCCCGTCACCGTGCAGGGGTGGGGAAGGGGGTGCTACACCAACCCAACTTATTACCCCGTCACCGTGCAGGGGTGGGGAAGGGGGTGCTACACCAGCCCAACTTATTACCCCGTCACCATGCAGAGGTGGGAGGGTGGGGGTGATCCAGCACCCCCTCCTCTTTAGTCCGTCTAGAGCTGTTGCCAATGTCCAACTGCATAACGGAAAATTTTGCTACACAAACCGACTAAAACTGGGACATCAAATAGCAGGCTAACCAGGAAATGTAGTGCTATAGCAGGTTAACTAGGAAATGTAGTGCTAAAGATGACAAACCAGGAATTGTAGTGCTATAGATGAGAAACCAGGAAATGTAGTGCTATAGATGAGAAACCAGGAAGTGTAGTGCTATAGATTATCAAGCAGCGAACAGTGTAACATAAACAAAGCACAGGGGATGTGATGTAATCTGCTCACGTTGTAGTAGACTGTTACATACAGTAGACACGAGTTCAATATTTGATGAGTACACGTAAGATGCTGGCCAGAACTGTTAGATCTTAGACTAACGGGGGTGTGGGTGGGTGGTACCAACGGGGGGGGGGGGGGGGGGGGTGGTACTTACGGTGGGGGTGGGTGTAGTACTACGGGGTGGGGGGTTAATGGTGGATTTAGAACTAACGGTGGTTGAGGGTGGATGTGGTGTTAACGGTGGGTGGGAGTGGTACTAACGGGGGGGGGTGGTGGGAGTGGTACTAACGGTGGGTGTGGGTAGGAGTGGTACTAACGGTGGGTGTGGACGTGGGTGGGTGGTACAAGTAGAGAGGTGTATGCTATAAGCGCCACTAATGAACCAGCTTCGACTAAACAAAGTCTAGCACGAGTAAATAAATATGTCGACCAAAGTTGAGCCAGCAGTCCATCCATCAAGTCCCGCAGCCTAAGCAATCGTGGATGGTTTAATACTGGCCGAGTTACTCGTGTTTGATGGACAGTCGATTTACGTGCTTCTACTAGCCGAGGCTTCACTGATGCTGCTACCATTCGGGCTACCACTGCTGCTACCATCCGGGCTACCACTACAACTCGGACTAAAATAGCTACCACTAGCACATCCTTGCTACCAGGAAATCATAAGTATTGTCAGACCTATCTGATAGTCAAATCATATATTTAGGTAATTAATGTTTAAATACGAACAATATAAATGCTACAAACTCTAAACATTCAGAACACACACGCACACACAAAAGATAGACATAACTCACTAAGTAATGAAGCCCATCTGGCAACATTTAGACCCAGCCCACTAAGTAAAGAAGCCCATCTGGCAACATTTAAAGCCAGCCCACTAAGTAAAGAAGCCCATCTGGCAACATTTAAAGCCAGCCCACTAAGTAATGAAGCCCATCTCGTTACATTTAGAGCCAGCCCACTAAGTAATGAAGCCCATCTGCCAACATTTAGACCCAGCCCACTATGTAATGAAGCCCATCTCGTTACATTTAGAGCCAGCCCACTAAGTAATGAAGCCCATCTGGCAACATTTAGACCCAGCCCACTAAGTAATGAAGCCCATCTGGCAATATTTAGACCCAACCCACTAAGTAATGAAGCCCATCTGGCAACATTTAGACCAGCCCACTAAGTAATGAAGCCCATCTGGCAACATTTAGAGCCAGCCCACTAAGTAAAGAAGCCCATATCATAACATTTAGACCAGCCCACTATGTAATGAAGCCCATCTGCCAACATTTAGACCCAGCCCACTAAGTAATGAAGCCCATCTGGCATCATTTAGAGCCAGCCCACTAAGTAATGAAGTCCATATCATAACATTTAGACCTAGCCCACTAAGTAATGAAGCCCATCTCGTTACATTTAGACCCAGCCCACTAAGTAATGAAGCCCATCTGGCAACATTTAGACCAGCCCACTAAGTAATGAAGCCCATCTGGCAACATTTAGACCAGCCCACTATGTAATGAAGCCCATCTGGCAACATTTAGAGCCAGCCCACTATGTAATGAAGCCCATCTGGCAACATTTAGACCAGCCCACTAAGTAATGAAGCCCATCTGGCAAGATTTAGACCAGCCCACTATGTAATGAAGCCCATCTGGCAACATTTAGAGCCAGCCCAATAAGTAATGAAGCCCATATCATAACATTTAGACCCAGCCCACTAAGTAATGAAGCCCATCTGGCAACATTTAGAGCCAGCCCACTAAGTAATGAAGCCCATATCATAACATTTAGACCCAGCCCACTAAGTAATGAAGCCCATCTGGCAACATTTAGAGCCAGCCCACTAAGTAATGAAGCCCATCTCGTTACATTTAAAGCCAGCCCACTAAGTAATGAAGCCCATCTCGTTACATTTAAAGCCAGCCCACTAAGTAATGAAGCCCATCTGGCAACATTTAGACCCAGCCCACTAAAGTAATGAAGCCCATCTGGCAACATTTAGAGCCAGCCCACTAAATAATGAAGCCTATCTGGCAACATTTAAAGCCAGCCCACTAAGTAATGAAGCCCATCTGGCAACATTTAGAGCCAGTAATGAAGCCCATTTGTCAGAAAAGATGGCGAAGACAAACGGAAGTCAGGATTAAAGATCAGACGAAAGCCCCATGCATAACTTTTCTCCTGAAATCAATACGTGTCTGGGGAGCGATGTATCAACTCACCCAGAAAACTTCTCAACTAATGTTTGAATGGCTTGTGTTGACACTAGCACGCTGTGTTAGACACGTCGCACCTAGACGGTGCTTAGCAAATCATTAGACAACAACAACCCGGCAGTAATATAGGACAAAGTGGGTTTCAACGGCAAGAACAAAGGCGCATAGCATGTCGCTATAGCAGCTTTAGAGTACAACCAGGGGTAGATCCGAACCCACCTCTCTCTACACCAACGACGCGCCTCCTCCGTCAAGCAGCGGGCCAAAATATAAACGCTACGACTAGTTAACCACACAGAGAAAAAAAACAAGTTTCCGATGGAATACTTTTATGGTCAATTTCTTGAGACTCTAGCTGGTGTGTTAACTGGAATACTTTTATGGTCAATTTCTTGAGACTCTAGCTGGTGTGTTAACTGACCCCCGGACAGAACGTTCTGACAGTGGGTGGATGAATAGTGGGTGGGTGGGTGGGTGTGATGTTGTGAGGGTGGGTGGGTTGGGATGTTGTGAGAGTGGGCGGGAATGATGTGAAAACATGTGGTTGTGATATTGCTACAGCACGGATGTCTTTTAGCTATAGACTCATCAAATCCCCCCCCCCCCCAACCCCCCGGGTCAGTTCCCCAGCATCTCTTGAAAACCAAGTTGAAGGGTACAGCCCTAACGACCGGGGTGAGAGTATCGTTAAGCTGTGGTAAGACAAGCATGAAATTAATCCTATCTGTGTGTATTGAGTTACTGCTTGACATAGCCAGGCCACTTTTAAAATATCGGCTCACTCACAGCAGGAGAAATTAAAGTTGCAGAAGATAAAATAAAATAGACACCGATGTGATTTCCCCTTATGTATAGTTATCTTTAAACTACTTTTTAATGAATATATATATATATATATATATATATATATATATCCCGGCAGTAAGCGAACATCTATAGGCTTAAACATCTGAAAACCATTCAGCAAGGCCAATATACGCAACTGACGTTCAGTTTTAGTTTTAGAGTCCACCAACCTATATTTCTCATTTATTATAAGCTGTCCAGTTTTAGAGTCCACCAACCTATATTTCTCATTTATTATAAGCTGTCCAGTTTTAGCGTCCACCAACCTGTATTTCTCATTTAATATAATCCACGCACTGAGCGCATCTACCCGGGGTGGAAAAAAAGGAAATGTTGGCTATAAAAAAACAGGCATCATTTCATGGCGTCGGGCTCAGGTTTGTCTAGAGACGTTTAGGTGGTTCAACTTTGATAAAAACCCAGGGTTACAAATAGTTTCAATAACATAATTCATGTACAAGTAACAATCACATAAAAAACGTGTAAATATAGCAACAACTACGAAGGTAGAAACACATCGTAAACCGACACCAGAGACGAAATAAGATATTTTTTTATAATTGACGGAGATCGACTTGCTAAACGTATTGTCAAACTTTATTCAGGAGATACATGACGAGGGAAATATATGTGGGGAAAAAACAAGTTTATATGAAGTGTACATATTATAAACCATGTAGATGCCTGTAACACTGAAATACATTAAGTCTGACACCATTACCTTGACGAATGCGGCAACCGTTAACGTTCCATCTCTATAAAATTTCAGCCCCCATTTAAAATCAAATTGATACTTCTATTTTAGGGAGTCAGTCAGCTACAAAAGTGAAACGCTATAAAAACAAATTGATACTTCTATTTTAGGGAGTCAGTCAGCTACAAAAGTGAAACGCTATAAAAACAAATTGATACTTCTATTTTAGGGAGTCAGTCAGCTACAAAAGTGAAACGCTATAAAATCAAATTGATACTTCTATTTTAGGGAGTCAGTCAGCTACAAAAGTGAAACGCTATAAAAACAAACTGATAGGATGACACCAAAAAATAAAAAAGGTTGCCATCCCTATCATGACAACCCGAAGCCCCGCCACAAGAACGCTTCATGTTCTAGACAGACGATGGTATCAGCTGGCCGGCCTGCCCAATGAGATAAGCACACGGTTCTACCTGCTGCATCCAGGTGAGAGTCTCGGCCACATCGCCAGACTTTAGGTCTGTAAACCCTGGTTTTAGTGGCTCACTTTACCAGTAATAGACTGGGGATGGGGTGGGTCTGTAAGCCCAGGTTTTAGTGGCTCACTTTACCAGCAATAGACTGGGGATGGGGTGGGTCTGTAAGCCCAGGTTTTAGTGGCTCACTTTACCAGCAATAGACTGGGGATGGGGTGGGTCTGTAAGCCCAGGTTTTAGTGGCTCACTTTACCAGCAATAGACTGGGGATGGGGTGGGTCTGTAAGCCCAGGTTTTAGTGGCTCACTTTACCAGTAATAGACTGGGGATGGGGTGGGTCTGTAAACCCTGGTTTTAGTGGCTCACTTTACCAGTAATAGACTGGGGATGGGGTGGGTCTGTAAGCCCAGGTTTTAGTGGCTCACTTTACCAGCAATAGACTGGGGATGGGGTGGGTCTGTAAGCCCAGGTTTTAGTGGCTCACTTTACCAGCAATAGACTGGGGATGGGGTGGGTCTGTAAGCTCAGGTTTTAGTGGCTCACTTTACCAGCAATAGACTGGGGATGGGGTGGGTCTGTAAGCCCAGGTTTTAGTGGCTCACTTTACCAGCAATAGACTGGGGATGGGGTGGGTCTGTAAGCCCAGGTTTTAGTGGCTCACTTTACCAGCAATAGACTGGGGATGGGGTGGGTCTGTAAGCTCAGGTTTTAGTGGCTCACTTTACCAGCAATAGACTGGGGATGGGGTGGGTCTGTAAACCCAGGTTTTAGTGGCTCACTTTACCAGCAATAGACTGGGGATGGGGTGGGTATGTAAGCCCAGGTTTTAGTGGCTCACTTTACCAGCAATAGACTGGGGATGGGGTGGGTCTGTAAGCTCAGGTTTTAGTGGCTCACTTTACCAGCAATAGACTGGGGATGGGGTGGGTCTGTAAGCCCTGGTTTTAGTGGCTCACTTTACCAGCAATAGACTGGGGATGGGGTGGGTCTGTAAGCCCTGGTTTTAGTGGCTCACTTTACCAGCAATAGACTGGGGATGGGGTGGGTCTGTAAGCTCAGGTTTTAGTGGCTCACTTTACCAGCAATAGACTGGGGATGGGGTGGGTCTGTAAGCTCAGGTTTTAGTGGCTCACTTTACCAGCAATAGACTGGGGATGGGGTGGGTCTGTAAGCTCAGGTTTTAGTGGCTCACTTTACCAGCAATAGACTGGGGATGGGGAGGGTCTGTAAGCCCAGGTTTTAGTGGCTCACTTTACCAGCAATAGACTGGGGATGGGGTGGGTCTGTAAGCCCAGGTTTTAGTGGCTCACTTTACCAGCAATAGACTGGGGATGGGGTGGGTCTGTAAACCCTGGTTTTAGTGGCTCACTTTACCAGCAATAGACTGGGGATGGGGTGGGTCTGTAAGCCCAGGTTTTAGTGGCTCACTTTACCAGCAATAGACTGGGGATGGGGTGGGTCTGTAAGCCCAGGTTTTAGTGGCTCACTTTACCAGCAATAGACTGGGGATGGGGTGGGTCTGTAAGCCCAGGTTTTAGTGGCTCACTTTACCAGCAATAGACTGGGGATGGGGTGGGTCTGTAAGCCCAGGTTTTAGTGGCTCACTTTACCAGCAATAGACTGGGGATGGGGTGGGTCTGTAAGCCCAGGTTTTAGTGGCTCACTTTACCAGCAATAGACTGGGGATGGGGTGGGTCTGTAAGCCCAGGTTTTAGTGGCTCACTTTACCAGCAATAGACTGGGGATGGGGTGGGTCTGTAAGCCCAGGTTTTAGTGGCTCACTTTACCAGCAATAGACTGGGGATGGGGTGGGGTGGGTCTGTAAACCCTGGTTTTAGTGGCTCACTTTACCAGCAATAGACTGGGGATGGGGTGGGTCTGTAAGCCCAGGTTTTAGTGGCTCACTTTACCAGCAATAGACTGGGGATGGGGTGGGTCTGTAAGCCCAGGTTTTAGTGGCTCACTTTACCAGCAATAGACTGGGGATGGGGTGGGTCTGTAAGCTCAGGTTTTAGTGGCTCACTTTACCAGCAATAGACTGGGGATGGGGTGGGTCTGTAAGCCCAGGTTTTAGTGGCTCACTTTACCAGCAATAGACTGGGGATGGGGTGGGGTGGGTCTGTAAGCCCTGGTTTTAGTGGCTCACTTTACCAGCAATAGACTGGGGATGGGGTGGGGTGGGTCTGTAAGCCCTGGTTTTAGTGGCTCACTTTACCAGCAATAGACTGGGGATGGGGTGGGGTGGGTCTGTAAGCCCAGGTTTTAGTGGCTCACTTTACCAGTAATAGACTAGGGATGGGGTGGGGTAAATTTATATCGGTAGTAGTGGATATTAGACATTAGAACTGCTCCAGGTATGCTATGAACTTTACATTAAAAAAACACGGATAATGACGTGAAGTTAGTTGTACGGGTAGGTGACCAACCATTGTGACCGGGAGTGTCTTTCAGACCCAATTTATCTTGATCAGGTGCAGTCCAGTAAACGACAGAGGCTAGCAGTCAATTATCTCAGTGACAAATGATGTATCAGGTACAGCCGTATCACGATCTTCTTCTTTCTTCTTCTTCATTCTTAATTTTTATAGCCGTATCACAGTCCATCTCCTACAACTGCTAACATTTATTTCGACTATAAAAATAAACTTAAAAAAACCAAAATTCCGGTATAAACAAGTCGGCATGAGGGGAGGTAACAGGTGCTAGGCTGATAGGATTAACAAGCTGAATCAAAGTTTTCAGAGGTTAAAAAAACACGGTAACGGCAAGTTTATAGGATAATTTCTGCCTGCTTCTGGGGTGATTCAGTGGGACACACAGTTAAACAAACACGGGCACATTCAAAACAAGTTCAGATCACTTGAGACTAGGTGTAACAAACACGGGTACATTCAAAACAAGTTCATCACATCCCGTCAATACACTTTGAGACTAGGTGTAACAAACACGGGTACATTCAAAACAAGTTCATCACATCCCGTCAATACACTTTGAGACTAGGTGTAACAAACATGGATACATTCAAAACAAGTTCATCACATCCCGTCAATACACTTTGAGACTAGGTGTAACAAACATGGATACATTCAAAACAAGTTCATCACATCCCGTCTAGAGACTAGGTTTAACAAACAACAAGGTAGGTCTCCCATGAATGTCAGCTTCCACACAATCAGAATAATATATGGTTACTACAAGCGGATAGGTCCCCATTAAACCAAGAATAATATATGGTTACTACAAGCGGATAGGCCCCAATTAAACCAAGAATAATATATGGTTACTACAAGCGGATAGGTCCCCATTAAACCAAGATTGCAGCCAGTGACCAACCTAATGGCCGTACTTTGCCGGCCGGCTAGCGGCGTCTTAATGGAAATTCAGTTATCGTCAGCGGGCGACCACCAGGACAAGGTAGATGGGACAGTAGGTCGTAGGCACGGTTAGTATAGTTTGGTCCTGTAGGACAGTCCTGTAGAACAGTCTCGTCCTGTATGACAGTCTCGTCCAGTAGGACAGTTTGTGCTGTAGGACAGTTTGGTCCTGTAGGACAGTTTGTGCTGTAGGACAGTTTGGTCCTGTAGGACAGTCTCGTCATGTAGGACAGTCTCGTCATGTAGGACAGTCTCGTCATGTAGGACAGTTTGGTCCTGTAGGACAGTCTCGTCATGTAGGACAGTCTCGTCATGTAGGACAGTCTCGTCATGTAGGACGTCTCGTCATGTAGGACGTCTCGTCATGTAGGACAGTCTCGTCATGTAGGACAGTCTCGTCATGTAGGACAGTTTGGTCCTGTAGGACAGTCTCGTCATGTAGGACAGTCTCGTCATGTAGGACAGTCTCGTCATGTAGGACGTCTCGTCATGTAGGACGTCTCGTCATGTAGGACAGTCTCGTCATGTAGGACAGTTTGGTCCTGTAGGACAGTCTCGTCATGTAGGACAGTCTCGTCATGTAGGACGTCTCGTCATGTAGGACGTCTCGTCATGTAGGACAGTCTCGTCATGTAGGACAGTCTCGTCATGTAGGACAGTCTCGTCATGTAGGACAGTCTCGTCATGTAGGACAGTCTCGTCATGTAGGACAGTCTCGTCATGTAGGACAGTCTCGTCATGTAGGACAGGAAATGTAGGACTGTCAAGAAATCTAGAACAAGAACTTAGACCAGTGAATGTAGAATAAGAATTCACACACTAGAAAGAAGAATCTGAATGACGACCAACAGAACCACGGAATCTAGTCTGACATCAAACACACCAGTCTAGTTGTTTAAATGGTCATAATTTACTCGGCACCAAACCCACCCATCAAACGATATGCTAAGTCAAGCCGATAGTCTCTGCCGCATAAAATATACAGCGGGTGCTGGACTCAACTCAAAGAGAGAAACAGACGTTCTAGAACGTTCTAAACACTGTCCCCATTGCAAGATCATCAAGTGAGGGGACGGAGAGAGAAAAGTTCTAGAATGTTAAACTCACTGTCCCCATGAAGTGAGAGGACGGACGTGGAGAGAGAAAAGTTCTAGAATGTTTAACTCACTGTCCCCATCAAGTGAGGGGACGGACGTGGAAAGAGAAAGGTTTAACACACTGTCACCGTAAGAGAAAGGTTTAACACACTGTCACAATGAGAGAAAGGTTTAACGCACTGTCCCCATGAAGTGAAGGGACAAAGTGAGCTAAATAGACAGAGATGTATCACAGCGCACATCTCCCTTGTCAATTAGGCGAGCTTGTTACAACATCGCCAGCGTCAGACGCTCATTAGCATTAAGATTAATGAAGATTAAGCCGGGCCTGGTCTTCTCCTGACCAAATAACAACATCCCGAGCTTGACATAACGCCCTGGCGATAAATTCTACCAAATCGATGGCCCTTAACATAAGGGTTAGAGGTAAAACAATGGATTCAATCCAAGTAAAAACTAGCCATCTATCTATAGATAACAATTGTTTTTGAGAGAAAGATCGAAAGAAAAAAATGTTGAAATTGAATAAACTAAAAAAAAAATCTATCACAAATCGCGAGCAGGTCTTCCTAATAAAGATAGACAGAGAAAGCAATGAAATACTGACCGTCAAATGGCGATGGTATCCATCATCAGCGACGCCCCGGGTCCCGTAGATAAAAGATGCAATTAAAAGTAACACGGGCGTTTATGATGCGAGTCCCACTCACACGGGTACGCGTTGTGTACATGTACGCGTGCGTGCGCCGCGCTTACCGGAGGTCAACTGCCGGGTTGATACACTCACGCACGCGCTTGCCCGCAGTCGCCGCCCCTTCCCCCCCCCCCCCCCCCCCCATAGTTCCAGACAATCGCGTTGACAAGGTTCTATCCGGCGGGTGAGCTTTGGATTACATTCGATCACGATCTCCAGGACCTGTCTTCTGCCGTCCAAATTCTGGACGGTTCGTTAATATCACGGACATTCAGCCGTCCAAATTCTGGACGGTTCGTTTATATCACGGGCCTGTCTTCTGCCGTCCAAATTCTGGACGGTTCGTTAATATCACAGACCTTCTGCCGTCCAAATTCTGGACGGTTCGTTAATATCACGGACCTGTCTTCTGCCGTCCAAATTCTGGACGGTTCGTTAATATCACGGACCTGTCTTCTGCCGTCCAAATTCTGGACGGTTCGTTAATATCACGGACCTTCTGCCGTCCAAATTCTGGACGGTTCGTTAATATCACAGACCTTCTGCCGTCCAAATTCTGGACGGTTCGTTAATATCACGGACATTCTGCCGTCCAAATTCTGGACGGTTCGTTTATATCACGGGCCTGTCTTCTGCCGTCCAAATTCTGGACGGTTCGTTAATATCACAGACCTTCTGCCGTCCAAATTCTGGACGGTTCGTTAATATCACGGACCTGTCTTCTGCCGTCCAAATTCTGGACGGTTCGTTAATATCACGGACCTGTCTTCTGCCGTCCAAATTCTGGACGGTTCGTTAATATCACAGACCTTCTGCCGTCCAAATTCTGGACGGTTCGTTAATATCACGGACCTGTCTTCTGCCGTCCAAATTCTGGACGGTTCGTTAATATCACAGACCATCTGCCGTCCAAATTCTGGACGGTTCGTTAATATCACAGACCTTCTGCCGTCCAAATTCTGGACGGTTCGTTAATATCACGGACCTGTCTTCTGCCGTCCAAATTCTGGACGGTTCGTTAATATCACGGACCTGTCTTCTGCCGTCCAAATTCTGGACGGTTCGTTAATATCACGAACCTTCTGCCTTTCAAATTCTGTACTGTTTGTTAATATCACAGACCTGTCTTCTACCGTCCAAATTGTGGACGGTTCGTTAGTATCACGGACCTGTCTTCTACCGTCCAAATTGTGGACGGTTCGTTAGAATCACGGACCTGTCTTCTGCCGTCCAAATTCTGGACGGTTAGTGTAATTTTCCGGATGTCTTCTATTGTCGGAATTCTGTACGGCTGGGTTCATCCCCCAGCTAAGATGTCCGCCCAAATCCAGCAGCTATTTTATTCACACGGTCTCCCTCGTTACAACGTGTATCGCATGAGATAAATCTAGTCTTGCAATTGACCGGGGTTTCACTCAAAAGTTGGAATTGCAGCTTTACTTTTTAAAAAGAGGAATTTAAAATCGACAATTTTTTTTCACATACATTTAAACTGTAAAAGCAACAGATTTTTGTTTACATTTTTAAAAATTCCTTTAAATAAATAAATATATAAATATGAATATATAAATATTTAAAATATATGTATATATATATATATATATGTATATATATATATATATATGTATATATATATATATATATATATATATGTATATATATATATATATATATATGTATATATATATATATATATGTATATATATATATATATATATATATATATATATATATATATATATATATATATATATATATATATATATATATATACAAACACCTGCTAGATGAGCAAGAGCAGTGGTGGTGCTGCCTCCATGTATAATATACCGCGGTATATCACTAACACCAGCTGACTATGTTACATGACTTTTTTGTTGAAAACTTCACTATTGTAAATATTTGGTTGAGAGTGTGCCAAAAAGATGGACCAGATGGTCCGTATTTTAACGATACAACAAAGATGTTTTAACACAGATTTTACAACAAAGAGCCTGTGTGCCCAGGTGAGTCTGCCGTGGTGCACCACTTCTCACCTGCCCGACAGCACAACACTCTACAGACTCAATACAGTCATGTATACAGACCACTGACGGACATTTGTAACAATCGAACGTTTCTGTACACATGTATTGACAGACTCCACCCAGAAAACTGACGGACATTTGTAACAATGGAACGTCTCCTACAGTACTATGCACTGTCAAATTTCACACCATCAGATCGAATTGTCCGTCGTATTTATTTTACGGCAAATTAGCCTCGACACTTGAGGTAACTAAATTAATCAACCCAATGCATTCAGTCAACCAGACAACATCATAAGTCATGATTTGTCAGTCATTTCTTCTATAAAACCGATACACTATATTTTTAAAACCTAATGAGTACACGCGGAGGTTCTTCTTTGTTAACGTCATCCCCGCCCCCAACTAGAGATTCTTTTTATAGAAAGATCCTTCACAAGTAGTTAGATACATTCAGACGGTGATAAAAAAAAAACACGTCATTTGATTGCCTTCCAATAGCAGGCTTGTTCAGAAATTAATTGAATCATGTAATGTAAAAAATCGTTTTAGAGAGAGGGCAAAAAAAAAAGACCAGGTTTTTATAGGGGGGGGGGGGGGGAGAGATTTTATTTGATTAGGTTTCGACCCAGCGTCCAGTGTATGAAAATAGAAACACGGCGACAAAAAACGTGTGTAATAATGGCGACCTGCCGTGGTAGCCCCTAATTGAAGGGTCAGGGAGGTCAGCTAGACTAGGCCACGCCATCACCATCTAGATGAGACCATACGGTATCGGACAGATCATGTCGTCATACACATCTAGAGTACGATGACGAATGCCGTACCCCATGACGTCATTGCTCAAAGAGAACAGAAAGAACGTCACAAACATCTAGAGTACGATGACGTATGTCGTGACCCAATTCGTCATCCTAATAACAAGAGAATCGAAAGGACGTCACACACACACACATGGAGTACAATGACGCACACGTCAGATTCTCAAGTTTAAAAAACGATGTCATCTGTCAAGCGAGGATTGTGTATCAGCTCAGAGTTGTCATCAGAAGCGGAAGTGACAGCTGATACGGCTCGCGTGTTCCTATAGGCCAGCATCGCGCCACACTGGCAAGCTGTTATTTACCAGTATCAAGCAGAGTTTCTTCCAGGCATCTCTTCGGGGGGGCTTTGCCCCCCCGTAAAATTTTTACCGCCCCCCCGAACGGAATGAAATTTATATAATTTATATAGAAAATATATACTTTTAACAGTGTCCGCCCCCCCGAAGAAAGTTTACCGCCCCCCCGAAAATTTCAAGTGCCCCCCCCGGAGAAAAAAGTCTGGAAGAAACACTGGTATCAAGTCAACGATAAAATAACTTTTTCTCATTCTGACCTTTTGAAAACCAGAAAAAAACCAACTGGAGATTGTAGAGATACAAGGACCAAAATAGCACTGCCTTTTTTATCAGCGATGGGAGACGTCATTTATCTGATGGAAACAAGGAACTCAGGACAGGCACCATAAATTATTCTTTAGCTTATTTCATGCCAGTCAAATGCCACGATTAGAGAAGGGGGGTCTAAGTGTTGCAACATCTTTTGTGGAGTTAAGATCTAACTCATCGCTACATGATCAAATGATACTAGATATGTTTAAACATTATATAACGTTTTTTTTTTAGCAAAATTTTAAAATATGATTAAATACTATGTAACCATATGTATTCTGGCCATTTTTGTGCTATAATCGCCAGCTAGCTCTAACCCCGACCCTAGTATCGCAGCTAACTCTAACCCCGACCCTAGTATCGCAGCTAACTCTAACCCCGACCCTAGTATCGCAGCTAACTCTAACCCCGACCCTAGTATCGCAGCTAACTCTAACCCCGACCCTAGTATCGCAGCTAACTCTAACCCCGACCCTAGTATCGCAGCTAACTCTAACCCCGACCCTAGTATCGCAGCTAACTCTAACCCCGACCCTAGTATCGCAGCTAACTCTAACCCCGACCCTAGTATCGCAGCTAACTCTAACCCCGACCCTAGTATCGCAGCTAACTCTAACCCCGACCCTAGTATCGCAGCTAACTCTAACCCCGACCCTAGTATCGCAGCTAACTCTAACCCCGACCCTAGTATCGCAGCTAACTCTAACCCCGACCCTAGTATCGCAGCTAACTCTAACCCCGACCCTAGTATCGCAGCTAACTCTAACCCCGACCCTAGTATCGCAGCTAACCCTGATCCCCACAGCTATACACGCAGAAGCCGATAGCCCGGTACGGATGTAATGCCCAACCTTTTTAAATAGTGTTAAGAAATAAACTATTTATAACTGACACTTTCGTGAAAACATAAAATACACAATCACTCAAGTGGATATCTTAGCACAACCAAACTATTGCTATAAGGAATCGGACATTTGATCTGAACTTTCATGAATCTCCATTGTGTTAAATGGTGTGTGTGTGTGTGTGTGTGTGCGTGTGTGTGTGTAGTCAGGGTGCTTGTGAAAGATTTAATTCTATTTCAGAAATGTTTCTTTTAATGACCCCGTCTGACGCAAGCAGTTAGAGAGAGGGGGGGGGGGGGGGAGAGGGAGAGAGAGAGAGAGAGAATGTAATAGGAAGACAAGGGAAATGACGTCATGTGTGGTCGTCTAATACCAGAGATATTACACTACAAGTTACATGAGGTGAGGAATGTTATATTTTATTGCCACTTAGGATGTCAACATCCATGTTATATTATTGCCCCTTTATATGTCGACATCGATGTTATATTTTATTGCCACTTTAGATGTCAACATCGATGTTATATTTTATTGCCACTTTAGATGTCTACATCGATGTTATATTTTATTGCCACTTAGGATGTCAACATCGATGTTATATTTTATTGCCACTTATAATGTCAACATCGATGTTATATTTTATTGCCACTTAGGATGTCAACATCGATGTTATATTTTATTGCCACTTAGGATGTCAACATCGATGTTATATTTTATTGACACTTTAGATGTCAACATCGATGTTATATTTTATTGCCACTTAGGATGTCAACATCGATGTTATATTTTATTGCCACTTAGGATGTCAACATCGATGTTATATTTTATTGCCATTTTAGATGTCAACATCGATGTTATATTTTATTGCCACTTAGGATGTCAACATCGATGTCATATTTTATTGCCATTTTAGATGTCAACATCGATGTTATATTTTATTGCCACTTAGGATGTCAACATCGATGTCACCTAACTCACTGGCCCCAGGATTCTATTTAATATCTGATCTTCCAGAGTGGCCTTCAGGCAGCAAACTTCCCGATCGATTTTTCTTTTTGTTCAGAGAATTTTCATTTAGCAGCGATTATATTGCGAAAGTTGGTATTTTTAACAAAGAAATGCCATTTAAAATCAGAGAATTCATCTTTTTTTCTAAAATTGAAATGAAAAAAATAGCATTTAATTATTTCGGTGAAAGAAATTATGGATGTCACCAGGAAAAAAGAGCCTCACTTCTTGATATCATTAGAAAGTGCGAACCTAACGTTTTGGTGTCAAAAAGTGCAAACCTCAAGTTTAGAGGTCACAAGATGTTACAAGAATGGGCGAGTCTCACGTTTTTTTGTCACCAGAAAGTACGAACCTCACGTTTTGGTGTCAAAAAGTGCGAACCTCACGTTTTTATGTCACCAGAAAGTACGAACCTCGCATTTTGATGTCACCAGAAAGTACGAACCTCGCATTTTGATGTCACCAGAAAGTACGAACCTCACGTTTTTTTTGTCACCAGAAAGTACGAACCTCGCATTTTGATGTCACCAGAAAGTACGAACCTCACGTTTTTTTGTCACCAGAAAGTGCGAACCTCGCATTTTGATGTGACCAGACGGTGCGAACCTTACGTTCTGATGTCACCAGAAAGTGCGAACCTCGCATTTTGATGTCACCAGACGGTGCAAACCTTACGTTCTGATGTCACCAGAAAGTGCGAACCTCGCATTTTGATGTCACCAGACGGTGCGAACCTAGCATTTTGATGTCACCAGAAAATGCGAGCCTCGCATTTTGATGTCACCAGAAAATGCGAGCCTCGCACAGTTCAATGCCTGTGTGGACAGAGCAGCAGGGAGCCAGACAGGGGGAGATTACCAACGACCGGTGTGTAATGCCACGGAAATCAACGACAGCTAAGGGAGTTAACCTTTTAGACAGTCATCTCTGTCTTACTCTTTTAGCCTTGCCAATCTGATTTAGATCAGCGGTTCTCAGTCAGGGATTCCATTATACTTTTATGCTACACCAAAGAGCTAACTCATATATTGTTTCCTATTTTAACGTAATGTTTAATGTTCGATACACACAGACACAGTGACACACAGAAAAACGAGACTAATAAAAAAAATTCTATGTTGGTTCGAAACTTGGTGCATTGGAATCGCTTTTCGTAACACATTTACAAGGACCATGGTAGTATAAGAACCTTGGAACTTAGAATTTTTTTAGGGCACAACACCTAAACGAAATCACACTCGGTTGAGATGTACGAACTACTTTCAAAGAGAATTTCTAATGAAATTTTGCGGTTTTATCCATCGGACCAAGCGGAAAGTCAATGAGCATCAATAATTCGATCGGTATGATTTGCAACACTTGATAGACTCGACAAGGCCCGATCGAAGACTAGCACGCGTGAACACCTTCAGGAGCTAGCAGGCCAAGAAAATCTATACACGCTAAATGACAACATTTATCTAGCAGGCCAAGAAAATCTATACACGCTAAATGACATTTATCTAGCAGGCCTAGAAAATCTATAAACGCTAAATGACAACATTTAACTAATCTAGCAGGCCAAGAAAATCTATACACGCTAAATGACATTTATCTAGCAGGCCTAGAAAATCTATACACGCTAAATGACAACATTTATCTAGCAGGCTAAGAAAATCTATACACGCTAAATGACAACATTTAACAAATCTAGCAGGCCAAGAAAATCTATACACGCTAAATGACAACATTTAACAAATCTAGCAGGCCAAGAAAATCTATACACGCTAAATGACAACATTTAACAAATCAAGCAAAAAAAAAATGGCGATAAAAAAAATCCATGCTCGATTTATGTGACGAGGTTGCTAGGATTATAAACAATGTCGTTTAGCTGATTAGCAAAGAGAGCACGTTTTAACATGTCCTAGCTTGGGCAAAAGTTGGAGGGGGGGGGGGGGGTGTTCGGAGAGTGGGGTTAAGTGTGAGCTGGAAATAATGGCATCAGCATGGTTGGACTCTAAAATTGGAAGCTTTTAACAATAGTTTTAGTGATGATAGAGCATTTGATTATAACAACTTTAAATCTATTCTGAAACATTGTAGTTACTAATTCGTCTTATAAAACCCATGTTTCTAAACCTAAACGGGGGCTAATGGTAGGTTGGGGCTAACTAGGTTGGAGCTAACTGTAGGCTGGGCTAACTGTAGATTGGGGCTAACTAGGTTGGAGCTAACTAGGTTGGAGCTAACTGTAGGTTGGGGCTAACTGTAGGTTGGGGCTAACTGTAGGTTGGGGCTAACTGTAGGCTGGGGCTAACTGTAGGTTGGGGCTAACTAGGTTGGAGCTAACTAGGTTGGAGCTAACTGTAGGTTGGGGCTAACTGTAGGTTGGGGCTAACTGTAGGTTGGGGCTAACTAGGTTGGAGTTAACTGTAGGTTGGGGCTAACTGTAGGTTGGGGCTAACAGTAGGTTGGGGCTAACTGTAGGTTGGGGCTAACTGTAGGTCGGGGCTAACTGTAGGTTGGGGCTAACTGTAGGTTGGGGCTAACTGTAGGTTGGGGCTAACTGTAGGTTGGGGCTAACTAGGTTGGAGCTAACTGTAGGTTGGGGCTAACTGTAGGTTGGGGCTAACTGTAGGTTGGGGCTAACTGTAGGTTGGGGCTAACTGTAGGTTGGGGCTAACTGTAGGTTGGGGCTAACTAGGTTGGAGCTAACTGTAGGTTGGGGCTAACTGTAGGTTGGGGCTAACTAGGTTGGAGCTAACTGTAGGTTGGGGCTAACTAGGTTGGGGCTAACTGTAGGTTGGGGCTAACTGTAGGTTGGGGCTAACTGTAGGTTGGGGCTAACTAGGTTGGAGCTAACTAGGTTGGGGCTAACTGTAGGTTGGAGCTAACTGTAGGTTGGGGATAACTGTAGGTTGGGGCTAACTGTAGGTTGGGGCTAACTGTAGGTTGGGGCTAACTAGGTTGGGGCTAACTAGGTTGGAGCTAACTGTAGGTTGGGGCTAACTGTAGGTTGGGGCTAACTGTAGGTTGGGGCTAACTGTAGGTTGGGGCTAACTGTAGGTTGGGGCAAACTGTAGGTTGGGGCTAACTGTAGGTTGGGGCTAACTGTAGGTTGGGGCTAACTGTAGGTTGGGGCTAACTGTAGGTTGGGGCTAACTGTAGGCTGGGGCTAACTGTAGGTTGGGGCTAACTGTAGGTTGGGGCTAACTGTAGGTTGGGGCTAACTGTAGGTTGGCGCTAACTGTAGGTTGGAGCTAACTGTAGGTTGGGGCTAACTGTAGGTTGGGGCTAACTGTAGGTTGGGGCTAACTTTGGTTGGGGCTAACTGTAGGTTGGGGCTAATTGTAGGTTGGGGCTAATTGTGGGTTGGGGCTAATGCAACTGAAGATTTCAATGTATCTTTGTTAGGTTTAATCAATACTGACCATGGGAAATGTATACTATACATCTAAAACGTATAGTTCTCTGTGTTATCGGGTCATCTCTTTTCGTATCTTACTTTCTGAACGTCTTTATGTTCTTGTCAGCATGGACATTAGTGGTTGTATCAAGACAGCATAGCGTGATACACGCAGCAAACACAGTAGGGGACGGGGACGGGGGGGGGGGGGGGACTGACCAAATCTAACGTTAGAATATTCTAGAACAATCTGTAGAAACAGTGGGGTGGGGGAACCAAATCTAAAGTTAGAAGATTCTAGAACAATCTGTAGAAAAAGTGGGGTGGTGTAACCAAATCTAAAGTTAGAAGATTCTAGAACAATCTGTAGAAACAGTGGGGTGGTGTAACCAAATCTAAAGTTAGAAGATTCTAGAACAATCTGTAGAAACAGTGGGGTGGGGGAACCAAATCTAACGTTAGAAGATTCTAGAACAATCTGTAGAAACAGTGGGGTGGGGGAACCAAATCTAACGTTAGAAGATTCTAGAACAATCTGTAGAAACAGTGGGGTGGGGGAACCAAATCTAACGTTAGAAGATTCTAGAACAATCTGTAGAAACAGTGGGGTGGGGGAACCAAATCCAACGTTAGAAGATTCTAGAACAATCTGTAGAAACAGTAGGGGGGGGGGAGTGACCAAATCTAACGTTAGAATATTCTAGAACAATCTGTAGACACAGTCGGGGAACTAACCAAATGTAACGGTAGGAGATTCTAGAACATTCTGCAGACAAAGTGGGGGAAGGAACCAAATCTAACGTTAGAAGATTCTAGAACAGTCTATTCTATTGTCCAATATCTAAACCACTTGCTTCCAGAAGAGACAGTCTATTCTATTGTCTAGCCTCTCCACTATGCCAATAACGACCACTGGGAAAGTTGATGTAAAAAATCAATGATGTATGGAAATTTATTTAGACATTCCGAGTACTGTAGCGGTACTGGTCGAGTCGACAAAAATCACATCACTAAGCACTTGACCAAACAAGCAGCCTCACGTTACTCAACATGGGCTTCCAACGGTTGAGTCAGATAACAGGCTAACTCAGTTTTAATACGTACCCAGCACTGGCTGGGCACGGCGACGGCCACAAACGTGGAGTGAAGCAGACCGAACTTGTGGGATTGGGTAGAATTTACTTAAATATAATACAAAAATAAAAACTTGAAATAGTGGACACGTCTACACATTTTAACTGTATGTATTTTCTTGTTTGATATTTGATTTTATCGAACAAAATATATAAACGTAAGATAATTTTTACTGGGTGTATGATATGCTTAGTGTATACAGGTAACATTGTATTTTTGTAATAAAGATAGTTCTCAGAGAAAGAACGTAGAAGCAAATTAGCTAACAACTCAGCCACTCATCTGAAGTCTGAGGTACAATTTTCTACAGCTATGCCACTAGCTGTAGAAAAAAACCATGTATACAGCCATGCCACTAGCTGTAGAAAATCTCCCCATCTATGTATACAGCCATGCCACTAGCTGTAGAAAATCTCCCCACCTATGTATACAGCTATGCCACTAGCTGTAGAAAATCTCCCCATCTATGTATACAGCCATGCCACTAGCTGTAGAAAAACTCCCCACCTATGTATACAGCCATGCCACTAGCTGTAGAAAATCTCCCCATCTATGTATACAGCCATGCCACTAGCTGTAGAAAATCTCCCCACCTATGTATACAGCCATACCACTAGCTGTAGATAACTCCCCACCTATGTATACAGCCATGCCACTAGCTGTAGACAAATCTCCCCACCTATGTATACAGCCATGCCACTAGCTGTAGACAAATCTCCCCATCTATGTATACAGCCATGCCACTAGCTGTAGACAAATCTCCCCATCTATGTATACAGCCATGCCACTAGCTGTAGACAAATCTCGCCATCTATGTATACAGCCATGCCACTAGCTGTAGACAAATCTCGCCATCTATGTATACAGCCATGCCACTAGCTGTAGACAAATCTCGCCATCTATGTATACAGCCATGCCACTAGCTGTAGACAAATCTCGCCATCTATGTATACAGCCATGCCACTAGCTGTAGACAAATCTCACCATCTATGTACACATCTCACGAACGGCCCTGAACATTGTATTCACTCAGAGAGCGGCCAAGCGGAACTGAAATATGAAAGCCATTAAAGCTTAATGCCACGTTAGTAATGTGAATGAACGCAAGGTCGGGGCTTATCGTTACTCACGCCCGGCTGGCTGACCGATTGGCCGGACAAGGTTTAAATCAATCCACTCTAGCCCCTGGCTCATCGACTCCTCAACACTGGGTCAACACAGAGCTGTATTTCCCAGAGGCGTGTATTCAAGATACGCGCTTCTTTAAAAGATAAAACCTACTACTAAAGACAAGCAGTTTTAAAAGCATCAGAAACGAGGCAACTAGCTATGTTTAACAGGCTTAAGGAAGACTGTCGCGGAGCGTAAAGACCATACAGTAAAAACGTAACGGTCCACTTCCGAGCCTGGGGCAGATGAAGTAGAGTATATCTGTTTCTGTTACCTTGTCCTATGAAGAAAGTGTCGTTTACACTCGTAGGACTCTACCCAAGATAACACTGTCGTGCTTTAGCTAACACCAAAAGCTCAATTCGTCTGACATTTTTGAAATACTGAATGTAAAACGTCATATCAGCCCCCCCCCCCCCCCCTTCCCCACAGAGAGAGGGGATGGAGAAAAAAACGTGTTGCAAAAATGTAATCTCCATCGCTCTAAGCTAGGCTGCTAATCTTTGTTGACTATGTTAAGGACGATACCCGACGGAATGACATCAGAACGTTCAAAGCTAGGCTGCTAATCTTTGTTGACTATGTTAAGAACGATACCCCACGGAATGACATCAGAACGTTCTAAGCTAGGCTGCTAATCTTTGTTGACTATGTTAAGAACGATACCCCACGGAATGACATCAGAACGTTCTAAGCTAGGCTGCTAATCTTTGTTGACTATGTTAAGGACGATACCCCACGGAATGACATCAGAACGTTCTAAGCTAGGCTGCTAATCTTTGTTGACTATGTTAAGGACGATACCCCAAGGAATGACATCAGAACGTTCTAAGCTAGGCTGCTAATCTTTGTTGACTATGTTAAGGACGATACCCCAAGGAATGACATCAGAACGTTCTAAGCTAGGCTGCTAATCTTTGTTGACTATGTTAAGGACGATACCCCAAGGAATGACATCAGAACGTTCTAAGCTAGGCTGCTAATCTTTGTTGACTATGTTAAGGACGATACCCCACGGAATGACATCAGAACGTTCTAAGCTAGGCTGCTAATCTTTGTTGACTATGTTAAGAACGATACCCCACGGAATGACATCAGAACGTTCTAAGCTAGGCTGCTAATCTTTGTTGACTATGTTAAGAACGATACCCCACGGAATGACATCAGAACGTTCTAAGCTAGGCTGCTAATCTTTGTTGACTATGTTAAGGACGATACCCCACGGAATGACATCAGAACGTTCTAAGCTAGGCTGCTAATCTTTGTTGACTATGTTAAGGACGATACCCCACGGAATGACATCAGAACGTTCTAAGCTAGGCTGCTAATCTTTGTTGACTATGTTAAGGACGATACCCCACGGAATGACATCAGAACGTTCTAAGCTAGGCTGCTAATCTTTGTTGACTATGTTAAGGACGATACCCCAAGGAATGACATCAGAACGTTCTAAGCTAGGCTGCTAATCTTTGTTGACTATGTTAAGGACGATACCCCAAGGAATGACATCAGAACGTTCTAAGCTAGGCTGCTAATCTTTGTTGACTATGTTAAGGACGATACCCCAAGGAATGACATCAGAACGTTCTAAGCTAGACTGCTAATCTTTGTTGACTATGTTAAGGACGATACCCCACGGAATGACATCAGAACGTTCTAAGCTAGGCTGCTAATCTTTGTTGACTATGTTAAGGACGATACCCCACGGAATGACATCAGAACGTTCTAAGCTAGGCTGCTAATCTTTGTTGACTATGTTAAGGACGATACCCCAAGGAATGACATCAGAACGTTCTAAGCTAGGCTGCTAATCTTTGTTGACTATGTTAAGGACGATACCCCAAGGAATGACATCAGAACGAGGCAGTTGTTGGCTAACAATCAGCGGGGGCTAAAGGTCTGGATAAACTGGACTGAGTTGATCATTAGAAGAAAATGGGGGAGGTGGGGTGTGGGGGGGGGGGGGGGGCTAAAGGTCTGGATAAACTGGACTGAGTTGATCATTAGAAGAAAATGGGGAGGTTGGGGGGGGGGGCTAAAGGTCTGGATAAACTAGACTGAGTTGATCATTAGAAGAAAATGGGGAGGTGGGGTGTGGGGGGGGGGGGCTAAAGGTCTGGATAAACTGGACTGAGTTGATCATTAGAAGATAATGGGGAGGTGGGGTGGGGGTGGCTAAAGGTCTGGATGAACTGGACTGAGGAGAGATTAGGCCCGCCAAAACTTCATGATATCGAGAGGTCGGCATAAAGAATGTGTACTGATGTAGGGCCTAGGCCTGAGGAATGTGTACGAACATCGAGACTTGACCTAACCAATGTGTACGAACATCGAGACTTGACCTAACCAATGTGTACGGATATCGAGACTTGACCTTACCAATGTGTACGAACATCGAGACTTGATCTAACCAACGTGTACGAACAAAGAATCTCTACCTGTGAATGTAAATAGTCGAGGTTCGACCAGACGAATGTAGGAACATCGAGCTTCGGTCTGCTATTGGACGCACCTCTCTACTACAAAGCCCACGGCTCATATGGATGCAATGGTCTGATCAAAGGCCAGGTAACTAATTCTATATGGCTGATATTCTCGCAGCCCTAACACCAGAGGCTGGATAATTGGAAGCCAGACCACTGCTAATTCATCAGGCAAGAATCAAGTAGAAAATGTAAACAAATCGAAGAACATCACCTTAAAAATAGAACAAGCGACAAATATAATATGCGAAATTATAATCGAAATAAATTACATTGTAGCTGTTATTTTACTCTTTTCCTGTGACGTTTCTCTCAACGTAGTTTTAATAATTTTTTTTTAACTTGGGGAGAGGGGCGGAACTCGGGAAAACAATGGCATCAAATCACGGGCATTTCGGATCTATAAATAGATTCGATTATAGGCCCTGTGGAGCGGGGAGCTGAAGACATGAGCTACGTCATAGGGGAAAAAATAAGCCCAATGGTCTGTCAAACTGGGGGGGGGGGGGAGGGGATGTTGAAATCAGACCGAGGAGAAGTCTTGTGAGCGAGGGAATGGACAACTTTCATCGAAATGGCAGAAAATAGAAGCACTCCAGCGAAAGTCTGGCAGAGAAACTCGCCAATAATTTGATGTTGTTCAACAGTAATTGTAGCTAACTTAATTATCATTAGTTTGGTCGGCCTGTTGCTAAGAAAAAAATCGATAGATAAAGCGACTTGAGGCAATGACGTAGTAACAACACAGGACCAAGGCAGATTACTGGAGCCACGGGGCTTAAGTTACCATCTGGTCGGTATCACCTTCTTTAGGATCACCATATTACCTTATGTTGGATGGTAGGGGTCGGGGTCAACATTTGTAGGATGATGGGGGTCACCATCTGTAAGATAATGGGGGTCACCATCTGTAGGATGATGGGGGTCACCATCTGTAGGATGATGGGGGTCACCATCTGTAGGATGATGGGGGTCACCATCTGTAAGATGGTCGGGATCATCATCTGTAACATGGTCGGGTTACCATTTAAAAGATAGTAGGGGTCACCATCTGTAATAGAATGGTAGGGGTCACCAAGTTACATTATGTATGAAGGTGGAGACCGTACAAGAAAATATGTGCCAAATGTCCGATTGTTGTAGAATGATTTTTTTAAATAGCAAATAAACAGCAGAAATTAAATGTTAAAAATGTCCATTAAGCCATTACATGTCTATTAGCGCACCAACACCGTGCAAATAGCCAACAAATATCCCCGTAATTGAAGAGGTTTCCGGGGAACGCTCGACTGAAATTTTGTTTATACTGGCAGAAGGGAAGAAGGGTAAACGTCTGCTACACTCGAACATCGATCACGTGATGTCTGGACCAGAAGACGCTTTCATACACGTCCTACACGTTTCATACTCATGTCCTAAAGGTTTCATATTCACGTCCTACATGTTTCATACTCACGTCCTACATGTCCTAAACGTTTCATACTCATGTCCTAAAGGTTTCATACTCATGTCCTAAAGGTCTCATACTCATGTCCTAAAGGTCTCATACTCATGTCCTAAAGGTTTCATACTCATGTCCTAAAGGTAGCATACTCATGTCCTAAAGGTAGCATACTCATGTCCTAAAGGTTTAATACTCATGTCCTAAAGGTTTAATACTCATGTCCTAAAGGTTTAATACTCATGTCCTAAAGGTTTAATACTCATGTCCTAAAGGTTTAATACTCATGTCCTAAAGGTTTAATACTCATGTCCTAAAGGTTTAATACTCATGTCCTAAAGGTTTAATACTCATGTCCTAAAGGTTTAATACTCATGTCCTAAAGGTTTCATACTCATGTCCTAAAGGTTTCATACTCATGTCCTAAAAGTTTCATATTCATGTCCTAAAGGTTTAATACTCATGTCCTAAAGGTTTAATACTCATGTCCTAAAGGTTTAATACTCATGTCCTAAAGGTTACATACTCATGTCCTAAAGGTTTAATACTCATGTCCTAAAGGTTTCATACTCATGCCCTAAAGGTTTCATACTCATGTCCTGAAGGTAGCATACTCATGTCCTACAGGTTTCATACTCATGTCCTAAAGGTAGCATACTCATGTCCTAAAGGTAGCATACTCATGTCCTAAAGGTTTCATACTCGTGTCCTAAAGGTAGCATACTCATGTCCTAAAGGTTTCATACTCATGTCCTAAAGGTAGCATACTCATGTCCTAAAGGTAGCATACTCATGTCCTAAAGGTTTCATACTCATGTCCTAAAGGTAGCATACTCGTGTCCTAAAGGTTTAATACTCATGTCCTAAATGTTTCATACTCATGTCCTAAAGGTTTCATACTCATGTCCAATAGTTTCATACACTTCTCCCAATGACTTCTAACAAATTCCATTTACCAGACATACGTTTCGATAAACAAAAAAATTGTTTTCGCATTTCGTTTCAGTTGCTGTAAATGTTTAAATGAAATAAATAACGCAGTTTTACTACATTCCAAAAATAAATAAAATAAATGACAATGCAGATTGGAACACTTAATTAGTACAATCAACTCTTTAAATCCCCACCCACACGCCGGAGGGTGTAAACTAACCCAGATCCCCCTGAGGCACCGGCCGACCCTTCTAATGAGCACTGTTCTGATATCTATCACACCGTATGGACTGTCTACAGTGCCGTTTATAACTCAGACAAACTGGTGCTGTTCTCTGCACGAATTTCACTTTATTTTTCACAGCACTGTGGGCGGAAATGTAAACTTTATTTTTTTTTTTATCAAACTTTTTTAAAATATAAATTTATTTTTATAATCGTAAAACATGTTTTTACCGCCTTTTTCTTTTCCCTTTTTTTTTTTTTTTTTTTTTTTTTTTTTTTTTTTTTTTTTTGTAAAAACAATACGTTTTTGTTTCTAAAATTGTCACAAAAGCATGAGAATGTGTAAACATGATTAGACTACACGTTACATCCCTGCAATATCATAATGCACGCTGCTTGTTTCAATCTTTCTATCACGGGTCTCGCTGTTGCAGGCCTACCACTGGGGTTGTACTTGGATTCTATAAATAAAAAGCTGAAAGAAATCCATGCTTATATCTCCAGACGAAAATAACAAGAACATAATCCCGGCGCAAGGCAAATAGAATCTAGACACCCCATTAGGGGGCGCCACGGTGCAGCAGGGAAACATGAAACCTATTGTATGGGGAGGGTCAAGCTTTAGATAGCAACTTTGTATTTCGATATTTTCATGTTATTTTTATGTATATACACACATCTATAGGCCTAAATACACACACACATATATATATATATATATATATATATATATATATATATATATATATATATATATATATATATATATATATATATATATATATATGTACATATATACATATACATATATACATATATATATCTACATATATACATATATATGCACATATATATATATATATATGTACATATATACATATATATGCACATATATATATATATATATATATATATATATATATGTACATATATACATATATATGTACATATATACATACATATATATATATGTACATACATACATATGTACATATATACATATATACATACATATATATATGTACATACATACATACATATATATGTGTACATACATACATACATACATATATATATGTACATACATACATACATATATATATGTACATACATACATACATATATATATATGTACATACATACATACATACATACATATATATATATGTACATACATACATATATACATACATATATGTACATATATACATATATATATATATATGTATATATATATATATATATATATATATATATATATATATATATATATATATATATATATATATATATATATATATATATATATATATATATATATATATATACACACACACACACACACAAGATATGGATACAGCACATTATTCTCAGTTGAAAACAATTTCCCACTGATTTTTGAAGGCAGCAAACAACGTATTTTGAACAGTAAATTCAATCTGACAGTAGCCACTTCCGGTGTATGAATCCTCAAATTGCCTCTCCTGTGTTGATCCGGATTTACTTGCGTGGCAAAAATGTGCCCGACCACCAGGATAATAGGCAGCACGCGATCCGGTAATAATTGTTGCCCTCGCGGGGACGGGGGCATCGCAGCGTCAATCTGGGCTGATGGGCTTCAGACGATGTCGTGGGCTTCAGGCGGTGACGTGGGCTTCAGGCGGTGACGTGGGTTGCAGGCGGTGACGTGGGCTTCACACAGTGATGTGGGCTGCAGGCGGAGACGTGGGCTGCAGGCGGTGTGGTGACGGATCAACAAATTACTGGCGACATGCTGAGTAAGGTCACCGATGGCCACCTCGTTGTGCTACTTTGTTGTGCTTAAAGTGTGGGAGTATCTCTATCTACACACACACACACACACACACACATATATATATATATATATATATATATATATATATATATATATATATATATATATATATATATATATATATATATATATATATATATATATATATATATATATATATATATATATATATATATGTACAAGGCCAACAGATATGCACGCCAACATATAAAACAATTCCGCCACTAAGCAGTGGTTGCTCCATTAATCTGATCCACATTAGAAAGTAACAGGGCAGATATTTTAACACAGAAATAGCATGAAAGTTCGAGCGTATTGATCCCGTGTTTCCTCCCAATGAAAACAAAAGCTTATGGAGACAAGACAGGGGCTATTGAATTACTTCCCTTGACGTGGAGACGTCCAGGTGACTGGAAGAGAAATTAAATAGCGCCGTCCATTGTTCGTGTTACCCGGGGGTGGGGGAGGTATGGCTCAACTAATTTGTTGTGATCATTGGAAAATATAACACACCTTTAAGGTGTACGGGTGTATCTTCCAGCAAGCCTGCGTGAGTCACCGAACGTGAGATACTGCAATGTGTTCCCTGGTGAGTGATGAACTCACGAGCGTTGTGTCCGAGTCTCTCAAAAAAGCTCGGCTACCCGAGTGACGCGAAGACGCAAGCCACCAATAAACAACAATAACAAACAAACAAACCCATCGGGTCGACGGCACCGCCTTCTTGACCAGCGATGCAATGTTCAGGCGGAGAAGAGGATAATTTGCATGCCCGTTTAGCAACCCATATTGAGAAAGACATACGACCGTTAGGTGCAATATACCCAAGGCAATATCAAACTGGCGGCCGCAATGCACTCAGCTGTGCTTCATCTCAATCTTATGAATAAAAAATACGCTAGCGTTACAAAACTAAATGAAAGTATTGTTAAATCTCCCTCCACCCCCACCCCCCCCCCCACTCTGTACAATACAACGCTCGTCGTAAAAGGAAAGGTTACATGGGCTAATTTAATCCAATTATTTTCATCCCTGCATCTTTGTGGTCAGCTAATGTGATAAGCCAGCTGTCTAGATTTTTAAAAAATAAAGTATTTCTCTGTCTGCCTCTTTCAAAGTTCGAAAGTTTTTACTCCCCCACGTAAATGAGAGTTGAGAACCCTTGATTAGACAAATGCAATCGCCAGCACCACAAAGAGAGAAGGCTGGGCTGAGGGGTTCAAATCAATGTCTCGCTCGAGAACACAACCTGCCCTCCCCTGTCCATCGCACAACATAAAAGGCCAGGAAAAAGACGAGAGAAAAATGTGTGCCTAATTATAAAAGAAAAAAATCTTTCCTCGCTTGCAATGGGTGAAAACAAGTTCATTATCTGTGTCAATGGGGACAGTTTGGCCATTATGCGGACAGTTAGGCCATTATGGAGACAGTTTGGCCATTATGGGGACAGTTTGGCCATTATGGAGACAGTTGGGCCATTATGGGGACAGTTTGGTCATTATGCGGACAGTTAGGCCATTATGGAGACAGTTTGGCCATTATGGGGACAGTTTGGCCATTATGGGGACATTGGGACCATTATGGGGACAGTTTGGCCATTATGGGGACAGTTTGGCCATTATGGGAACAGTGGAGCCATTATGGGAACAGTGGAGCCATTATGGGAACAGTGGAGCCATTATGGGGACAGTTTGGTCATTATGCGGACAGTTAGGCCATTATGGAGACAGTTTGGCCATTATGGGGACAGTTTGGCCATTATGGAGACAGTTGGGCCATTATGGGGACAGTTTGGTCATTATGCGGACAGTTAGGCCATTATGGAGACAGTTTGGTCATTATGGGGACAGTTTGGCCATTATGGGGACATTGGGACCATTATGGGGACAGTTTGGCCATTATGGGGACAGTTTGGCCATTATGGGGACAGTGGGGCTATAAGACCTATGGAGCGGACAATGGTGCTATTATGTGGACGATTGGGCCAATATGTATTGACCGAGCTTTGTGGGGTGGTCAGCTTGCACTAAGAGAAAGGTAGATGATCAATCTACTGACCTTACAATCACTTGAGGTAGATACCAATCAACCATACAACTGTTTCAGGTAGACGACTAATCTACTCACCATACACACAAGACAAATGAGACACCTCACACACGGTACCAAAGCCACTACCCCACCGTCTTGGTGAACTTTAACTCGGAACGTGGAAACAAAGCTAACAAGTTCATTATGCCAACCTCCCCTCCCCCACACAACAAAAATTCCAATTATCCAAAAACACGGAAGGCCCGAGGTTTACCCAGAAAATAGAAAATAAATTACAAGAAAAAAAATGTCTTGACAAGCGGAATGTCAAAATGAATGCGTTCGGGCGTATTAGAGCACGCATGTTTAGATTTTATGTCCAGCTAAAAAAATCTTAACACCAGGGTAAGAAACAAATTAAACTGGCGTTAAATCAATGGAAAACAATTGCGCAATCGCTTTACATTACGTAGCATCTTTGAGGAGGAAAAAAATACACAGCGTGTAAAATGATAATGGATGCATTTTAGATTTTTAAATGAATATTTTTTTTCTAACGATGTAATCGTGGAGATTTTTTAAAATAAGATCAAATGAGTTAACTACCAGCATTGAAAGGGTATTTTTCTACAAGTTTTGAGAATCTGTAGTTATCCAGTTGGTAGTTTTCTACGACAAGTTTTGAGAATCTGTAAGGTTATCACACAGCAAGATAATGGCATATCTAAATTGATCAAGTTTTACACTCGGCTTATTCAATCGAATGATGCTCTAACTGAATAGATACCCCGTGTTTTACTAGCAACAAAAACTGGATACCAACTTAAAATAACTATTGGGAGAGGGTGAGTTTTCTTTTAATACAAAAACGTATTAGTGAAGTAATAATTACAGAAACATATTTTAGTATTTTAAAGACGATTCTAGATATAGCTAGCATTTCAAAAGTTTATTTTTAAAACGATAAGTAATGTCTTAGTCTAAAAAAAAACGTGATCTTTAAAGATATTTCTCAGCTAGATTAATCACGAAACTTGATCTTTAAAGACGTGTGTACATGTGACTGGACTCTCACTTGAAGAATTACAAGTTAAGCCCCCCCCCCCCCCCCCCCACTCCCGCGGTACCACGTCTACTGGTCGCTACCAATCTAGCCACGGCTACAAAAATCAATGGCTACCGCCGTGCTACCGGCGGGTGATCGGGTCATCTGACCAACATTAGGGGCCGCCTACAAGAGGGTGGCTCCTCCATTAGAGCCGACACGGCGCCCAATCTATTTACCTAGGGCTCAACCGGCACCAGATAACCGGAAACGGAAATCGGTTAATGATTTCTACTTTCAGACCAGCGCCAACGGGGTTTAATTGAATTAAAACCTCGTCAGATTTAATTAGCCAATGAAAACATACGGTTGAATGTTCAGTGACACTTGAAGCTTTGTACTAATATCTTCCTCACTTCACGAAAAGTTCAGTTAGAAACAGTGTATCAAGCACCACAGTAAGAAACATTGTATCAAGCACCACAGTAAGAAACATTGTATCAAACACATCAATATTTATTACATTGTATAAAACACCACAGTAAGAAACTGTATAAAACACCACAGTAAGAAACTGTATAAAACACCACAGTAAGAAACTGTATCAAACACCACAGTAAGAAACTGTATCAAACACCACAGGAAGAAACAGTGTATCGAACACCACAGTAAGAAACAGTGTACCAAGCACCACAGTAAGAAACAGTGTATCAAGCACCACATAAACAGTGTATCAAGCACCACATAAACAGTGTATCAAGCACCACATAAACAGTGTATCAAGCACCACATAAACAGTGTATCAAGCACCACAGTAACATTGTATTAAGCACCACATACATTCATGTTCATCCATTACGACACGGCTGTACCCAAGTTTTCTTATAGAAATACTCGCGCTACAGGTAAAAAAATAAACAATTTCAAAGACACTCAAATTACATTTATTCGGATTCGCTGTGAAATTCAAACTATAATGAAAATTCGGAATTATTTTATAATTACTTTTAGAAAAATTTCTTTTATGAAAGAAACTTTGAAATATACGATTGCATGTGCAATGTGTCAGCACAGTATTCACTGTAATACTGTGTAGTCCATTGATAACATACAGTTTACGTTAAGAATTGGCTGCAATCTTCGTGTAGCTTGGTGAAAGTTGTGACTCACACTTTAACATCAACACAGCTACTGAGGATGTTTCTAGTTATGTAGCGTTAGGGAAGGGGAGGATGGGGGAAAGAGTTCGATAGGCCAACAAAGGTGTGAGACAATTAGTCTCAATTTGTTTATCAAAGGACTAGGATATCCTCTACTGTATTCCAAGCTTCTAGACTTTTAAAAAAATTATTTACCCCTCCCCGTGTAAACAACCACGCCATGCTACATGTGCCAAAGTTATACAAATATATAGGCGGCCTCGGGCCTGTAGAAAGGATTCCTGGGATTTAAAAAAATAGAATATAAAAACAAAAGGCTTTTCATTTATTTTCTTATTTTCATTTAACTTGAGATTTTGAGAGCGGGAGGAAGAAACGAAACAAACTTGAGGCATTAAGTGAAACAAAGAGTGTTTTGTCTAGATATTGCCAGCAGTAGTAAAGGTGAGAAGTATCGCACATTTCTTCCTACACAGCCGGGCTAAACACAACAATCTTCACGGCGGTAGTGGGGATTAAATAGCAGGAGGGGCATCTCTGCCCTCTGCCGGGATAGAAAGGCGGGCATTTAGGTGCATCAGCTGGGGGAGAAAGATTAGAGAATTGCCTATAGTCGGATGTGACTAAGATTTGATAGTTACATAAAGCCGACAGACAAAACCTTTGGTTGGAAGACATTTATTACGTTATTATTGTAGGAATTTTTCTTTGTGAGATTTCTGATACAAAGGCCTACGTTATAAAACTGAAAAACAAAAAGAAAAAAGAAAGCGCTAATGCCCGCTAGAGCAACAGATTAAGCCGTTTCATGCATAGCGTAGTGTTCTCGGCGCACAAACTTCAGGGGGGGGGGGGGGAGAGAGAGAGAGAGAGAGGAGAAGAGTATTTCAAAAACTTTCAGAGTTCGTGGCATCTATTTAGTGCACCCGCAAACATTCCAGTTTTTATCAAAGATAAAATAAACGAATATCTGAGGCCAGTGCAACACTACACTAGTAGTACACCCAGCGATGATGAAATATTTTTCTCCTCCGGCGAACACACGGACAGAGCGAGAACCGTCTAATTGTTTAACACCCAGGCAACCTCTCCAGCAAATCAATACCGCCCCGCTTTTCAAACCTTTTTCCCAATTAACCTATGGGCCCCCTAGGTCGCTTGGTTTATAGGACACGAGTTAGAAGCTACCATAAGATGATACAAGTCATGATAAGATGAGTTAGAAGTTACAGCAAGAAGAAACTATTCACGATAACATGATTTTCAACCTAACCCAAGATGAAACTATTCAAGATAACATGATTCTGAAGCTACACCAAGTTGAAACTATTCAGGTAGACACGAGTTAGGTGAAACAATTCATAAGTTTGTTGTGCATGCGTTGCTCAAAATGTGCCACGCGGTCGTGCAGCATTAATTTGCTTTAAGACGGTTGATTGATTTTTCAAACACTATTTCAACAAACACTTAAATATACGCAGAGAAAAATTAAACCTGGCGCTAGTCTAAAAACAATGGCATTGAATTTCATCAAGTCTACAGAGCAAAGGGACAAAAACACAAATTAGCGAGCTGAGTAGTCGATAATTTAATTAAAACAAAGTACAAGTGGGTTGAAATACAACATGCATGACGTATAGTTCCACCCGTTTGGCTTGCAGTACAAACAAAATAAAACAGATGACATCACCGACGTACCGCTACACCAAAAGAAACAATTCTACTTCAAAACAACATGTTTCTTTTTTCGTCTCTAATCAACACGTTCCGAGTCGTTTTCCAATACATTGAAAAACTCGAATACTTCAAACAGATGCTGCACGCGTTTTTAAGGGCGCTTCTTCTTTCATTTCCCCTCCCTTCCACATCCGGTTACAATTCTCTTCGGTAAAGTGCAGACTGCAGTGGGTGATGGGGGGGGGGGGGGGGGGGGGGGGGCAGGAGGTGGTTGGTGTACAGCTCTCGGTTTCTACAGCACCCGACACCATTAGAAACATTTAAACGCCACTCTGAGTATGGTTATGTGATGGTATTTTTTTTTACACATTGTTTACTGTGTTTTGAGTAAGAGAAGCAGAAACAAACGCGTACTGTGATTACAACATGAAGGGAAAGACGACAAAAGACCTCCGTGATGCATCTCTTGTTGAGAGGATGTAACCGTCGCTTCATGAGTGCCAGGCGCCGCTTTGGTGATGGAGTGGCTCTCTGCGACAGGTCCAGGTGCAACCTGCGACAGGTTCAGGTTCAACCTGCGACGGGTCCAGGTTCAACCTGCTACACGTCCAGGTTCAACCTGCGACAGGTTCAGGTTCAACCTGCGACGGGTCCAGGTTCAACCTGCAATCGTCAGTCACTCCAGTTAAAAAATAATTACCTAAAGCCTATACAGGGAAACGAGTGATGGAATAGGTTTCTGGTATTTCTACCAGGTACAGCATGGCAAATCAAGTGACTTCCACGAGTATAGCGTGGCCGTTCAACTAATGGACCACTTGGGAAGCATACTACCTGTTGGTACAGGTAGTATGCTTCTTTTACCGTTGACTTGACCAACATTTGCTATACAACACACAGTTAACCAAATATTTTAAAATTATATAAAAAAAAAACAAGAAGATTTATAAAACTTTAAAGATGTACATGACGATAGATTCCAGTATGCTACACTAGAGGATAGTCATAAATAATGCATGAGACAAAACCAGTCAATGAAGAAATCTGACTGGGGCTGTGCAGTGCCCAAAGTCCCTAAAGCTTTACAAGTAGACAAAACAGCTGTCAGAACAAAACCATACTTCATGCATGTATATTAGCTGTAAGCCCCAAAACCTAATGCCCTAGCCTACCAGTGGATAAAACAGCAGTAAGTACAAACTTACGTCATACCAGTAGATAAAACAGCTGTAAGCCCCAAACTTACGTCATACAAGTAGATAAAACAGCTGTAAGCCTCAAACCTACGTCATACCAGTAGATAAAACAGCTGTAAGCCTCAAACCTACGTCATACCAGTAGATAAAACAGCTGTAAGCCCCAAACCTAATGACCTACCCTACCACTAGATAAAACAGCTGTAAGCCCCCAAACCTAATGCCCTACCCTACCACTAGATAAAACAGCTGTAAGCCCCAAACCTACGTCATACCAGTAGATAAAACAGCTGTAAGCCCCCAAACCTAATGACCTACCCTACCACTAGATAAAACAGCTGTAAGCCCCAAACCTAATGCCCTACCCTACCACTAGATAAAACAGCTGTAAGCCCCAAACCTACGTCATACCAGTTAGATAAAACAGCTGTAAGCCCCAAACCTAATGACCTACCCTACCACTAGATAAAACAGCTGTAAGCCCCCAAACCTAATGACCTACCCTACCACTAGATAAAACAGCTGTAAGCCCCCAAACCTAATGACCTACCCTACCACTAGATAAAACAGCTGTAAGCCCCAAACCTACGTCATACCAATAGATAAAACAGCTGTAAGCCCCTATACTTACCTCATACCACTAGATCAGGGGTCTCCAAACTTTTCAGCCCGAGGGCCGCATTGACTATAAAGTTCAGTTCGGGGGCCAGTTTCTACCAGGCATGTCTTTGATTTTTCTGGGCACAGTTCCTCAGCTATCACCAACAAACGTTTTTTCCGTAGACAAAAAGATCTCCGCGGGCCGGATGAGAGTACCTAGCGGGCCGCATCCGGCCCGCGGGCCGTAGTTTGGAGACCCCTGCACTAGATAAAACAGCTGTAAGCCCCCAAACCTAATGCCCTACAACACCGCATGCGATTTGTTGATGCTGATAAAGACGGTGCATGTAAATCGTTAGCTTAAGATGGCGGCCGCGATAAAAGACTACGTTAAAAAAAAACCTACTGGAATCTAACCTATGCACAGAGTCTAGATAATGTATACAAGAGAACGCTTCAGTCGGGCAAAACTCTGAAGTGGCTGGTAGTCCCAGGGTAGACTACAGCCCATAGAACCAAACAATCAAGTTCCTTCAAACCAACAGTACCAACATCGATACAAGTGTGCGCATTAAGGTTGGCAAATGATTATTACAGTAGGGCCTAGGTTAGAGCTAACGAGATAAGACGGTAGGGGGCGCTGTGTCAATACCAGGTCGGGTCAAATGAACAAACCTATTGTTTTGGGTCCCAGGGGCTTCCGCTATCAGCTATGTAGAACTATCCCTGTTAGTAATGGATCGTGTCGTTGTTGGGGGGGGGGGTTAATCATGTAGATCTAATGACACGAGTCCTATTTAACGCTGGGATGGTGTCAAGGATGATCAAGTTATTGGTCAGATCGTATCAATTACATCTGTTTGTTGGTGTTGGTGGTGTCATTGTGTTTACATCAGTTACATCTGTTAGTTGGTGGTGGTGGTGTCCTTGTGTTTACATCAGTTACATCTGTTAGTTGGTGGTGGTGGTGTCCTTGTGTTTACATCAGTTACATCTGTTTGTTGGTGGTGTCATTGTATTTACATCAGTTACATCTGTTTGTTGGTGGTGTCATTGTGTTTACATCAGTTACATCTGTTTGTTGGTGGTGTCATTGTGTTTACATCAGTTACATCTAATTGTTGGTGGTGTCATTGTGTTTACATCAGTTACATCTAATTGTTGGTGGTGTCATTGTGTTTACATCAGTTACATCTAATTGTTGGTGGTGTCATTGTGTTTACATCAGTTACATCTAATTGTTGGTGGTGTCATTGTGTTTACATCAGTTACATCTAATTGTTGGTGGTGTTATTGTGTTTATACCAATTATTTCTATTTGTTGGTGTTAGCGGGGTCCTTGTGTTTACATCAGTTACATCCCACCTTTAAAACGGGTGTTAAGTTAATATCTGTAAGGTTGTGATATTGATGGTACCCAGTAAACACTAGACCTTTGTTACTGACTGGGATTGTTAAACTGATAAAACAAAGTTTGTGTTACATACATTAAAAAGAAATACCGTTATAGGGTGAGGGGGTACGTTTTTACATAGATGAAAATACAAACGGAAAACAATTATTCGTTCTGGCTCATTAGTAAACAGCTAAGTGGCCCGTGTAATATAATTCAAAAACATACTCTGAACGGTAGAAAGTGTGGTAAGAATTACTAATTACAGTCAGTTGTTATTTGATCTCTACCCGAAAAAGATGTTCTTTGATTCTGTCTCTGGACTTATTTACAAGACAAACGGAAAAATCAAGCTACATGTGAAGGCAGCATAGAGCGGTGAAGTTCTTATATTTGTATGCCAAAAAATAACTTCTGCCTTCGTTCAACGTTTCAGTGTATAAAGATGGCCAGAGGTCAGTATAGGTCATCTACAGTAAGGGGAGGGGTGGATTGGGAATGGCTGGAGGAGGTCAACAAAGGTCATAGAAAGTGGGAATATGTAGCAGATGTAGAGGACATCAATAGAGGTCAATTGGAAAGTGGGTTAACACCCCCTCCCCGACCCCAGCAGGAAGTTTGTGTTGCACCAACAACCCCCATGTTGTGGTAAGTGGTGAAACGAGTTTGGGTGTGAGACATCTAGGACCAGAGTGTAAACACAGCCGGGGAGATTTTATGTCCGGACATAAGCGGATTGTCTGGTCACTGGCTAAGTAAGACTAAGTACAGTTGGGTGGACTTGCTGACCCATAATACGTCTGTCACACGACTAATGGCAAGTACAGCTGACCACAGGACGTCTCACCACAGCTGACCTCAGGACGTCTCACCACAGGACGTCTCACCACAGCTGACCACAGGACGTCTCACCACAGGACGTCTCACCACAGGACGTCTCTCCACAGCTGACCACAGGACGTCTCACCACAGCTGACCTCAGGACGTCTCACCACAGCTGACCACAGGACGTCTCACCACAGCTGACCTCAGGACGTCTCACCACAGCTGACCACAGGACGTCTCACCACAGCTGACCACAGGACGTCTCACCACAGCTGACCACAGGACGTCTCACCACAGCTGACCACAGGACGTCTCACCACAGCTGACCACATGACGTCTCTCCACAGCTGACCACAGGACGTCTCACCACAAACGTCAAGTACAGCTGACCACAGGACGTCTCACCACAGTTGACCACAGGACGTCTCATTAAACCACTGCGCTCTTTGCTGCAATCTAGTGCCACACATCTTTATGGCATATCAATCGCGTACCCAGCCATAGAAAACATGGGGCAGCTAATCTTCACGACATATGTACACAGCCATACAAAACATGGGGTAGCTAATCTTCACGACATATGTACCCAGCCATACAAAACACGGGGCAGCTATTCTTCACGACATATGTACACAGCCATACAAAACACGGGGCAGCTATTCTTCACGACATATGTACCCAGCCATACAAAACACGGGGCAGCTATTCTTCACGACATATGTACACAGCCATACAAAACATGGGGCAGCTAATCTTCACGACATATGTACCCAGCCATACAAAACATGGGGCAGCTAATCTTCACGACATATGTACCCAGCCATACAAAACACGGGGCAGCTAATCTTCACGACATATGTACCCAGCCATACAAAACATGGGCAGCTAATCTTCACGACATATGTACCCAGCCATACAAAACATGGGCAGCTAATCTTCACGACATATGTACCCAGCCATACAAAACATGGGCAGCTAATCTTCACGACATATGTACCCAGCCATACAAAACAAGGGCAGCTAATCTTCACGACATATGTACCCAGCCATACAAAACATGGGCAGCTAATCATCACGACATATGTACCCAGCCATACAAAACATGGGCAGCTAATCTTCACGACATATGTAAAAAGCCATACAAAGCATGGGCCAGCTAATCTTCACGACATATGAACCCAGCCATTCAAAACATGGGCAGCTAATCTTCACGACATATGTACCCAGCCATACAAAACATGGACAGCTAATCTTCCTAAGACCACGCCGCGGGAATGTACAGATTGAAGGTTCCAGTAATCCAAGTAGATGCTCGGCAAGACAAGAGACCCCAGCATTACAGCGGTGACGACGTGGGCCACGTATTACAAAGGTTTCTTAAGCTGGTGAAGACATGATGAATACCCACTTGTGAGGCCGACATGGGATAAAAGAAGGGTTACATTCATCCATTAGGCGCTTCTGTAAACGTATCAAGATAATAATCATCGCTTCATTTCAGGGTAATCGCAATACAAGATAACACGCGGGGATTTTTTTTTTTTTTTTTGTGAGGTAAAAATCTGAATTGATTTGTTGTTCCGTTCGTGGAGATAAAAAACAATAATTCTAGTTGTTGTGGTAATGGGGGGGGGGGGAAGAGTGGGGATGATTTTTGTAAAGTAGGGAGGAGGGCTGTGCAGGTTTATAATCAGAAAGGGTCACAATCATACAGGTCTAGTCATAAAGGGTCACAATCATACAGGTTTATAGCAGAAACGGGACCCAATCATACGGGTCAATTTTCAGATTGGGACCACAATCATACGGGTCTATAGTAAGAAGGAGACCCAATCATACAGGTCTGTAGTCCGAAGGGAACTCAATCATACAGGTATATAACCAGATAGGGACCACAATCACACGGGTCTGTAGCCAGATAGGGACCACAATCATACGGGTCTGTAACCAGATAGGGACCACAATCACACGGGTCTGTAGCCAGATAGGGACCACAATCACACGGGTCTGTAGCCAGATAGGGACCACAATCATACGGGTCTGTAGCTAGATAGGGACCACAATCACACGGGTCTGTAGTTAGATAGGGACCACAATCACACGGGTCTGTAGTTAGATAGGGACCACAATCACACGGGTCTGTAGCCAGATAGGGACCACAATCACACGGGTCAATATTCAGATAAGGACCACAATCACACGGGCCTAAAGCCAGAAGACAGCCCCAGTCATAAGGGACTAGCCAACACAAGTAGAAGGGTAGTGTAGTGTATAACCGATGAATACATTTCACGGCGTTTGACGAATGGAAGAGACGATATCTCTATCAAAGCTTTCCATTAGAGTTATCTCCACTTCAGTGCCTCCCATCATTTTTAGTCTGGTCCGACCAAAGACCCATCCAGCTCAACCCATTGTCCGCAGTAGAAAAGATAAATGTTGCTCTAAAACTAGCAGTATATCAAATACTAGCGATGTCGCCCGTAATGTACGGGCCTTCACCACTTACAGTACATAGAGCGGCGAATTCAACACCAACAAAACTTATTTTGATAGACCCCCATGACATTATTCATTTAGCTTACACTGAAGCACAAGATGACAAGTAATGTACAAAGTCACAATGAAAATGGAAAACTTTTATTCCTAACAGTTTTCATATTATATTTTAACCAATAGCGAACTGGCAGGGAACATGGAAGAATCTAGTTTTGAATTCACAACATGGAAATTCACCATTTCTAAGCTGTAATTTTAAAAATGGTGGCCCTCGACGATCGTTTCAGATGCATGTTAAGCAAGATTAGTGATTGAATTTTTTGTAAACTAAAAAAATTAATTTATTCAAAGCGGACGTGACTCCGAAAGATAAAACAAAATTAGGAACATTGTGAAAGCTATTAAATCTTAGCAGCACGCTTAAACAGGAGGAGGAATTTAATCTAGGCAGCACGCTAAAACTGGCGGAAGAATTTAATCTAGGCAGCACGCTAAAACTGGTGGAAGAATTAAAACTAGGCAGCACGCTAAAATTGGCGGAAGAATTAAATCTAGGAAGCACGCTAAAATTGGCGGAAGAACTAAATCTAGGCTGTTAACAGAATGACGTGAAGTGATAATCGCTGGGAGAGGTGAGGGGTGAGTCACTAGGGTGTTACCCCATTATAGGATATAATTAATTAACACGGCAATTGATGCAGGCAGGCGGGCATTTAATGGGTAGGTCGCACAATTGTCATGGACGGTACATTAATTGTCATGGACGGTACATTGAACTCCAAGAAATGGATGATTGAAACCTAAACACAGGATACCCAAAAACTAAATACTTACACAAAGCTAAATACTTACACAAAGCTAAATACTTACACAAAGCTAAATACTTACACAAAGCTAAATACTTACACAAAGCTAAATACTTACACAAAGCTAAATACTTACACAAAACTAAATACTTACACAAAGCTAAATACTTACATAAAACTAAATACGTACACATATTTTATCAAATCAAATAAACAAGTGCACCCTCTTAGTATTTAAGACTACCCATGTTTTTATCCAGAAACACGGTCTAGCAAGCGATCTAACAATCAGTTCTAGGTTTACTTTTGTAGACAGAATTGTCATTACAAATGTCGCAACTTTTATTCCTAGCTTTCATCTAGTCTTCATTAACTGAGTTACTTTGCCGGTACCGCCAAGCTCCAGTGAGGTGTAAACAATGTTGACAGGCGTTCTGAATACAAATGGCCACCATTTCCCCGGAGCCAGCGCGTTTGACGAGCGTTATTCTAACAGAGACACAACTCTTACCTGCGACGTGGGCCGGGTAATCACAATCAAGTTGAAGTCAATGGAATTTGATAAAAGAACATCCCCGAGTTCGCCTCTCGGCTTTCCCTGGCTTCAAAACACGGCTCCGCGCGGCCGGGACTGATTGGGCAGGATCGATAACTAGATCCGCCAGTCGCCTCCCCTTTTGTCTTCGCTCCGGTACTACAAACGAGCTGCATCTCTCATTACCGCCCCTTACATGCGGAGGTAATCAGCGGCGTGGTGCCCAGGATTACCGTTCCTTAATCTCCAATTACCACTCCTTACATCTCTCATTACCACTCCTTACATGGTGAGTTGAGTTAATCACGGCAGGTAAATAGCGTGGTGCCCAGAATTACCGTTCCTTATTCTCTCATTACCGCTCCTTACATCTCTCATTACCGCAGCTTACATGTTGAGTTGAGTTAATCAGCGGTCGGTCAAATGTTGTGGTGCCCAGGATTATTTTAGCGTATTTTTTGTGGCCACCCATATGTTGTAAACAGACCACAATCCACAAAGCCTTCGTTTTCTAGTCTGTAAAATTAGCGTCTATCCATCCAATATTTGTAGATGACAGAAGTCACCAACAAATCTAATAACTACAGGTTTTAAAAGGCAGCGTCCAGTTTGGTTGAACTCGATAGATCCTAACCACACCCGTATACCTACATAATCCCTAATAATGCTACATGAATGACACAAGCTAACACTAGTAACCTCATTATGTAAAGCTACATGAATGACACAAGCTAACTCTAGTAGCCTCATTATTTTAAGCTGATGTCAGCGGCATGAATGATTGGGTATGGCTGATCGATAGGACATAAAGGTTTGAAATAATAAGATGGTTAGATTAACGCCAGCGGCATCGGCAATTAGATTAGCAGATGAGGAAGGATCAATTAACCACAGCAGAGGCCAGGTAGACAGGTCAGGAAGAGTTTCAAAAATCGATCCATTAAAAGCTTGATTCGTGTAATTTTAAAATTGTCAATAATTTCAACGGTTTTATCTATGATAAAGAACGGATTTTCAATTTATATAGATAAAAAGATATCTCATAAGTTGTGCACCATTGGTACAGATAATAAGATATATAAAAGATATATCAAATACACAAAATGTGTACAAATAAAAGATATCTCTACAGATACACAAGTTGTACAAATAAAAGATAGCATTTCTACAGATACACAAGTTGTACAAATAAAAGATATCTCTACAGATACACAAGTTGTACAGATAAAAGATAGCATCTCTACAGATACACAAAATGTGTACAAATAAAAGATAGCATCTCTACAGATACACAAGTTGTGCAGATAATAAATAACCTGAACCACAATGAGAACAAAACAAAAGAAATACGACCATAAGGACAAGGAAAATATCCCAACAAATCTTCTTAAACAACATTTTATTATTCAACATTTCCGACACGACTGAATAATCAACTTAGGAAGAAGAGGCTTTCCAATTCCTCCGATACGACACACAGACAAACAAAAACAGATTTTATAATCGGGTTGTTAATAACTGACAGCCCGCGTGGGTTGGGTGAATATCATTAAACTCTATTGCCTTCTCGATGTATGCACGTAAGTTATTATAGGCTCGAGATTCTGGGCAAACTTCGCCAGTTATCTAAGAACCTACGGACGATGTGGAAACGTCCAAGGTTTGAAATCGTTGGGTCAATTTCAATTAGACGAACATTGTGGTGTATTTAAAACAATGTCTGCTCGGCTTAATAAAACAGCAAGCTTCACGTCAATCTTATATCCATCCCCACCAAAATGTATGTAACTATCAACATGATTCCATTTCCGTCAAAAATAGCTGGGCTTCACGGTACGTCTCAAGACGTATTAGCAAGACGAGAAGCGGCTCTCACGTTGTGTGGGCTAAACACCCTTGGCCTGCCCTGATCCGTCCATTTGTCAAGTTGGCTTGCATTATAGCGACCCTGCAGACCCCTAAAGATCACTGCCATTTCTCCCCCACCCCGCGAGTTCATTAAACTTGCATGGAAATTTGACACCGAGTGGGGTAAACCTCTGGAAGGTGATGGGGGCAAAGGTCAGGCTTCATCAACGATTCAGGAATACAAGACATAGATTTGGTTTTAAATATGGAGATCGTTGTGAGAAAGTTCATCAGAGTGACGCCAAGTCATTAGTCATGTGGTACATCATGTGGAGTCAACTAGAAGATGATGTTAGCTGTCTAGGTTACAATTTCGTAACTTGGTATCTCGTGTTTGTGTACACGCAAGAATGTCGTATGTGTGTACACACAAGAATGTCGTATGTGTGTACACACAAGAATGTCGTATGTGTGTACACACAAGAATGTCGTATGTGTATACACACAAGAATGTCGTATGTGTGTACACACAAGAATGTCGTATGTGTGTACACACAAGAATGTAAGATGTACCTTCCTCTTTAATTCAAACAATCAATGACCGTGCACAATTGTTGTCAGTCTGACTACAAACACCTGTACTTAATTACGCTAAAACCGTGGAGAGGCGGAGAGACAAAATGGACGGGGGGTATGGGGGAGGTTAATTATATTGCTAATTCAATACAACGCCATTGGCGTTATCCCCACCACAGGATTATGGGGTCATAGTTCACGAGCTTAGTTGAACTCCCCAGATTTTAAATTGTTCTGATTAAAACATGGCACTATCACCCCAAACCTCCAACCCCACTACTCTATGCCCGCGTGATTTCATTACAATCCTGCGAGGTAACCTTTTAGCAAGCCACCAAGTAAACCAATTTCACCCACTTTCTGTCTCGTTTTAGAAGGAATTTATTTTAACCAGTAACCTAACCCAATACAGATATACTCCATTATTTTTATTGCACGGGCACTCATAGTTGTAAGCAATTTAGGAACGGAAGGGGGAGCGGGGAGATAAATGCCGATATGGTGTCGGATATAAATGTATCGATTTAGTTTTTTAAGGGAGACATTGGCCTACTTGATGAAGTGATTGTAGAAAGTAAACGACTTGCAGTGTGATGAAGAAATCTTCAGTGTGTGGTTATATTATCCCACCAAACTGAGAAGCCATCCTGCCACACCTATTTCAGCGCCTCTTCCCATCCCGTATCTCCCCATCAAATATGTATCATGGACAAGCCCCAGTAGTAGTAAGTCATCAACCACCAAAACACGTCAGCAAACAAACTTCCATACATAATCCACCATCAACAACACGACGCCAGCCAACAAGCAACCATACATAATCTACCAGCAACAAAAGAACAAACAAACCGCCATCCATAATGGAAGCCAATCAACACTTTCAGCACGCGAGAGCTGTCACCTGGTTAGGTAGAACACGCCAATCCTTAACTCCCCGCTCTATACATCCATTCAGTGTTTCTATATTGAAAACATTTTCAATAAGCTAGACTCAGGGGTCTCCACACTACGGCCCGCGGGCCGGATGCGGCCCGAGATGACCCCTCATCCGGCCCGCGGAGATCTTACTGTCCACGGAAAAAAAAAGTTTGTAGGAGGTGGCTGAGTAACTTTGCCGAGAAAATTCAAAATAATTTGAAAAAGTAACTTTGGGTGCAAATACCAGAGAGGATATATTCAATGAGTTAAAAAAACATTTGCTGATTATAACTTTGACTGGACTAACCTCAGTTACCCGACTTTTGATGGTCGAAAGTACATGAGTGGCATAAAGAAAGGCTTGGTTGGACAAGTGAATGAGAAGAATATTCTACAACCAATGTTCCTGCACTGCATTATTCACCAGCAAGCTTTGAGTCCTAAATATATGGACATTAGCAGTGCACTGAATCCTGTGGTGAAGATGGTGAATATAATAAGGTCACGTGGGCTAAACCATAGATAGTTCAGAGACATGTTGAAAGATACAAACACAGAAGAAAGGAAATAGGTTACTTCCTGGAAAGTAAATTCAAGCTACAGCTAATAATGCCTGATGAAGAGTGGGTATATAAATTGGCCTATGCTGCAGACATAACCAGTCATTTTAATTTTCGGAACCTAAATCTACAAGAGAAGGAAATCTAGTTTTTATTTATACTCCCACCTGTCATGTTGGAACTCTGAACGAATCTCAGCTAGGAACTCAGAAGGCAGTAGATGGAACTGAACGAATCTCAGCTAGGAACCCAGAAGGTAGTAGATGGAACTGAACGAATATCAGGAACTCAGAAGGTAGTAGATGGAGCTGAACGAATATCAGCAACTCAGAAGGTAGTAGATGGAACTGAACGAATCTCAGGAACTCAGAAGGTAGTAGATGGAACTGAACGAATATCAGGAACTCAGAAGGTAGTAGATGGAACTGAACGAATCTCAGGAACCCAGAAGGTAGTAGATGGAACTGAACGAATCTCAGGAACTCAGAAGGTAGTAGATGGAACTGAACGAATCTCAGGAACTCAGAAGGTAGTAGATGGAACTGAACGAATCTCAGGAACTCAGAAGGTAGTAGATGGAACTGAACGAATATCAGGAACTCAGAAGGTAGTAGATGGAACTGAACGAATATCAGGAACTCAGAAGGTAGTAGATGTGGGGGTGAACGAATATCAGGAACTCAGAAGGTAGTAGATGGAACTGAACGAATCTCAGGAACCCAGAAGGTAGTAGATGGAACTGAACGAATATCAGGAACTCAGAAGGTAGTAGATGGAACTGAACGAATATCAGGAACTCAGAAGGTAGTAGATGGAACTGAACGAATATCAGGAACTCAGAAGGTAGTAGATGGAACTGAACGAATATCAGGAACTCAGAAGGTAGTTTGATGGAACTCTGAACGAATCTCAGCTAGGAACCCAGAAGGTAGTAGATGTAGTTAAGGTTTTTATTTGATTGAAGCAACAAAAGTCTTTGGCAAGCGAGGGGCTGTGTGGGGTGGGGGTGGGTCATCGGCCAATTAACATCAGAATGCTTAGTTAGAGTTTACAAAAAACAGGTTACTAACTTTATCCTGCATATATAATATATATTTCAACGGTAGTGCTGGGGATTTAAAACAAAAACAACTCAAAGGGTAATGTATTGACGGCACCCCGGGATCTTGAAGTTTATATTGATCAAATTTGTTGCGGTAATGCATAAGTAGGGGATATAAGCCCGAGGTGGTCTCACGACTAATTACACAGCTTTGGACTAGAGTCAAACAAATTAGCTTTACCTTCAAAACCAAAGAACATTTTTTGTAATACTCTGCACAAGCTTTCGTTGGGTTATGAATAATAATTTTAAAAAAAACAACATTAAAATACAAATACATTAATCACAGATTAACTCCGATAAACCACCTTTTTTTCACATTTATTTTTCTTAGCAGAATAATTATTTAATAACGAGACTTCAGTTAAGAATAAACTGTATAAACCGTTAGTTTGTTCCATTGAATTATTATACTGGTAGTAGATGTAGGTTTTAAGACTATTTTTGTGGATGTCAACAACGGGAACCAGGGGTCGTCGGCATGGACGCGAGTGGGTGAGATGGGGGGGGGGGGCATAACGTGAACACCATACCACACAGACCTTGATGTGATACCCCAGCCTAGTTTATTCTATAACTCAAATCTCAAATCCGTTCATTGGCGACTCACCAAGGGATGTTACACGTTTCTTTAACCTTTTTATTACCCCCCTTTGGAAGTTGGAACCTAGTTTACGGCTCTCCACTTGGCCAAGCCTCAGATTCCAATCAAGCCAAGGAAAGATAAACACTGGGCCCGTGTTTTAGATTAGAGCAAGTGGTTACACCACACCGACTAATTCCAGCAGAGCTTGATCACAAACTCACTCCAAATGTTTGTAAATCACAACCTAAATTGTTTTCAATGGATTTTCTACCCCAAAAAAAACAACGCCGAGAAAAAAAATGTAAATGTGAATATAGAATTATCGTGTAACTAAATTAATATTGAATTTCCGATTCTTCCATTTCCCAACGGACTGTGCGTCATCGCTGTTGGCGTCACGGCGTCATTGGATACACGACGTGATCAGATTACAAATTTAGATCGATGGCAGCAGCACTGATTGCGTGCCTCAGCCAGCGGTCTTCACACACACTTTCAGCTCTGTTGGTGGTCAGAACTTGACACTCTAGTTAACGTGGTGGTCAGAACTTGACACTCTAGTTAACGTGCTGGTCAGAACTTGACACTCTAAAATGGTGGCCAGAACTTGACACTCTAGTTAACTTGGTGGTCAGAACTTGACACTCTAACTTGGTAGTCAGAACTTGACACTCTAACTTGGTGGTCAGAACTTGACACTCTAGTTAACTTGGTGTTTATAACTTGACACACTAGTTAACTTGGTGGTCAGAATTTGACACTCTAGTTAACTTGCTGGTCAGAATTTGACACTCTAGTGAACTCGGTGGTCAGAACTTGACACTCTAAAATGGTGGTCAGAACTTGACACTCTAGTTAACTTGGTGGTCAGAACTTGACACTCTAAAATGGTGGCCAGAACGACACTCTAGTTAACTTGATGGTCAGAACTTGACACTCTAGTTAACTTGGTGGTCAGAACTTGACACTCTAACTTGGTGGTCAGAATTTGACACTCTAGTTAACTTGCTGGTCAGAATTTGACACTCTAGTGAACTCGGTGGTCAGAACTTGACACTCTAAAATGGTGGTCAGAACTTGACACTCTAGTTAACTTGGTGGTCAGAACTTGACACTCTAAAATGGTGGCCAGAACGACACTCTAGTTAACTTGATGGTCAGAACTTGACACTCTAGTTAACTTGGTGGTCAGAACTTGACACTCTAGTTATCTTGGTGGGTCACTGGTATATTTTAATCAAGACGTCTATAAAACTTTGCTACATGAGCAACGGGTATCCTACAAAAAAGCGAGCGCTGAGTTAACCTCCTAGCGAACCAAACAACCTTGTACACAACAGTATCAAGGTCCCATCCATCATGTCCCCATCGGTAATGATGACCGATCATACTACATCATACAGCTGGGGCATCGGTCTGTACTATGACAAACTACGATACAGTGGGCCCGGTGCTGGTCTTCACTATGAAAAACTACGAAAAAGACCCGGTAAATATATTGATTGCCCAACTTAACAGATTTGAACCATGAGAAATGTGTCTAAAAATAAAACTATTTTTTCAGGGCCATAACCTTCACAGCTAAGGGATACAACTTAGCTTGGTAGTTTAGCAGAGAAGTTAAGCTACTGGTAGAAATCACACAGTGCCAGAATAATACTATTTCACCAAACTAAATACATTTAAAACTACACGCGCAACGGTTTGGGTAGGGTTTGGGTAGAATGAACCTAAGAGGGTTTGTGTTGGGGTTCAGAGTAGGGTGGTAAGTGTTTTGTTTCGGTTGATTTTTGTATAAAAGCACGATACATTCAGGATGCCTGTTATATTGTGTTAGTTTGCTCATGGGGACGTCTTTTTATAGAGCTATCCATGCGTACAACGATGGCCAAGTAAAACGATTATAAATAACTCGAATATATCCGTCATAAAAAGCTGTCATCTCCAAGTGAAGAACTTATAAGACTTCTATAAACCTATAAGACGGTATCACAACAATAGCTCCACCTTTAACGTCAGCAGAGGAAGCCCCGCTGGTGTAGCCGGCTTACCAACATGAGAGAAACTAACTATAGAGTAGAGACAACTTTCATACGTCGCATGACAGTTCAAACTTGTGTGATAGCTTTCAAACTTGTATGACAGCTTTCAAACGTGTATGACAGCTTTCATATGTCACATGACAGCTCAAACTTGTATGATAGTTTTCCAACTTGTATGACAGCTTTCATACGTCATATGACAGCTCTAACTTGTATGATAGCTTTCAAAGTTTTGCTACAGCTTTCAAACATTGCATGACAACTCAAACGAGCACAAAATGTAAATCACGCGAATTTTACATTAATCATTAAAGTTGTACTAGTTCCTATGTCGCTTTAGGTATGATGATTCAATAAATTACTGGCTTGATTGTTCACGTGAAACTAAATCATTTCATGGATTGTGTTTTTTTTCCTCTTGGATTTGTCTTACAATCAGTGAACAGACATGGGTAATGTTAATCAAACGTTAACAGCAGAGAATCAGAGAAAAAAAGAAGAAAGACAATGGAAGACATTCGTCTTAATCGGTAGAGGAAGTGTCCAGGAAGGAAAGGGGAAGGAAGTGATTTGCTGTGGGGACAGGAACATTTCTTAGAGCGTGATGTGACGGGCGTTGTATCACGTGATGTGACGGACGTTTTATCACGTGATGTTACAGATGTTTTATCACGTGATGTCACCGATGTTTTATCACGTGATGTCACCGATGTTTTATCACGTGATGTGACCGATGTTTTATCACGTGATGTGACCGATGTTTTATCACGTGATGTGACCGATGTTTTATCACGTGATGTTACGGATGTTTTATCACGTGATGTTACGGATGTTTTATCACGTGATGTGACCGATGTTTTATCACGTGATGTTACGGATGTTTTATCACGTGATGTGACCGATGTTTTATCACGCGATGTTACGGATGTTTTATCACGTGATGTGGCCAGTATTTTATCACCTGCTGTCGTTAAATGTTTTTCATGTCGGAAAAAAAATTTTAACGAAGTAATCTGGATATAACTAGTAGTCTATTTGCGATATTTCTGAGGGGGGTGGGGGGAGCTGTCTTTCCTGTAAAAGGGGTTTCCTCCGGGGCCAGGAGGGAGGTAACCGTGTCTGTCTACCCCTTTAAACACGGGTCTCTCCGAGAAAACAGGGCGACTTAGAGCTGTTATATTTCTTGACAAATTTCCCGAAGGCTGAAAAATCTGAAGGCAGACGATCAATAATGGCGCCTGTGTTTATCTGGCATCACAACACGACGAGTGGAGTCTCATTGGCTCCACCCCCCCCCCCCCCCCCCCCACACACACACACTCTACCCTCACTCTGTGGTCAACCCACATCCCGACATCTTCTAGCATTCAACGCTGGCAGAAGCCATTAGTTGATAATAAAATCTTTCAATTATTAATAACCTTAACGTAATTAAATCCCGGCTACGACGCTTGGATTATTCGAGCAATGAAATATGAATGGGGAAACAATGAAGTGGTTTAAGATGGAACATCAAGCACTACAGAACACAATGGAGGGGTTTAACAGCAACCACTACAGCACACAATAGAGGGGTTTAACATCAACCACTACAGCACACAATGGAGGGGTTTAACATCAAACACTACAGCACACAATAGAGGGGTTTAACATCAACCACTACAACACACAATGGAGGGGTTTAACATCGACCACTGCAGGACACAATGGAGTGGTTTAACATCAACCACTACAGCACACAATGGAGGGGTTTAACAGCAACCACTGCAGGACACGATAGCGTGATTTAAGATTGAACAGCAAACACTAGAGCACACCCTGAACAACCTTATAAAGTGGTGTTGTTGACAAATAATTCAACATCTTGGGACTGATGCACACAGAACTACAACACTTAAAGCCATAATGCAGAAGAGAAATAAATTTACCTCGGAATGACAGATAATTTGAAAGAAAATAAGATGAAAAATTCCCACAAAAAAGTTTCTTGAAATGTGAATGGTTCAGAGTTCTAAAACTAATTAAAAACACTTGTAGTGATCAGCTAATATCCCAAGAGTCTCCACCTCTGATGGCCACATCATAGAACAGTAGGTGAAGGGGAGGAAAGAATTAAAAACCACACACTATTTCTGTTAAATCAACTTAACCTTTGTGAAAAAATATAGAAATAATCTTGTTCCAGAAAACATATGTTTCAAACACAGACGCAAGTTTTGGATTAGAAGAAAATAAAATGCTGTGGACAGCCAGAGGGAGACTTTGTAGAGACAAATTCTCTAGACAATTAAAGAACTCCAAGGAAGCCAGGGAATGCCAATATTCTAGCGAGAGATTATATTCCCTGATGTAATAACGCCAGACAATGTCATGTCTTTGAGGTCTTCCTTCCCCACAAGCAATCTTGACCACATACATTTTTCATGAAGACATCTTTATCAACAAACCACAATGCTGAGTCACGCATCAAATTTTAACTTCTAATGAGACTTGGAGAATATTCAACCAGCACCATTCAGTGAGGGGAAAAAACTCATCCAAACAAGGCATCAGGGGACATAACCTTAATGGGGGGGTAGGGGCTATAGAATTGAAATACACAGGCTTAGTGGCTTGGGATAATAAATCATTACAGAAAAAAAAAACTTGGCAATTTATTTTCATGGTAAATTTGATAACAAGATATTTGTATCGTGGTGTAATGCTATTTTTGTGAGGTGATAGTTAAAGTATCATCATGTGTTTATTTCTATTTGTGTCTTCTTAAAAAGAGTGATTCATATAAATACTAAAGGGTTATGGTTAAGTATTTAAACAATTTTCATTTCAGTATAATATACACTATGAAAAAGTAGCTCTAGACAGTAAGGATCGTAAATAACGTTTTGATGAAACAGAAAATACAAAGAATAAAAATTAACATGATTTTAAAAAATTATTAAAACATCTTCCTTCAACTAAAAACAAACATTATGGTTATTGATTTTTTAATGGGAAGATGTGAAACAGCAACATAGTTTTAGATTAGTCTATGTTTAAAGAAATGTCTCAGACGGTTCACACAGAAAAAATTACTAATTAACAAGGAGCTATAAATTAGATCTTAACTCTAATGGAAATTTGAAACAAAAAGCCTTGTAATTATTCTCTGCAAATTAATGCAACTAAATAATTAAATAGCTAGAAAATGGTTCAGAATTCTTTAACATTTTTTAAATTTCTTTTTAAGTTTGAGTAAGGGAAACAACTAGCTTATAAAAATTAAGTGTTACATGTTTATCTCCCCTGGTAAATAGCTTGAATTTTTTTTGTACATTTAACTAAATTGACTACCTCTAATTAACTTTTTCAGTTGATATCTAAATATCAGATAACATCTACAAGTTTCAGTTTACCTTTAAATACAAGCTATAGGGTAGCCATATTCAAACATTACATTTAAAGGGCTTTAAAGTCCACTAATACATTGCAAGCCATTTATGATAAAAGAAAATAAAGCAAAAATAATCTTATCAGCAATATATAAATTATAAAAGTAACTAGAAATCAATAAAAAAAGAGTAATAATTTAGAAAGAGAGTGTGTAGTTTTAAAATGGTGGAAACTAAAGAAGTTAAATACACACACTAAACTAAAAGCTGTGCACTTCACAGCACAAACATTTGTCTGGACAGAGACAACTCCCAGATCAAGTTTAGCACACATCACACAAAGTGTGGGACTCCCAGATCAAGTTTAACACACATCACACAAAGTGTGAGACTCCTAGATCAAGTTTAACACACATCACACAAAGTGTGGGACTCCCAGATCAAGTTTAGCACACATCACACAAAGTGTGGGACTCCCAGATCAAGTTTAGCACACATCACACAAAGTGTGAGACTCCTAGATCAAGTTTAGCACACATCACACAAAGTGTGGCACTCCCAGATAAGTTCAGCACATATCACACCAAGTGTGTGATGGTGAGGCTGAACCGTAGAGAATTAGACTGCTTGCCCTAAGTCTTAAGTTCGGGTCTGGGTCTAGACCTGGTGACTGTAGAACATCCCAGAGTCAACCCAGCTCTGACTGGTACCTAACTAACCTTGGGGAAAGTAATGTGCTGACCACACTATCCCTCATTAGCCGAGGTAAACAAATATGAACTCTACACTTGACACAAAGTGAGGGACTTACCTGGGTCGTAGATGATGTTTTACAGCTCCCTGAGAGCACATGAACTCTACATGTGACACAAAGTGAGGGACTTACCTGGGTCATAGATGATGTTGTACAGCTCCCTGAGAGCAGTTTCTGCAGCTTTGGCCCTGGCCAGCTTCTTGCTCTTCCCCTGGCCACAAAACTTCTGGCCACGGATCTCACAGAACATAATGTACTCTCTGTTCTGTGGCATTCCAGTTTCTGACTCAAGCTCATAGCTTATTGCTTGTTTCCTTGTCAAGTAAAAAACAGAAATATACTACTTAAACAAAACAATATTACATCTTTTAAAGCAATGATATATATATATAATGAGTGTACTGGTTAAAATTTAAAACATTGCTCTGTGTATTTGGTGGTGGCAAAGTCTACCTACCTGTAACATGCTTTAATCAAAGTGTTTAATAAGTGTGGCTAATTTGTTCAGTTACACAATATTCGGGCGTGTCATGCAACTTTGTGACATAAACATATCAGGCAATAGTTCAAATCATTACCTAGCTATGGTATTGTATTGCAGCATTGTCTATCAGTCACAGGGATCACTGGTTCGAACTACCTACTAATGACAATTATTACACACTATCAGTGCTAACCACACTATCCACTACACGCTAACCAAATTAATCACCACGTTCTTCAAATATTCATCAATAATATTATTTAAAGGTACTAAGGTCTAAGTCCCAACAGGTTAATGATGTGCACCAGAATTAAGTCATGGAACGTTAAGGCGAGGGGTCGTAGGCCATACCATTCACTTTTATGCCAAGTTGTATATACAAAAATTCCCTCTACTTACATATTTATTTAACAGTAAAACAACAACAACAAAAAAACAACTTACTCCTTTTCATTGAGCATCATACAAGGATGCCTGGAGGTGACAAACTTCTCCATTTCCTTCTGACTTTCATTTTGCTCAGCACCAGAATATTCCATCTTCAAAGTACACCAGCTTCCACCGGCGGTCTCATCCTTTGGTTCATCAGCCTAAACAAACATTTCATTGTCTTTAAAACTTTATTACAATTTTAAAAACATGTGGGTTCATTTACTGAAGCTAGTGGTTTATTATAAGCAAAGAAAAAAAATGAGGAAAACATTGTATCCAATAAATGTTTCTTATTAAATAAGGTTTCAGTGTGTATAATAGTTTTACCTCGGTGTTTTGTTCCATCTCAGTTTCTACTTTTTCATCTGACTGAAGATCAGAGACATTGTTAGCTGCAAATAGAAATCATTTGTTACTTTCTTTTTATCTACTTAAAAATCTAGGCTTGTATCTACTGAGTTGATGTTTACAAGCACTGAAGCAGGCATGTATCAGTCTGATGAGTTTTTTTTAATTTTACACAATTAGTTTTACATCACTATGTCTTTGGAAATGTAAACTTGTATATATATAAAATTAAGATACCAGAATCACACAGAAAGATGTTTTCTGAAATGTTACAAACATTTCTATCAAATGTTGTCATGACTGAACTCATTACCTATTGTGAATTATACCTTAAAACAAACTATTGTATACATTATTTAATGACATTTTTTTAAACAAGATTTCATGAAGGCAGCTCCAGAAAAAATATCAAGTATAGAACTTAACATCTTGTAAACTTCAGGTACTGGTTGTATTATTCACAAACCACGGATGCTGATTATGGACATAACCAAGAGTATTTGAGTTCACCATGACAACCAAATCATGCAGCAATTTCATTCAAATGGCTATCTTTACACTTGACCAAAAATATGATAGGTCTGAGTGTAGATAATGGCCAGTAACTTCATCTTGGTTTAGTAGAACAAGGGATGTAAGCAAATATAAACTCTTAATGTTTAAGCGCTTCTTGAATTGCTTAATATCCCTAATCCATTCCTTTTGTAAAATATTTAATATGGTCTAAAATAAAGGGCATAAATATTTGGTCTAAATCCCCATGTGAACAAATTCAACCAATCTTACCAAGGCATTAACCACTGATGAAAGTTAATTAGCCACAGTAAAATAATTACCATTACCTTTTAGAAACAGAAAATTTGACCACACCAAACAAAGCACTGAGTCAATGATATAAAAATAAATAGATTAAATAGCAATTAATTACACCTGGACATTGGGATAACATTGCCAACAATATAGTAAAACAACCATTGCCAATTATGTAGTTCATTGTGAAATGCCTAAGAAAAAGATGCAAAGAAAAAAGTCTATTCAATTGCTTTAAAAATTAAAGAAGTGAAATTATTTTATGGTTATTTATTTTAACTTGAAATAGTGTTTTGCTTACAAATGAGTTTTTATATTTCATTTATGAAGAAAATATGCAGACATTATAATATAAAATATTAAAATCAAAGAACTCTGTAAAATATGTGAATATGTTTGTTTAACCACAGAAGATCTATTGCAAATATTAAAATGTAAAAAAAATAAGAGCATTTCCTCTCCATCTGTCTCAAAGGCCAAAAAATGCAACACATATTGTGACAATGGTGTACAAGATTACATAAGTGCTATCCTCTAGAGTTCCTCTGTTATCCTCAAGTCGCAGTCATTAAGTACTTATATGTAGGAATTATTTTCCCACAATGCAGATTGCAGCTTGAATAGAATTCTGGTATTGCAATACTCCACATAACCAGCACAAAGCCTGGACACAATACTTAGGAAAATCATTAGATCACTTGTCATCAAAACTATCACTTGAAATATAATGAACACACAAAATATTCATGTAATAATAAACAAGATTAAACTTTTCAATGAAAGAGTACTACAGTTAAAATATTCTACATGCTTTTCTAGGAGTTTAAAAAATAACATAAAGTAAAATTAAATGTAAAATAGTTATAATTTTAAAAGATAAAATAACTAGAAATTGGCAAACTAAAATTCTAACGCGACGTGAGATGAGCAAAGATCGTCATGATTTTCCTAAAGAATTGTAAAACCAAAGCTAGCTGGGCTGGTTCCCTAGGAGCACGCGTTCCTCAGCCTGGTGCAATCTGCAGCATTAACAGGGTGTGAGTAGGATTTGGTCTTACCATTCCACCAACATTCAATGTGCTATGCCTGGCTCAGGCTGCTGTTGCCTAGGCAACTAGATGTGTGGTGGTAGCTGAGGCAGATGGGAACTCCACACATTTTAAAGACTTTTTCCTTTGCTGAGCATTCTGTTCAGATAAATATCACTCCTCAAATCAAACAATAGTAAATTGAATACTCCTTGCTACCCAACAAGTGGCTAAATAAAACAATAGAATACAAATGTTACAGTAAAATAACTTAAAAAGCAATTAAAATAAATCATAACCAGTTGCTTTTGAAGTAGTTTAATAAAATTAAAATTGTATTCCTTTTATTTAAAAATAAAAAAAAAACATTTTTACTTTTAGAATTAGTGTCATAGCTATTACTTTTAATTATGCAATAATATTAAATTTTGCAATGGTAAAAAAATGTATTTATAGTTGGCACTCGTGTATAGGCGATTTATTATTCTAAATTTTCACCAGCAAGTGGTAAAAATTCATTGAACATTCTTGAATACATCAACTACATGATCGCTAAATGAGAAATTCAACATTGCTGCTTAGCAAAATAAAATTGTAATTGATTATTGAAATTAAATAAGTCACCCTAGGATAACACAGTTTTAAGTAAGGAAAGAGAAGTAATTTTTAATCCTACGGGGTATAGGGTTAATATATACTTTTAATCAATGTAATTTTGCAACTGTGCTAAATTAGGACAAATCATAAGAGAAAAATCAAGAAGACACTGCTCTATATAACATGATAAACAACATTGACAGGTTTGTATCAGCATCTGTCATCACACGTCTATGCCAGACACAAGGATGCAAACATAGTAACAGCTACTGCTTTTTGTTGCATTAAGAGCATTATAAGAAAAATTGGTTCTTTTTTTTTTTGTTTATAGTGAACTTCTATTTTTAGCTGTATTACATCGTTACCATCCTTTTTTTTTTAGTTGCCTACATTTTTACTTAAATTAACAATATGAAGCAAAATACATAAAGTAAAGTTCCCTTTCAAACCTGACGGTCTACGGGGTAAGTGAAGTAGAGTTCATTTGTTTCTGTGACCTCAGCATATGAAGGGATAGTGTGGTCAGCACTATGCCCAGCCATCTTTACTTACCCTAACATGAGTTAGGTACCCATTAAAGCTCAGTGGACTCAGGCACATTCTACTGACTTCAACCCGGATTGGAACTCGAGACTTACTGGTTAACAGTCCAGTTCTCTACCGCTAGGTAACTCTGTCCCATATCTAAATACATATGGCTTGTATAACTTGAAATTTTATAAAGAGCTGCACATTATTTATATTTTCAATTTCTCACAAAATCAGCCAGTCATGAAATGGATGCTCGAATATTTTTTTAATTGAATTATTTACTGTATTAGAAAAAAAAGACTTCAGGTGGGTAACGGATGCACCTCCATAGAAATAAATCAAGCAAATAACACTAGGTTTATATATATAGCAGAAGTGCTAATTTCAGTCTACAGGTGGCGAAATAAATATGCTTATTTTTGTCAACAGAGATTTTTCTTTAGCTCCTATTTATTTTATAGGCAAACCCACATAATTTAAAATATTTTAACAGATTTTTGACTTTGTTTATACAAAACTTTATTCTTAGATATTCTTAGCAAATTGTCTTGTTCTTTTTACATTTAATCGACTCAGTCACCCCATAGGGGCCTAATACATTCACATAACCACAGACACTTTCATCAGTAGCATCCTTTACACTACAACAATACAACTCAATAACATTAAATTATTTATTTTAAAATAATTAGCTCTCTAGTATTGGATTCCTAATCACATCCCTCATGCATGATACCCTATCTGCGCATTAGCGTGACTAGCTGGAGTTTTATCAGTTGGGTTTTGAGTGTTGTAATATTCAGGACAAACAAGAAAGTTTACATTTATTGGTCTTGAAAATTTGTTCACATCAACAACAACCAACACAATAGTTGATTAAAACCAAGTAAATATAATATAGGCTACATAATGTTGGTGTTTATAAAGTTGAATAGAAATCAGATGACCACTAAGCTACTAGTCTAGCGACTGAAAGTTCATGAACATTCACTATGCGATGATTCACACTGAAATCTAAATTTAATCTTCTAACTTCTAGATTAATCTAGATTGTAATCTAGGTGTAAACTGTGAAATACAATTGACATGGGATCATTAAATTTTGCATGTAACCAGTTCCTCGTTTCAAGCTTTGTTAATATCACTGTAGTGTAGAGTCTAGACATAAAAAAATGTAACAATGTTTAAATAGGCTGTTTGATTGACAGCTTCCGGGTTTGTTTGATTTAAAGCCATCTCACGGCCTAAGCCCTAGAAGCGCATAACTAAAATGGCAACCAGTTTCTCGGTCACTACACGGTAGAGGGATAAAACTTATGATTGTGATGCCATCGTCAATTTAAAAAATTGAAACTACCTGTTTCTATTCAAGTCTGTAATATAAGAATTGCCAGGAGTAGTTTTGACCTAATTTCTTTGTTTGCCTCACAAGCAGTGATTTAGTGAAAGTAGCTCTATAGGCCTATATTCTTGTCTTTCAAATCAACTCCAAAATACTGCTTCGATATCAAACCACAGATATGAAAACTATACTTGAAAGCCTTAATTTTACACACATTAACTGGTAATAATTTATGGCCAAGGCTATTCCCAACCAGTTGGGAATAGCCCAATTGGGGCTATTCCCAGCCAACTGGGAATAATATCTTACAATTATAAAAGCATTTTTAATTTTTTCTGACTGGGGAGTGAGGTATAGATAAAGATTATATTATCAAACACCGGTATCTATAATCATCCGAAATCTAGATCTAGTGACTAGTGTTACCTAGAATATAGTAGAATATAGGCCTACTGAGATACTCAAATAATGGTCCAATTAACGGTAATCTATCGTTTTGGGTACGTAAAATCGCCCGCGACTTGTAATGTGAAAAACAGGTGACTCCTTACATTTTAATAATTATTTCACATTTTGAGGAGGATTTATGTTTAAAAAATTCAAAAATGTTTCCTTGATTCATTTATGTACCTGTTTTTAAACAATTGAAGTAAAACTTTTCCGTAATAAATGAAAACTAGCGATGTTTCCAACAGATGCAACCATGCTCATTTTCATTTACTATAGCAGCCATCTTGTCTAAGTTTTATTTTTATAAGCTTTTAGCGCCAGGTTCAGGGGGAAGCCACTCTATTTTACAAATGGCTGCTGTTTATATAGCAAATCTTGCTCTCAGACACTGCTGTTTAAAGTTAATTTCAGGCCTATATCGATATATTTAGCCATTGATTTAGGTTTATTATTCATTTATCTATAATATTTGACACAAAAGTATGACAATATACTACTATTAAAGCCTTGACAATGAGGTAACGTTTTCGTACATAAATAGCTGCGGGCGATTTTACGTACCCAAAACGATAGATTACCCAATTAACTTAGCACTGCCACTACTACTAGATCTAGATTTTCTAGCTACTGAGCTAGCAGCATCAAACTTACCTAAAACAGCAATCAAATCTGATGTCTGTTCTAGCATGTTTTTGAAAACCTCCTTTTTCGGTGAAGTTGAATCGACAATTTCAATTTTCATCTGCTCATCATTTGGTTCAGAAATTTCACTTTTAGGCTCAATTTCATCAGGTTCTGTCTGGTTTGTGGCTTCAACTTCAGCATCAGGCTGAGAATTACCTCTTCTTTGTTGATTTGCTCCGCCTCGCCCAGAACGACGTCCCCTTCCACGCATATTAGAATCTAGATCAAGATTTACTTATTTGTTGCACAAAAACTATTTGAGCAGATGGAAATAAAGATAGAAGAAATTCGTTGATTTGAGAGTTGCAAGAAGGGAAATTTCCTAATCGTTAGTACTAGAATCGACTAGGCCAATTATAAGTAATGAAGGAACGTCTAAATTCCAGAAGCTTAGATAATTTTCATTCACTAAATTAACTCTAAATACCGAAATACACATTGAATACACAAAAACATTTAGTACAGCTAAAAACAGCTGTTTTAATAAGCAGTATCGTCAATTTTTAGCGCATTTTTCCATACTGGGATTGCGATTATTAACTCGTTATTTCTGGATGGATGGATGAATGAACGAATGGATGTGTGTCCGCAGCTTTACCGCAGCTTTAAGTCGTATCTCCTCCTCAACAAAGCAATATCGAGGACTAGTTCCAAAAGCAAATATGTTAAGCAAATTCCGAGGATGATTGTGGGCCAAAAAAATTCCCAGAATTCCTTTCTGGATTTCCCGAAAAAGCCAAAAAACCTCGGAAAAATGCAGTTTTTTGCCCATATCTCGGCAACCAGACCACTTAGCGACTTGAAACATTTACCAATCGATTCCTGCCATAATTTAGAACAATGTTGCCGAAGAAAGTTTTCAAAAATATCCTTTCGTTCGGTCACAATTTTTTTTTAATTACATAAACACCTACAAACCGATCGTTCTCCTAGCTTGAATGCACACCAGCATTATACGTAGATCTATTGTGTTTTGTCCCCGTGTGTGCTTTACGCTACGACAGAGCTACGGGTTATGAAAGGGATGTGTCAAAATAATCTATTTTTCGCTGTCTTTTAGATCTTGCTATAAGTTTATTTTTTACTTATTAATTAAAACGTTATTTTTGTACCCTATTAATTTATTTATAATTTATATGAGAGTGATAGGGAGTTACAATTACAAGGTTTTGTTTCGCTAGGCCTAATCATTTTTTCACATTTTTTAAAAACAAACTAGATCACTATCTATTTTTAGATAACATAAGGAAATTGCGCTTAAATTGTCACTAGACTTTTTATTAATTTTTTTTTTTAATATTTTAAAACTGTAGACCTAAGTGTAATAGATTGAAATAATTGTGAGGTCAAGGGAACTCACTCTTCTGTATTAGTTATATTTATAATATTGTTATCTTGAGTGATGTCCCTTGTGTGCTTCCTCCCGTCCTCTCTGTGTGTTACCATCGTGATGTAGTTAGACCCATTAAATGTGTTATATACAACCACAGGCTTCTGTCGTCAATCTATTATAACTGGCGACGAAGGATAAACATCTACTAGAAAGAGCACCTACTTACGCAAAAAAGAGGTTTGCTAGAGCTTATTAGCTAATTATTTCTAGAATAATGGCGCTGTATGGCCAAATAAATCAATTTGATGCGAATGATGAAATCATTCAAGATTACCTAGAGAGGTTAAGCTTTTACCTAGAAGCAAACAACGTGACGATAGAAGCCAAAAAGAGAGCTGTTTTGTTAACAGTCATAGGGCCTCAACAATTTAGGCTACTAAAAGACTTATGCGCACCAGCTAGTCTAACTACCAAGAGCTTTAACGAGCTGAGCAAATTGCTAACAGACCACCATGCGCCTACCCCATCAAAGTTTCTATGTAGAGCTAGATTTGACAGTAGGACTCGTCAACCAAACGAGTCAATAACAGAATATGTTGCTGCTTTACGTCATTTAAGTGAATTTTGTGAATTCGGCGATACGCTGTCTGACAGACTATGTGAAAAGTTTGTGACAGGTGTAAACAGCCCTGATATTCAAAGAAAGTTGCTGCTCGAGTCAGATCTAAAATTGGAAAAAGCAATGCAACTCGCAACTTCAATCCAGCAGTCATCAGATGCGGTGAGATCTTTAGCACCTTCAGAGATCCATGCAGTAAACAGCAGGTTAGTCAATAAACATCCACCCCATCAGAGCATTCCAACTTATGCTAAACACCCTGCTCGTTCAAGTCCTAGATCTAAATCTAGTAATAATTATCAAAAATGTCATCGATGCAAAGGTCCCCATGCATCTCATCGGTGCAAGTTCAAGTTAGCAACTTGTTATAAGTGCGGTAAGCAAGGTCACATTGCCAAGGCCTGCTTTGCAAAGTCTTCGTCTGTTGCTAAATCTAGCCAGTCAAGACAGTACCGCAACCAAAAGCAGCACTATGTTAACTCTCACCAAGACTACCTAACCCAACCAATGAACCACTCTACCTGTGAAAATGCTCAAACTGATTCGCAGCCGGATTTCAACCTGTTCTCTGTTAAATCAATAAGTCATGCTCCCATCAATGTACAAGTTAATATCAACGGTAAGAGCATCAGCTTCCAACTTGACACTGGAGCATCTCTAACAGTCATAACAAAGAAAGATTTTGACGCTGTCACAGAAGGATCAGTGTCTCTACAGCCGTGTCACAAGTGTCTAACAACATACACTGGTGACAATGTTCCGGTAATAGGAGAGTGTATGGTTCATGTAAGTTATAATGGTCAAAGTGTTAAACTTCCTCTTCTTGTGGTTGAAGGAAATGGACCGCCATTACTAGGTAGGAACTGGTTAAGTGATCTTAAGTTAAATTGGGAGAGTATTTGTTCATTGAAGAATGTAAAAGAATCTAGTCTTACTTCACTAGATAAAGTTATATCTGAAAATAAATGTGTTTTTGGTAATTCAGGTTTACTAAATGATAGAACAGTGAAGTTAAGCATTAAAGATACAAATCCAAGATACTGCAAAGCTAGAGTTCCACCTTATGCAATGAGGAATAAAATTGAAAATGAGCTAAGTAGATTGGAATCTAATGGCATTATAAAGAAGGTAGACTATTCCGATTGGGCGACACCCATTGTGCCAGTGTTAAAGAAGGATGGTTCTATAAGAATTTGTGGAGATTATAAAACTACACTGAATAAGCAAATAGAGCTAAATAGGTACCCTATACCTAACATTGAGGAAATTTCTTTGAATTTGGCAGGAGGAGACAAATTCACTGAATTAGACTTTAGTCATGCTTACACTCAACTAGAACTGCATCCAGATTCAAAAGTCTATACGACAATAAACACACATAAAGGACTCTACCAATATGAAAGACTATGTTTTGGCATATCATCTAGCCCTGGAATTTTCCAAGCGGTCATGGACAGTATTTTTAAGGATATTCCAAATGTTTGTGTGTACTTTGACAATGTGTACATAACTGGTAAGAATGACACTGAACATCTTAAAACACTTGATAAAGTATTGAAAATTGTTGGTGAAAAAGGTTTAAAGATAAACAAAGATAAATGTCAATTCATGTTGACAGAAATTAGTTTTCTTGGTTATATATTAAGCAAACAAGGCATCAGACCTCAACCGGAGAAAACAAAAGCCATTAAAGAAGCACCCAAACCTGAAAATACCCAACAACTAAGAGCTTTTTTGGGCTTGATAAATTACTATGCAAAGTTCATAGGAAATCTGTCTGGTAAACTATCACCACTGTACAAGCTGCTACAGAAAAATGCAACTTGGCACTGGGGTAAACAACAAGAAGCTGCTTTTAACACAGCAAAAGAGGCTTTGTCTGCTGACACCTTACTAACTCACTATGACCCAGGGAAAAGACTTGTATTGACATGTGATGCTTCACCAGATGGTGTAGGAGCAGTCTTGTCCCACATGGATGAGAAGGGTGACAGACCCATTGCTTTTGCCAGTAGATCTTTGAACCAGGCTGAGAAAAATTATTCTCAGTTAGATAGGGAAGGCTTAGGCATCATTTTTGGTGTTAAGAAATTTCATAAGTTTCTGTTTGGTAGGAAGTTCACCATCTTTACAGATCATAAACCATTGCTAGGTTTATTTGGAGAAAACAAAACCCTACCTGAGCATGCCTCACCAAGGATTCAAAGATGGGCTATCACACTAACTGCATACAATTATGAATTGAAATACAAACCTGGATCTGAGAATAGTGCAGATAGTCTTAGTAGATTACCTTTAAAAAACCAAAGCCTGAGCTATGTACCAGAAGATGTATTTGTTCTCTTCACTATCATGGATAACTCCAATATAAATGTGAATGATATTAAAAGAGAAACACAAAAAGATGAGTGCTTAATAAAAGTATATGAGTACTGTAAGAATGGTTGGCCTGAAGAGTCTGTGAATGATGACTTAAGGCCATATTAAATAAGAAATAAAAACCTTTGTGAAGATAATATAAAAGATGGAGAAGATGCAGTCCATTATCAGTCAGAGTTGCCTAAACAAAGTATTTGTAACTTAATAAATGATTATGGTGATATGGCAATTTCAAATGCTTTCAGAGAGAATACATTAGTAAGAAGGAATGTGATCATCAAACAACTTTGTTAACATCATTAGCACTTAAAGAAACTAAAAGGGTAACATCAAAAGAAAAAAAAAAAAAAAGATTTTTGCCATTTAATACACCCACTTCAAATACTGGATCACAGTTGCAAAGTGATATTGTCCAGGATATTACTTTTAAACAGTATTTTTGGTTACCAACAAGCACTATCAGATTACCTGAGAAAATTGATCAATCAAAGAAATCTATGCCAGTTAAGGATCTGAATAATAGCATAATACTTTCAGATGCCAATTCAAAAGTAAATCATGACAGAACATCCATTGAAAGAGAATTTGGTGTTAATAAGAATGTGTATCTAAGAAGTTATGGGAGAAAGGAAAAATGGATACCAGGTCAAATTGTTCAATGTACAGGACCTGTGCCTTATACAGTTAAAAATAACTTGTGCAGATAATAAGTGTGAATCTATCAATCCCACCAAGTCTGATCAGTTCACACCAACTCAGTTTGTTCCACAACCAAGTTCTGTTGATATGAGTGAACCAAGTTGTCTAGAGTCAGAAAATGTAAATTCTGGAGTTAATGATTTAAATCCTAGACCTCCTGAGATAGAGAATCCAGATGGTCAGAATCTTGAGTCACCAAATCAGAAGCCACTGAGAAGGTCAAGCAGGACAATCAAAGTCCCAAATAAGTTAGACCTATGATTCTAAAGGTCAAAAGGACTTTGACATTATTGTTTTGTATTTTGATTATGTTGTAGCATATTGTGCATTGTTTGTAAGGATGTAATCTACCATAGTGTTCATGTTACAATATAATTGGTGATTTTAGGATACTATCAATTGTTCTATTGAGAGATGTGTTATTGTGTTCTAAGGGTAAAGGGATGTAATAGATTGAAATAATTGTGAGGTCAAGGGAACTCACTCTTCTGTATTAGTTATATTTATAATATTGTTATCTTGAGTGATGTCCCTTGTGTGCTTCCTCCCGTCCTCTCTGTGTGTTACCATCGTGATGTAGTTAGACCCATTAAATGTGTTATATACAACCACAGGCTTCTGTCGTCAATCTATTATACTAAGCATTTTAAAATTATTGTTAAATGTATATATAGGCAGGTGGGTAGCGAGGGGGGGGGGGGGGCGGGGGGGGTGCCGACCGCACCGGGTGACACCATATAGGCGGGTGACACCAAGGCAAAAAATAGCAAAATATATAGAGAAAAACTTGAGGGGAGGGAGGAGTAAATCGAAAGTTTGAGAGGGGGGTGCAAATCGAAAACTTCTTTAGTTCAGAAATAACTTGATTAACAAATTATCTTACATTATATAATTGAAGCACACTTGGGGCACCAATAGTCGTTAAGACATCCAGTAGCCCTTGTATGGAAACAAATGCTTTTGGGGGGGGGGGGGTTAAAAAACGCAATTTAAAAAAAAAAGAAAATTGCGTTTAATAATGCGTCATTTCTGGATGGATGAATGGATGGATGGATGTGTGTCCGCAGCTTTAAGTCGTATCTCCTCCTCAACGAAGCAATATTGAGGACTAGTTCCAAAGCAAATATGTTAAGCAAGTTCCAAGGATGATTGTGGGCCTAAAAAATTCCCGGAATTCCTTCCTGGATTTCCCGGAAAAGCCAAAAAAACTCGAACAAATGCAGTTTTTTGCTCCATATCTCGGCAACCAGACCACTTAGCGACTTGAAACATTTACCAATCGATTCCTGTCATAATTTAGACCAATATTGCCGAAAAAAGTTTTCAAAAATATCATTTCGTTCGGTCACAAAAAATTAATTAAGAACATTTAAACTGAGCATCTTGTAGGCCTAAGATGATTTAAACTGAGCATCGTGTAGGAGTTTATATTTATAGGATGATATTTACAAAAAATTAAAAATTAAAATTTTTTATGGATAACATAAGGAAATTGCGCTTAAATTGTCACTAGACTTTTTATTAACTTGTTTGTGTTAAGGATTTAAAAAAAAACACTGAACAATGGGCTTAACGCTAAGCTTTAAAAACACACAGATCTTGACTATTAGGTATGCCTGTTTTGATGGTAAAATAAAGCGGGAGTGATCTCCGCTAAAGTTTTTCGTATATTCTTATTTAACACTAACAGTGAGGGAGTGGCACTTTGAGAAAAATCTGGCTATTGAAATGTTTTTATTTTTGTTAATATTTTAAAAAAATAGAATAGAATCGATTAGAAATTAAGAATTGCACATCGAATTAACGTAAACATTGTGTGTATAACTGAGCGGAAAATTTACAAAGAAACTTTAGTTGTATTTTTAGAGGTTAATTAAACATGTAATTAAGTAAACATTTTTGTCGCCGAGTCTTGTCCTACGTGAAAAGTTGGAAACAAATCAGTCCAGTAGTAACGATATTTTTGAGAAATACATTAAAATACTACATCTGGTATACCGGAAATCCCTCAAAATTTGGCATAATCGTCACAAAAGTCTGAACCCCATAGTGTGTGACGTAACTTATGGATGACCCCTAGGTCACTATGTAGTTCAATCGTTGATGATGGTTGTATGCAAAGGGCCTAAATTAATCCAACAGTTCTGCCGAATGTCTGTTATAGAGTAAAAAATTCTTTAGAGTCCCAGAACCCTCGATGATTAAATATTTTGTTCGGCTGTTACAATGACATCATGTGTTGTTGCGCATGCTCGGGTTGTTTACCACAAGGCCATCTTGTCGGTGGTTTACCAGAGTGCAGCCAACCAATCAGACGTCAGTGTTATACTTGGGTTGTTACTTCCGTGTCGGCTTTTCCCAGCAAAGTTATTGTTCACGCATCAGTTGCCGTCGTCAAAAGAAGAAATTGTAAACAAAGGTGTTCGGCTTCACGTGGAGTGCACATTCAAATTTCACTAGTGGGCGCACTTGATTTTTAAAAGATTACATTTGATCTTTCAACCATGGTTTCTGGGATAAGTCAGATTTTAAAAAATTTAAAACTTTTATAAGTTTAATAGTTTTAAATGCATGAAATGTAAGATTTTTATGTGGTTGTCTCACAGCTGTTGTCGGTGGGAGTGGGTTATTTTTTTCATTTTTAAAGATCAGAAGTATGATTAGGGTGAGTGTTGAGGTAGTGATATAAAAATTAGTCAAAATTTCAGCAAAAAGGCACCTCGTTAGGATTGCCTGGTTTTCTTAAAAGAAAACAAAAAATGGCGTTTTAAGACAGCCATCATTGACGATTGTGTATTTACGCGACTAGTGATATGTAGATGATTATTCAAGTTAACTGTTTTAAAAATGATAGTTTATTTCTATTGGAAACAATGACAGCTTATACCCTGACTCTTGAAATACTGGCACCTCTATCTAGTGCGCTTGACTACTAATCCGAAATTCTCAAGTTCAAATGCGAGTTCTCGTGAGTCCTCCCAGCTTTTATGGGCACCTAATTCACGTTAGGGGAAGTAAAAGCGGTTGGACATAGTGCTGATCACGCTCTTTCCTGAAACAGGGGAACTTGATACATGTTTTTGCCGGCTAACGTTGCATGATAAACACACTTTATTTTTACTTAATCTCATCGAAAATTATCAAAAACATTATTCTATTCACATCAAAGACTATATATAAAACCAAAAACTGTGATTCTACCTAATACTTGTTTATAAGCTTTTCACAAAACATTTTCACGTTGTTACCCATTTTACTTCAACATTTCAAAGATTAAACCTGTGTATTAATCACGCCCTGCTGAACAAACCCTACTAAAACTAAAAAAAATTTTTTAATAAAACGAATGTCAAGATAGAGAAGTGTTTTTCTTGTATACATGTATTTCTCAATAAATGTTTAGTCCTATCTTAGTTTAAGGTGTGCACAGTTGTGGAACAACAAAAGAATCACTACCCCCCCCCCCCCCGCATAAAAACATAATTCTGTGCCACATTACAAACCACCAGTGGCGTAGCCAGGATCGTCTCAAGGGGGGGGGGGGGTCCAATTTTTACCCCCCGGGGACAAACTTTCGATTTGCACCCCCCCCCGTTATACGTTTTATATATACCGAGGGGTCTATGGGGGGGGGGTTATGACCCCCCTAACCCCCCCCCCCCCTGCCTGCGCCACTGCAAACCACACAGAGATATACACAAACTACTTTATTCGGGCCTGAAATCTGTAGGGCACGTATTGTGAAACACGGAAGCTTGATATGTGTAATGGTTTCCCGTGTTTGTTTTATTCTTATGTTTTTTTTTTTACTTTATCGTATACAGAGTATACAGGAAGTATTGTATTAGTGCACAAAAATCACATGAAATTTTCACAGTTTTCGCCGTTTTATACATCAGTACTTCATCACATAAGGAGTAAAGGGGACTTATTTTAATCGGGCAAAAATTATGAATCCAGATTTATCAAAATTTCGGCGTTTAATGCGTAATCGAGTCGGAAAAACTGGGTTTTGCAATTCTGTCCGTGTGTGTTGTGTATGTGTGTCTGTAAACACGATAACTTGAGCATCGTCACAGCTAGGATGAAGAAATTCCATATATAAGTATATATCAAATTCGTACATCTTTAACAACTTAACAGCGATTTCCGGTAAACGGAAATGGAAATTATTCACCTTTCGATTTTTCAAAAGCCTATAACTTGAGAACGGTTTAAGATATATGAACGATATTTCATCTATAAGTAAAAGATCTAATTCTCTGCCTTCTATGACCGAAAGTAGTAATTTACGCTATTTGACGATTTCTCAAAAAACGAATATGAATTTATAAAGCACTAATATTCCGCATTATTATACAGATATTGTTTGGCGTTCACTTTTACGCAATTTCATTTTTAAAAAACCTTAAGTAATTAAAATGGATCAAAATCATGTCTATATCCCGAGTTGCCATCTCCCGTAGTGTTATATAAAAATATTCGAGAAAGTTTAGGGGAGATCATCCCTCTTTATTTAAATTTATATTATTAATTTTTAATAAATTCCTGTATAGCTACGTCCCTTTTAAATTTGCTTGTTACGAAAATACTAAAATAAGCTTTACTGACATCTATAGTAAACTATTTAAAGAAAAGCAGTCACGGAAGTGGTTTGAACATGTGTGCATTTTTCACTACTATAATTCATGTAGTTATTTTTCGTTACATAACAGTGTGTGTTAGTTACTGTAGAACAATCCCTACTGTAGTAGATCTACATTTTACAAAACCACTATTATAGTGCAAGTTAAAAAAAAATTGTTGTTGGTTTTATTTTTGTAGGATTTTTGTTCTCACTACACAGCCTCCTACCCTCCGGCCGCATAAAGGATCTAACATTATGGTCGTTCTGCCCCACGTCCTACCCTCCGGCCCCATAAGGGATCTGACATTATGGTCGTTCTGCCTCATGTCTTTTTCATAAAATGATTTGGTGAATTTAACTGTGTGTGTTATGTGGGTAGTGTGTATGGTGTGGGGACGTTTGTGAGGTGTAGGTTTTTTTCATAATGGCTAATAGGCAGTGGCGTGCAAAGCTATTTTGATGCCCGGGGCCAACACAAGGGAAGATGCCCCCATACATTATATATATATATATATATATATATATATATATATATATATATATATATATATATATATATATATATAGTAACACTTCCTCAGTAGGGATGATATCAAACTGAGGTGTAGTGTTTAAAAGGGCTGACCCTGAGAGAAAACACACAACGACATGACGCTTTGGTTGTTAGATACTGACTTTACTGCAATTCCGTGTACGGCTAGTCGTGAACATTCAAGCCATAAACGGCTATGTAGCCCTAAAACATATGTAAACAACAATAGATTACATCTCTGAAGATACTACCACGTGTAGGCTACATAAATACACGGGTGTCATAAAATAGGTTACGGCCAGTACACAATACTGCCAACAAGTATTACAATGATAAATACTTAACCCAACTAGTCCGCAACACGCAGCACTAGCAGGAATAATACACACAAGTAATCTAAATAAGATAGGCCTACTTCCCATACCTAGTCTGCAACATGCAGCACTCGTATGATACATACAGTAATATAAAACATAATGCACACCATCATTAGGTCTACATTGCAACGTTAACCTAAGAAACTGCACCGTCAGTGTCAAGAGTTTCTTTAGGCTTTCTCTGCACCTACCCCCCCCCCCCCCTCCCCTCTGCACGCCACTGCTAATACGAAATGGCAAAACAGAATAGTTGTTTTGTTGATTTGTTTGGTTTAAATACAATTTGTTTCATAGTTGGCCTTGAAAAGATTAATCACCGAACTTTAAATCTAGTGTCTCGCCATATTGTAGACAAAGTACGCCACCTTTATAAAACACCACTCCTTGCTTTCACAACACATTTGGCAGACGTGAATGTGTGTGTGTGTTCGTGTGTGTGGGGGGGGGGCGACGGAATATGATGTGAATTGAACTATGACCTGGCTTTTAATCACTACATCCATAGAAAGACACATATAATAGGCACAAATTCCTGTTTCTCCATGGAAGTAGCCAGTGAACGAGCTACAGTGGTTTATAAAGAACGGGAAATAGTGGTTTATAAAGAACGGGAAATAGTGGTTTATAAAGAACGAGAAATAGTGGTTTATAAAGAACGAGAAACAGTGGTTTATAATGAACGGGAAATAGTGGGTTATAAAGAACGGGAAATAGTGATTTATAAAGAATGAGAAATAGAGGTTTATAAAGAACGATAAATAGTGGTTTATAAAGAACGAGAAATAGTGGTTTATAAAGAACGAGAAATAGTGGTTTATAAACAACGAGAAATAAAGGTTTATAAAAAATGGAGAAATAGAGGTTTATAAAGAAGCAGCAATAGTGGTTTATAAAGAACCAAAAAGAGAGGTTTATAAGAACGAGAAGTAGAGGTTTATAAAGAACGAGAAATAGTGGTTTATAAAGAACGAGAAATAGTGGTTTATAAAGAACGAGAAATAGTGGTTTATAAACAACGAGAAATAAAGGTTTATAGAAAACGAGAAATAGAGGTTTATAAAGAACGAGAAATATTGCTTTGTGAATCGCTTCAGCGACCTCGTATCATATCGCCTATTGTATTCAAGACTTTAATGAGGAAGTAATTTATTTTTAAACAGGTGCAACCCAAACTAAAACAACTTACAATTTGTTTAAATTATTTAGCTGTACTTTATTCATTCTTATTTGTTCCCATTGTTTCTAGTGTTACGGTGTATTTATAGCAGCAAAATTTAACTCAAGTTGACACCCCACCCCAGCATTCTCTTCTTACACACTCAGAGTTTCTTCCAGGCAGTGTTTCTTCCAGACTTTTTTTCTCCGGGGAAGGGGGGGGGGGCACTGGAAATTTTCGGGGGGGGGGGGGGGCGGTAGACTTTCTTTGGGGGTTGGGGGGCGGTCACTGTTAAAAGTATATATTTTCTATATAAATTATATAAATTTCATTTCGTTCGGGGGGGGGGGGGGGGGGGCGGTAAAAATTTTTTCGGGGGGCTTTGCCCCCCCCCCCCCCCGCAAAAATTCTACCCGCCCCCCCCCCCCCCCCCCCCCGAACGAAATGAAATTTATATAATTTATATAAAATTATATACTTTTAACAGTGTCCGCCCCCCCCCCCCCCCGAAAATTTCAAGTGCCCCCCCCCTCGGAGAAAAAAGTCTGGAAGAAACACTGTACACACTCCGTGAGTAAAAACCAAATGACATCTGTATAGCAGGAGTTCGGGCTCTTTGGAAGGACGTTATAGGGAGATAGCGGCTCAACATTAATACATGATACATCACCATAGCAGTGCAAATAAATTACATGATTTATTTTTGGAAAGGCGTTCACATTCAGAAAAACATTGTACGATTAGCTAACCAGCAGGGAGCCAGAGTGTATTGGCAGGGAGTGTCATCACGCTTGACTGCACACGTATGTAGGTAACGTGACTTAGACCAGTTACAGCAGGTCTTGACTTCTGGATACAGGCCAACATTTCGGTTACGCCATTAGGCGGCACCGCAAGTGGTGTAACTTTTTTCTGGTGTGGGAAAGGGAGGGTGGGGTGCAATTTTCAGTTGGGCCTTAATGTTAAAACACTAAAAACATTTCTAATAACAAGCTTTCTAATGCTTTCAAATATGTGGAAAACACATTTTTCTTTCTTTAGACATAGGCCCTATTAGTAAAAGCATTGGTCGATAAAATATGTTGTTATTTTTTTAAAAAATAGACCTACAGTATTTATTTTATACAGTTTAATATTTAAGAATTTAAGAAATATTGTAGTGATTATTAATAAATTATAAAAATATAGGCCTATTTATTAACATATGTGTTCTTTCCGCTCCCTTTGTTCTTAATTCGATACCCAAACGACTGAGAAATGTTCTTTAAAACCTGATGAGTATCTTGCGAAAGAATAGCCATACACAGTGGCGTCACTAGGTCGAGTGTGTCACCCGGAGGGTAGATAAGGTGTCACCCCAACCCCTCCAAAAATCGAAGTTAGAAAGCTACAGGACACCTGTAAAACGGACAGTAAAGACTTCAGAAGAGGATAATAGAAACAGAGACACTTTTACTAGATTATCATAGGGTAGACTATTCTCAGGCATGTTTTATAGACTTAGTAATTAAATAACTTTCATTTAAATCTTAATGACTTGCATTTTTATATGTGTAGTATTTTTTACTTAATTCTTTAAAAAAAGCAGTTTTGTATTTTTAAGAGATAAGGGGAGGGGGGGGGGGGGATATTCGTCCCACACTGCTGACGCCGATGAAAACAGAGCTTTATTGTGTCCCCATATAAAACGTCTCCGTTCTAGGAACTAGACAGACGGAGTTTCCCACCCGAAGGTAGGTTTGTTTTTTTCTCTCTTCGTATCATGTCAGACAATAAAATAGCATCCGATAGTGCAGAAATAACTCGGTGTTGTATATTTTAGTTACCAGTACATTGAAATCGAAATTGTCACCTAATACCGCTAATGCTAAAACTACACATTTCGCGTGAGATTAATAAAGAACTGGTTATAAACTAAACCAAATGGCTTTAGCAGTAGAGGACTAACATTATTATATTGTGTTAAAAAATTAAATCTTTCTTCTCACTAATATTTTTATCGTCTTGATAGTTGATGGTAATTTAGCACGATCGGGAAGTCGACGTAGATGTGGACATACTTTTCTGATGTTAAGTGCAATCTCATTTAATTAACGTATAAGTAACTCATGTCACTTTGATAAACATTTTCTTTCTACGTTAACATAAGAGTTTTAAAATAGTTTCTCAAACCAGTGTATTTCTACGCTATCATATATTACATTAATTAATTAATTCGAAACATAATTTTAAATATACGTGTGCGTATGTGTTATGTGTGTCGGTACCCCCGTCAAAACGATGTGAGACAAACATGATACGTACGAAAATATATCCTTCAAAAAAGCTTGCAAAAATGGACCCCAACAGAAAGTTACCGAGAAATCGGCTGAAGAGAATAGGGCTCGACATTATGGCTTCTGTCAAAAGACAAGTGCTTCAATTTGGAGCACATTGTTCTCCAAGAGCTTAAAATTTTACAAGAGCTGCACCAGCCAAATTAATATGCAGTAGGACATTAATTTACGATGGGAGCTACTTACAACATAGGAGCTTGACGTATGGCAAGATTTAGTGTACAGGCAAGATTTAGTGTACAGGCAAGATTTAGTGTACAGGCAAGATTTAGTGTACAGGCAAGATTTAGTGTACAGGCAAGATTTAGTGTACAGGCAAGATTTAGTGTACAGGCAAGATTTAGTGTACAGGCAAGATTTAGTGTACAGGCAAGATTTAGTGTACAGGCAAGATTTAGTGTACAGGCAAGATTTAGTGTACAGGCAAGATTTAGTGTACAGGCAAGATTTAGTGTACAGGCAAGATTTAGTGTACAGGCAAGATTTAGTGTACAGGCAAGATTTAGTGTACAGGCAAGATTTAGTGTACAGGCAAGATTTAGTGTACAGGCAAGATTTAGTGTACAACTAAAACCGTTTTGTTTCCGGCCATATTGACGGGGTCTAATCGATGGAATCCGTGATATCGGAAACTTTATAGATTGAAGCATATTATATTTTTGAGAGCCCTATTGACGAAAACCGTTTTGACGAGAGCCCTTCTTTAAGGCATTATTCTCCGGGGGGGGGGGTCATGTTTGGTGTGCGATGTTTACTGTGTGTGTGTATTTGTGTGTGTATTTTTTGTGTATTTTGTGTGTATTTGTGGGTGTGTGGGTGTGTGTATGAAATGATCATGGAACACAATTTGTTATCGATTGACGGTTTCTAAATTCTTTCACGTATATTGCGCGTTCGTAATTCCCAATCGGCGTCACTGACATTAGTAAATTAACCGATACATCAGAAATAAAATTGATCATAACACTCTAAAGGTTTCGACATAAATTACGTGGGAAAATTTTAGCAGCTTCAATATTTTACAATAACTATAATTAACTGAATATAATCCTATGTGATTTTATTGTCATGTTTCAGCGGTGACAATGGCAACAAAAACCGTCAAGTCCACAAAGTGGAAGCTTACTTTGATATGTCTAGTTTGTGTGACGGGTATATCGGGGCAGTCCGTCAATACCACGACCACACAAAGGACGACTGTCAAGGAGACCTCGACACAGAACCGTTTAGTGATGAACTCAACTCTTGCGAGCACCAGCAGCCACCTTATTTCCTCTGCAAGTGTCACGGCTGATAGATTCAACGGAACTAGCCGTGGGTACGGCTGGTCAGCTAATACAACAGGTCCTCCTTTGTCTACAACAATTAATGTGTACAACAGGACAACAGGAGGGACCACGGGGGCTCCTCAATACAACAGGACAACAGGAGGGACCACGGGGTCCCCACAATACAACAGGTCAGGTGAGACGCAAACGAGTGCTGCAGCCACTACGTCGTCACCTAGAGGTACCACAATGCCGACAACACAGAATAGCTTTATGGGACAAACGACTAGAGCAGCAACAATGCAGACAACACAGAATAGCTTGACTTGGGGCACAACTGCTCCAACGTTCAACTCTTGGCTGACATCAACTACACCACGTTACCCATCTACTACACGTCCAGCTTCAGGTAAAGCTGATTTTGTTGATGTTTACTGATTTAGTCATTGCTGTACTGAATTAGTCATTGTTCTACTGATTTAGTCATTGCTCTACTGATTTAGTCATTGCTCTACTGATTTATTCATCGTTCAACTGATTTAGTCATTGCTCTACTGATTTAGTCATTGTTCCGCTGATTTAGTCATTGTTCTACTGATTTAGTTATTGTTTTAGTGATTTAATTAGTATGTGCAGCAATAATTAAAAAAAGAGACAGAGCTACCTTCTTTAAAACAAACCCAGAAAAATCATTTTATAAACAAGATAATTCTCAAAACGCAAACACAAAAGCAAACGCAAACAGAAAAAAAAACGCAAATAAAAACATAAACGCAAACAAAAATGTAAACACCAAAGGAAACACAAATGTAAACACAAACAAAAACGCAAACACTAACGCAATTTCAAAATAAAAAATAAACACAAAAGCAAACACAAACGCAAGCATAAGCACAAACACAACACAAACTCAAATGCAAAAACAAACACAAATACAAACACAAACGCAAACCTAAACGCAAACAATAATGCAGAACATAAACACAAATTTAAATGCAAACATAAAAGCGGGGACGCCGGTTGAACCGCCTGATGCATCTTAGTAAACGACTATAATACTAACTAAACCGAACGTAGGCGCCATACCGCTCACAGGATAGCCCGGGGCGTCAAATCGAACCATGCCGGGGCCCGGCGGACGTGCTTGAGTCAATTTAATGAAGGACTATAATACCCCCAGCTTGTCGCAAACCAAAAGATAGAAGTAAACATATAGAACATTTAGGAGCGGCTTCTAAACTGTTACTAATTAAAAATGATTATTAGTTCAGTGTATAAAATAAATAAAAGCAGTATTTAAAATATCCGTGTTTTACTTACCACGTTGCACTTTAACAATTCATCCAATACCAAAACAAACGAATAAAATGTACATATTCTCCTGATATAATGTATTAAATAAGGGGAAGTAATACTTTTTGTGATCCATCAATGGAAGTAATTGACAATAAAGGAACAAAGTGAAATAATTTGAACACTTTTTAAATGTTTGCTTTTTTAAAAAGATATCTATATGACATTTTTTAAAGGTTTTTTTTTTTGTTTTATGTATTTTCCTTTTAGGGGTCGTCCATAAAGGACGCCACACTCATAAAGGGGATGGGGGGGGGTCCGTAATTTTGTGACGATGTGTGATGAAGGGGAGGGGGGTGGCACCAAGGCAAAAATAGCAAAATATATAGAGAAAAACTTTAGGGGGGTGGGCAAATCGAAAATTTGAAAGTTTGTCCCCGGGAAGGGTCGCTATGCCTTTGGGGGGGGGGGTGACACCATTTAGTGCCGCACCGGGTGACACCCGACCTCGCTACGCCACTGTACCAACAGATTCATGACTAAGGAAGAGCAGAGGCGTAGCGACCCTTCCCGGCGCCCGGGGACAAACTTTCGATTTGCATCCCCCCTCAAACTTTCAATTTGCTTTTTCCAACCCATTTTGGCGCCCCATAAGGTCGGCGCCCGGGGACATATGTCCCTCCCCCTCCCCCGCGCCACCCCCTCTGAACAAGAGCGAGGTCTAATTAGTAATTACTTAAAATTTGGCACAATTAATTAATTATTATTGCAGGATGTGGTGGCACACTTCACCAGAGCTATGGAACTATAATGTCTCCTAACTACCCATTTAATTACGAAAATAATCAGCTTTGTCAATGGGTCATCAAGGCAGATCATGGGAAAATAATTGACCTCAGGTAAATAAACCATTTGTCGGGATGGTATGAATTTTGTAAAGGTTTATTTATAGAAATACTCTGATTATAAATATACGATGCAATACAAAACTAAACAGGACTGCTTACACATATTTTACGTAATTCCCAGATTTAAACGCCTGGCCTTAGAAGGGATTGATTCAACCTATGGATGTCCAGATTACGTGGCCATCTATGATGGAGCCTTGGTGGATTATCTCCCCATCGCCAAGCTATGTGGCTCTAGCGATGTGACTAACCTGATGATAAGATCTTCTGGAGACTCATTGAGGGTTGAATTCTACACAGATTTTTCAATCACGGCACCTGGTTTTATTGCTGTATTTTGGGAGCATGGTGTGTAAACCTACTTTGTTATAACAATTTTGAAAATGTTTCATGCGACAAAGATATTTTTTTTTAAATTACACGTAAAATAAAACCAAAGTTGATTTAATCATAGTTTAATAAAATAGTGCTTTACTTTAAAAAATGCTATACTTCGTTAAATGTTTTTTTTTAAATAAAATTTATTTTAATTTACAGAATGTGAAGCCTTGAAGTATGGAACTGACCTATGCAACGTGTCTTGCAGTTGTGACAAAGACAATACAGCCTTCTGTGATCACTTTAATGGTACTTGTTTTTGTAAACAAGGCTGGATAGGAGATGACTGCACAATAGACATCAATGAATGTGTGGAGTCACCAACCAGCGTGTGCCCCTCTGAATACAGTGTATGTAGAAATCTTCCTGGTTCATTTGAGTGCGTATGTGAAACTGGAATAACAGCAAATGACACAGGGTTATGTGTTGGTAAGTATATATTTAACATCAGACAATATAATAAATTGTTTTTCTAAGTGGCTAGGCTTTTCTCACACAATCGATTGTAGCTCATCAGTTAGACTTATTAAGTTTTCAATTTTGAATAGGTATTCAGCATTGTTTACTTGTCCTAATACTTAAAACCTCTCTAGTCATATGGACACATATTTGTCTATCCATTTTCTTATCTGTGAAAACAATGTATATAAAGTTATCAGTCATAAGATGTAAAAATAAAAATTAAAAACATTAACTACATGATGTAATTAGACAGTTGATTACTATAAAAGTGAAAACAAATAACACAAAAACCCAATACTATCTTAGGTAAGGTGGGATGTCAAAAGAATTGTTCCCATGTTTGTGGAGTTAATGCAAGTCAACCAGAACAGGAATTGTGTTTCTGTCCTGTAGGAAGTAAACTACTCAACGCCAGTGATACAACTTGTGTTGGTAAGTGAGAGTTGGTTTAGTGTCAATCAAATAGACATATGGGAACTATACATACACTTGATGATTGTATTTGTAAGTAAGATCAGCTTTAAAGTGAATCAAATAGACATATGTGAACTATACATACACTTGATGATTGTATTGGTAAGTGAGATTAACTTTAGTGTGAATCAAATAAACCTTTAAGTAAACTCACAGTTTAATTATGTGAAAGCCAACTCAATTGTTGCTACTTACTTTCTTTCTCCAAAATGCAGCAATTTAACCCATGGAAAAAATTGTGCATTAAGTTGCAACTGCAAATCAAATACTACAGCAAGCTGTGACAACAGGATGGGAACTTGCTATTGTTTGCCTGGATGGACATCACAAAATTGTTCTGTTGATATTAATGAATGTCTTTATACTAGCTGTGGGCTGTATAGTTACTGCACAAACACCCCAGGGAGCTACAAGTGTTCTTGTTATTCTGGATATATTTTAAGTGATGCAGGGAATTGCATACGTGAAGGTAAATGAACTATAAATGCTTTCTGTTTTATTTAACATATACTTTCAATTGTTTATTATGAGAAATTATTTTTTTCCTACACAGGCTGCGTAAAAACTTTGAACAGTTCTACAGGAATTATCCAGAGTCCTAATTATCCTTATGCTTATGGCTCAAATCTCCAGTGCAAGTGGACTATCATTGTAGAACTAGATCATATAATATCTTTGAGGTAAATATAAATGAGCCTCATTGAATCATATATTTTTGTATTTCAAAACCTTGCTTAAATAAATTTCAAATCTCTTGTTCATTTTGTATTTTTAAAAACCTAGATGGCAGTTGAAAGGCTAAATAAAAAATTTAAATGTATAGATTTTGTCATGAAAACACTTGCTTTTTTTTGCTAGTGTAAAGATACTTGTTTTAAGATTTAATAAAACCTGACTTTTCTTTCAATATAGTGTTAAGTAAAAATTTTAAAAACCTTTTTTCACAAATAATTTTTTGCCCTTGTAAATATTTAGTTAAACTGCATTTATTCCCCAAAGGTTTTCTACCTACAATGTTGAAGGGTGTCCATATGATTTTGTTCAAGTATTTGATGGCAAAAGTTCCAATGATCGGTTAATTGGAAAATACTGCAACAGCTTCAGCATACCCAACCAAATTGTTTCCACATCAAACCAAATGTTCATTACATTTGTAACAGATGGGATTGTCTCATATAATGGATTTAGTGCTACATATACATCTTATGGTAAGCCGGAAAAGATATTTTTCAATGTATAATACATATAAACATATTAACTTTTCCTTTGAATTAATAGGTTTCTTCTATGCACTCATAAAGTAATTATTTTCAAGCATTGTTCATTGAATGATTGTTTTGTTACGTGAATGATTGAGGAAAAATAGCACCAATATTGCACAAATTTTATCTGATTATTCTATTCCTCGAGAATTTAAAAACACCCACACATAGTTTGATTTAACCCTTTGAACCTGAGGTACCGCTTTTTTGGTCTGTGTCTTTAATCTCTGTACCTCAGCAGTTATTGGTCTGAAACACCTTACCCTAGATCGATGCTTGGTGTATAAACATGCGGTATAAAAAGGATGAAATTGTATGCCATACATTTAATATCCAGTTACCACAATCCAACTTCAATAGGTACTCTCAAAAGAAGAAATGAGAATGGCACAAATATAGATGTTTCAACACTACAGTTGTGTATTGACCACATTAAGTTAATGGATGGCTGCCATGTCAATGACTAAGTTTCTGTTGGCCTCATTCACTCCCAGTGAAATTTTTTTTTATGTGGGCATCTAATAATGCCTACAAAATGTAGGCTCACATCACCATCATATATCTCTACAAGCTACTGGGAACAAAGTCTGTGCTGTCTGTGTTTGCAAGTACAACACAAATCTCAGTGTGTTCCCAGATATGACATAAAAAGACAGGCCATACAAAAAATGAAAATAAACATAATTGGTGCAAAATTTGCCATATCTACCTATGTCTAAAAGAAGGGCAGAGCCGGCGTTAGGGGTACGCGGGGCCTATGGCCAACCATCCGCGCGGGGCCTTATATTTTTTTCATTGGTGTATAATTAAAAAAAACATGTACAGTGAGGCGTTTTTTTTTCTTCTCAAAGCGAATTAATATTTATAACGATATATATGGTATTTTTAAGCTGTTTATCAATGTCGTATTAACATTAAGACACTGATTAACAAATAATTTGTTTACTTAAAAGTGCTTTTGAAACGTTGCTTTTTTCTGTTAAGGCTTTTTGTTTGAAAAGTAAAAAATAAAACAGATATAAGTTTGAGACACGCATTAAAGAGACGATGAACGTCAGCTTCAAACCTGATTTTTTTACATTAATGTTTATTTATGAAAATCTTACCAGTACGTTCACAAACGAAGATCTACTTCTCTTGCCTTTCGTGAGGAAAATTCCATGATTATATCATCATAGTCCAAACTGGAGGCTATGTCTTTTTCTATTGACAGAATCGACAGGCCGCAGAGCCTGTCTTGGAACATCGTTGATCTCAAATAGTTCTTTATCAACTTCAGTTTGGAGAAACTTCTTTCGGCGCTTGCCACTGTGACTCGAACTGTTTGCAAGATTCTGTAGGCGATCGCCGTATTGGGAAAGGAATCCCGAATACTTCAAATGTACTGAAGGCACTGTTTGGCTGACTTAATACCTTCGGGCACTTTGAAGCAACGTTAAATCGGTCCACAGTGGCAGGTGATAGTATCGATATTTTCTCAATTTATCGAGGGTTAACAGTGGCATTCAAAGTGTGTGGATGCCGGGGAAAATAGCAAAACATTGATAGATTTCGGAATAAGCTCGAATCGTGAAAAAAAACTGTTTACAGCTATAGATATCCAAATGAAATGCCTCTCAAATGTAATCACGGACGCTCAGTAAGGTGGAACACTGGGGGGGGGGGGGGGGTGACAGTTGGTGGGGTGAGGTGAAGCCCGTGAAGAATAACTGTACATTTAAATCTATGGGACGCCAAACCCTAAAAAAAAATCAGTTCGGGTACTACGTTACTGGATCTCTGACCGCAGCCATTCAAGAGAAGGTGCGTGTTTATAGAGCGTCCACGTATTACATTACAGGTTAAGACCGCGTTCTCACAAGAGAAGGTCCGTGTCTATAATTAGAAAGTGAACCATGTTATTTATGAGTTTCGCGATGGCATGCTCGGACTGCCGGTAATTTAGACGTTTTAGAAATCAGGAGAACTTTACTATAAAACAGTCTCGGCCCGATGTATCAAACAGTACAGACTTTATAATTTGTTTAGTGTGCCCACACTATTTTAAAACAAGAATCACTATGGCCTTAACTATTATACTGAATATCCCTACACAGAGGCGTAGCGAGGGGGGTGCGGATCGCACCGGGTGACACTATTAAGGGGGGTGACACCAAGGCAAAAAATAGCAAAATATATAGAGAAAAACTTGAGGGGGGTGCACATCGAAAGTTTGAGGTGGGGGGGTGCAAATCGAAAACTTGAGGGAGGGTGCAAATCGAAAGTTTAAGGGGGGGGGTGCAAATTGAAAATTTGAAAGTTTTTTTCCCGGGAAGGGTCGCTACGCCTCTGGGGGAGGGGGGTGTCACCATTAAGTGCCGCACCGGGTGACACCCGACCTCGCTACGCCACTGTCCCTACAATTAATTAAAATAAACATGTGCTTAATCACTTTACGAATACCGTTAAAGTTTACCAAAATGAAAATGGACATAATTACTGTATAAATGCCCTTCAAAAATATAAAAATAAATACAAGTATAATGTATTTAAAGATGACCTGACAATATATAAAATAAATATGAACATAATTACTGTATGGATGCCTATCAAGCGTATCGTGGTGAATATGCATAATTACAAAAAAAGATGCTCATACAGTGTATAAATTATGATTTTAGTGATAAATACTCTGGAATTCCGGGGCATGTCCCCATCCGCTCACACCCCCCCCTCCTCCTCTGCAAGACATCATCAGGTCACTGACTGTTTACTACAGGCACCCCCGCCTGCTCACTAAAAAAACGTCTTCAACGGTCCGCAAACAATAGGGTATCTTTTTACATTTTTCCCGATTTTACCTCCCATGTCAGGTCGGGGGCTAATTCGCGACCGCCATCTCCAGTCACCTCAGGACAATAGCGAGTCGACCGTGCCAGCGATGTGTGACACTAATGTCTTTCTTTAGAATAACGGTCTGTCCCAGCCCATGTAAAGGAAAACTCACTAACATCAGCCGTGGCCTCAGTTTTAACATCCAACAACTTCGGCCATTTAGTTGAGTTTTTTTTTTTTAAATTTAATTCAGCAAAGGTTATTTAAGTTTACAAACTAATTCAGGCAACAATGGCCTTGCTGAAGCGCGGGGCCCCTTCAAGCGCGGGGCCTGGGGCGGCCGCCCCGTTTGCCACCCCCTAACGCCGGCTCTGAAGAAGGGTCTATCTTTTGGGAGGACTGGTATGCTAAGCATGAGTAAAGTAAAGTAAACTTTCCCTTTCAAACCTCGCGGTCTATGGGGCAAGAGTTCACTTGTTTCTGTGACCTCGGCATATAAAGAGATAGTATGGTCAGCACTATGCCCAGCCGCCTTTACGTTCCCTAAGCATGAGTACTGGTGGTGAACTTGTGTAAAAATATTTATTGAAAAAATAAAGCCATTATGGTTTACATACTTGCAGTCTTCAATTTTTATTGAAAGAGAGCTCAGGGTTCAAATTGTTAAGAATCTTGCACTATGGTTTATATATACCTAGTCCACCCTCCCTACAAACGCTTGTTGATTTTCTGTAAATATTTCCTGATTGAAACTGAGAAATATTTTAAAATAAATTTTAAACTATGTAAAACTCAATATTTTCCAGTTTGTCCAGCTTTCAGGTTTGGAGAAAACTGTTCCTACTCTTGTAACTGTACACAGAACAACACCAAAAGTTGTAATGTCATCAATGGAACCTGCACATGCAAACCTGGCTGGACATCAAATGACTGCTCTATAGACATAAATGAATGTCAACTTGACCCACTGATCTGTCCTGAGTACTCAACCTGTGTAAATCTAAATGGCAGTTATGAATGTGTTTGTTATGATGGCCTGACAACATCTGCCAATCGAACGTGTAGTGGTAAAACAAATTTTCCTTTAATTTATGTTTTTATTTTCAAAATATAAATAGATCTTAAAATTTGTTTTATTCAACCTTAAATACTTTTAATTATGTTACTTGACACTCCTTCAATTATCTACTGTCTACTTTATTAGATCCTACTCCTTTTATAATTAACTTTATAATTTTTAGACAACAAGCTATCAATCATCTATTGTTCAGTCTGTTATAATACATACCATCAGTACTCTACTGTCTACTTTATTAGATGAGACTACTTAATAATCTACTATCTATTCAAAAGACTCTATGTTACATAATCGACGACAGATTCTATTGATAAACAAATAACATTAAATAAAGTAATCTGATTTCGATTAGTTTGTTTAGGAAACACAAAAGTTCTTTTAGCATAAAACTATTATAAAACCTCTCTTTCAGCCATCAACCAGTGTAGTGAGAGAAACTGTTCCCATTTGTGTACCAGAGTTACCCTTGCTAATCAAACAGCTGTTGAAAAATGTTACTGCCCTACTGGAACATTGTTAAGTGGAGACATTTGCCAAAGTAAGTTAGATTTTATTATGCTAAAATAACCACATTGAAATAATGTTGATTGATGTCTATATTTTGAATGCTTGCTAAAATTGCTGAAGTAATTTTTGCTGCTGAGATAGCCAAAAGCGATTGTCTATTTACATTTTCTATCCCCAGACTGCAGCAATCTGACATATGGAAAAAATTGTGCATTAAGTTGCAACTGCATATCAAATACTACAGCAAGCTGTGACAACAGGATGGGAACTTGCTATTGTTTGCCTGGATGGACATCACAAAATTGTTCTGTTGATATTAATGAATGTCTTTATACTAGCTGTGGGCTGTATAGTTACTGCACAAACACCCCAGGGAGCTACAAGTGTTCTTGTTCTTCAGGATACATATTGGATGATGCAGGGTATTGTGTCCGTGAAAGTAAGCTACTTTTTCTCCTAAATCTGTTTAAAAGTATTAATTTTTTTTTAAATGCTTCTAACTTTATACCTTACTTGGTGACTTAGAGATTTTTTTTTCCCTCATAGGCTGCATTAAAACTTTGAACAGTTCTACAGGAGTTATCCAGAGTCCTAATTATCCTAATTATTATTATACTAATCTCCAATGCAAGTGGACCATCATTGTAGAACAAGATCACATAATATCACTGAGGTAAAAAGATATTTTAAACCCAGAAAAATTCTGATGTCTCTAAAACTTCTATTATGTGCTGTTTACTAGTGTGATTTCCTTAGTTGTTTTATTTTTTTGACGCCCATGGTTTGAAACTTTTATGGATGTCCTTTCCATATAAGTCAACTTTTTTAAAAGCATGTAAAAATAATTTTATGAAAAATAAACTTTTGTTTTTCAAAATTTCAAATTAAATGATTATCAATTTAAATTCCAAGTATGTTTGTGGTACCTTGTTTCCTGGTTCAGTTTCTACTGCCTTACTCTAGAAGCAGTAGTATACGCAGTGGGAGGGGGGGGGGACACAGGGGCAGCGGCAGCTCCCCAATGACCATTTTAGGGATTGTGGCGCCTTATAATAAAAAAAAACACCAATACTAGCAAACACATTACTGAAACTACAAATTAAAAACTGTCATGTTATGTACTCTAAATATCACATTTTAAAAAACTCATCGCAATTAGATCAATATCCAACTTCTTGGCTTACTTATCGGCCCCTAGCTCAGTGCCAGGCATGTGTGAGGTCTGTCCACTTTAGCGCCTGTACATCTGCTGTTTGTGTTATCGTTGCTGGATGTGAACCGTCAACCACCAACTTATTTGCAAGTGTAGATTTTGCTTGAGTTGACAGGTTCAATTCAGCCATCCCTCTTTAAATGGGAGGCCTATTAACTTTGGGTTTTAAGATCAGTCTAGAAACGTAGGGTAATTGTTTACCTAAAGTGTGACCTGTAGAATAAGAATTTGCTTATCTTTGACATGTCAAGGGAAACTGCAGGTCTCTTGTCTGTCAGCTGATCTAGAATATTTTCCAAAAGCATCTTGTACAGATGCATATATTTTTAGCTGGATTGTGTTAAAAACTCTATGCAACTATATGGGGGGGGGGGGGAGCTGATTAATTGTACAGAAAATAAACACATTCTCATATAACTTTAAGAACTTTAGTATGAGTCAAGATGATCAGCTCGTACAGATGCACTTAATGAACAGCTTGGGTAAATTTAATTAAAACAATAGAAAAAACACTGTGGATAAGAGTAAAACTGCTTACAAAGATGAATAAGCTAAATTCAAGTTGTTTATTTTTCAGTCAGAATCATAGCTTTTGAAACATGTAATGCTATATGAACCTTGTTTTTACAGTTACCAGTAAAGAGGTGTGTGAGCAATATAGTGATCTAACCCACACCTTATCATAATGTTAAAAATAATCTTTAGAGAACACAAAAAGCAGAAGCTAATTAAAAAAAATGTACATATTTGAAATACAAGACCAATAATTTAGTTAAAATTAAATATACTGTGGGCTATTATACAGAATGTTGCACCTATAAGATTTGGTTTTCTCTGCAATTTAAAGCGTGGTTTTATACCAACTCCACTTTTACAAACATTCTTTATGCTGGGATGTTTTTGCATTTTTAATGAAATTTATTTAATTCAGATTGTGGACCATATTTAAAAAAACAAATAGTATTAAGCTACTATATTAAATAGTGAAGTAACTGTTGATTTAGTTGAATTTGACAATAACAATTAAATGTGTAGACCCATACATATTTATATTAAGAGAGTGATTATTTCCCCTACTGTAATTTGCTTGTCTTAATATTCCCTAATGTCAAATTGTTTTTTGCAAGGAGTACAAAACAGGTTGTGTTGGGTTTCTTGTTTTTGGTTGTATTGTGTGTATATTTTATGTTATTTTATTTTGTGTGATAAATTGTTTTGTGTTGTCGGCCTATATGGTGTTTTGTTCTTTTGTTTTCTACAGAGCAATATTTAGATGTATTTTTAACCTTTGTGAAACAATGTCATACAGCATATATATATATATATATATATATATATATATATATATATATATATATATATATATATATATATATATGACCCGTTGAGGAAGGATACAACGGGCGCTAGGTTGATAGTGCTGTCTATTTTGCTCTAAACTAAAACCAACCCCCCACCCACACACACACACCCCAAAACATGTCTACCGTCCCATTCAACGAAATATAATTATCTACTTTTTCCAGTGTCCGCCCCCTCCCACTGGGGAGGAAAAAGTCTGAAAGAAACACTGGTGTCGCGCTTAGCCACTACCCGAAGAATTGCATGAAGGAAACTCTGCACACAAACCACTAAACCACTTTTTACATTAAACACATGAATTAGGCTGTAATTTTATTATAGAGTATCGATGACAACATTTCTTTTGAGTTGGGGGGGGGGGGGGGGGGGTTCAGCTTAGACGTTCTTACGCAGGGGATGGGCTTCGCCCCTACCCGAAGAATTGTATGAAAGAAACTCTTCACGCAAACCACTTTTAAGATTAGACAAAATTGGCTTTTTAATTCAATGTTTACTCGAGAATCAATGACGTCATTTTACTGTGTGCACTCTCCGGCTGTAGACTAATTTCTACTATATGCTCCAATGTGACCTCATGTTTCGTTTCCGTTTTACTGTGAAAGTTTTTATTTTGCTTGTGTTTTCTCTATAGCGTTCTTGTCAGATAGATAAATACACAGACAGATAGATACATACACAGACAGCAAAACTATTAGTATTAATATATACATAATTATATATATATATATATATATATATATATATATATATATATATATATATATATATATATATATATATATATATATATATATATATATATATATATTTATATATATATATATATATATATATATATATATATATATATATATATATATATATATATATATATATATATATATATATGTATATATATGGCATCTTTTTCTAAAATTGCCACTCCCCCTAACCCAAAAACCTGTAAACGCCTCTGTCAAGAAGGATTGTTAGCTATGTCTTTTGTTTGAACTAACTTTATTCCAACAAAGGTGTTGATTCTTATTCATTTAAATACAGGCCATGAACAGTTCGGTACTATTTTTAAAAAAAATACTGGTTTGGTCTTTATTGCAATCTGTTGATTATTTTTTTTAATGTGTGATCTAGCCTAGTATTCTAATAAATTTATAGCAATATTTATTGTAGTATTTAAAATGTCAATTTTGAGAAAAAGAAATGTGTGTATTCTTAAAAAAGTTATTTAAAAAAGGATATTATCATGAAAAATCTATACTTTTGTTTTTGAAAAAGTATATTGGGGTAGACAGACCTGCTATGGAATAATATATTTTGAAAAAATAGGTCTAAAATCTAATTAATGTTATTGACTCCTCAAAACAAACATTGAATACTTTCAAATTAATCTCTACAAACAATTAAAATTTAATAAAAATAATATTTCTGTTTTCTGAGAACAAAGCGCTGCTGATAAGTAGTTTTCAATCTACATGTTTCTAAAACACGCTTATTTAGTAAAAACATTGGATTTCTTCTCCAAAGGTTTTCTACATATGCTGTTGAAGGATGTCCATATGATTTTGTTCAAGTATTTGATGGGAAAAGTTCCAGTGATCGACTAATTGGAAAATACTGCACCAGTGCAAGCATACCAAACCAAATTATGTCCACATCAAACATGATGTACATTACATTTGTATCAGATGGCGTTTACACAGATAAAGGATTTAATGCTACCTATACTTCTTTTGGTAAGCCTAAGGAAAACATTTAACATGAAATATGGTTGGTAATAGATGAAAAAATGGTAACAGACCTACAACTGCACACATAATATAAATTAAAATATCATATTTAAATTAAAATTCATTTATGTTATTTGAATTATTAAGAAATGAAGAATATTTTTGCATTTTCTACTAATTCTTTATTCATTTCTGATTTTAATTTTTTTTTTGTCCTTTACAGGTAGTCCCTATATTAATATAAATTGTAACCCTGTCTTTAATTTTCTGCAAACTTTTATTTAAAAAACCCATTTCAGTGATAACATTTGAAAAGTTATCGAAACTGAATTCTTTCCAGGTTGTCCAGCTTTCAGATTTGGAGAAAACTGTTCCTACTCTTGTAACTGTACACAGAACAACACCAAAAGTTGTAATGTCATCAATGGAACCTGCACATGCAAACCTGGCTGGACATCAAATGACTGCTCTATAGACATAAATGAATGTCAACTTGACCCACTGATCTGTCCTGAGTACTCAACCTGTGTAAATCTAAATGGCAGTTATGAGTGTGTTTGTTATGATGGTCTGACATCATCTGACCATCAAACGTGCAGTGGTAAAACATATTTTCCTTTGAGAAATAGCTTTTCATTTAAGTTTTTTTTTTCAAAATATTATGAACAGATCTTAAATTTTTTATTTTTTTCAATATGTTTTATATGTTACGAGCCACTCCAATAATAATCAAATGCCTACTTTATTAGATGACACAAAATGATTAATATACTGTCTACTCTGTAAAATAACATAGCTGTTGTGCCTCACTTTCATTCCACTTAGCAATGGCTACACACTTCTTGTTGGTTTATTCAGGTCACGTTTTTCCACTAAACAACATAACAATCATTCACTCCATTTTTATATTCACATTTAACCTTGGGATAACAATATATAAACAAACAGGGTTAATTCAACTCACACATGCACTATCTATTAAGTTCTATTCTCCAATTGACCCTATAGACATCAATAATCTACTTACTACTTTTTTTAGAGTACACAGTATCAGTTATCTGTTGTCCATTCTGTTAGCCTACATATTATCAGTATTGTGTAGTCTTATTTATTAGATCCTGAATAATTTACTGCCTGCACTGCAGACAATATGCTATGTAATCCTGGACAGATGACAACCATAATGTACAACTTATAAAATAAAAAACCAAAATTTTATAGTGACATAATTTTAATTAGTTTGTTTAGGAAACACAAAAGTTCTTTTAGCATAAAACTATTATAAAACCTCTCTTTCAGCCATCAACCAGTGTAGTGAGAGAAACTGTTCCCATTTGTGTACCAGAGTTACCCTTGCTAATCAAACACCTGTTGAAAAATGTTACTGTCCTACTGGAACATTGTTAAGTGGAGACATTTGCCAAGGTTAGTCAGATGATACCTGCTTCTAAAAAGTTACAGATCATTCATCAATTATCTCCGGAAGATTGTATTTAGTTTTAAATTAAGAGGCTCTTTGAATTCAGGAGTCAGCTAAACCTCTGAAATGTTAACAGTGTTTTGCAAGAACTTAACTTTACATAGTATTTGGAAATATTAGTGTGATCTACCAATCTCTTTTGAAAATGTTTGTAAGTTACTTTTAAGTTAAGATAAAGCAGGAAGTCATACATGTTTTTTTAACTGAGTAAAGTTTTTAAAATGGTAATTCTGTGTCTCGCAATAATTCATAATTTGCAGAATATGTAAATTGTTGTTTTTTGCAGTACTTTTTAGAAGTTCCTGATTTTAGTTAGTAAGTGTATTTAATGGCAATCATTAACCAGATAGAGATACTAACCTACAAATTCTTAATTTATGTAAGTGGTTTGTTGGTCGGTTGGTTACAGATAGTGCTGAGAGAGAGGTGAGAGTGAGTTGGTGGTCTTATACTTTCCCATCCATGCATCCCCGTTGGTACAAGGAGGTTTACCAGACTTGAGCAAACTGATTTCTACACACTTAAACAACATAAATATTAAACTAAAAATAAAACTTATTAACACACATTTCAATACATTTATTTACATTGATTAGATGTCACAAACATTAATATAAAAATAAAATAAATGTTCTAAAGCAAAGAAAACAATACAAATAAGACATGGCCCATCTTTCATATTCAAGAAAAAAATCACTTGAATACAAGTCAAAAAGACAAAAATAATCAAACTTACATTTCAATGCGGAAGTATTCACCTTGGCTGCTAATATTAATTCATTGTTTTGATTTAGAACTATATATATATATAAGTGTGAGTAGCACACTTGTATGTACACAACTCAGAATTACACATGTAAATGTTATCATCCCTGGTTCTAACTTCACTAGTTCAAACACGGTTAAATCCTTCTATGAATACTCAGTAGTACTCACAATGATCTAGTTTGACGCACAAGTGGCAGGAAGATTTCTAGCAACAGGAAAATATTGGCCACTGGTATGAACATCAGCCACATGTATAAAAATCAGACCACAGATGCAAATATCTGGCCACATGTATAAACAACAGGGTCAGGCCACAGAAACAAAGCTCTGGCCATAGGAACAAAGCACCTTTTTACAGGAACAAGACTTTTGGCCTCTTGTATTAACATCAGGCCATAGAAACAAGACATCGGCTTGGCCAATAAGCCAGCCTTAGGGCTGCCACCATCCAGGGCCTATACCTTAGTATCTAGCGCCAGCTATGTGTGTTCCCCATGCCACACTTCCTCATATATAGACTAGTTTTGCCCACCTTTAACCATCTCCCAAGAGCCATAGGATTCGGGTCGGGCTCGTACCGTCACTTGACATTTGCAATAATGCCAGTCACTATGCACTTTAGCGGTTTATGCAGGTGTCTTCCCATCAATTACTTTTCACTCATGCACCTATATAGAGCTTGTAGCCCTTAATGACCAGAATGAGCCGACAACATTTTAATTAAATTTTAGATTTCCCCTGGCCTGCTCATCCCCAATATCTTAGATTAACCCCTTGGGTTTCTATAACTAGTCCTAGTCTCCTTAGCCCCTTAAATAAGCACCCAAGTAACAATTTTAATTAAAAATAAGCAATAGATTATCAGCCCACATTTATAATGTTATAAATCAATTCATTATAAACATTTCTATCTAGTAATTATTAGCTGTGATGATAGCCAAAAAAGTTGTCTCATTTAAATTTTCTATCCCCAGACTGCAGGAATCTGACATATGGAAAAAATTGTGCATTAAGTTGCAGCTGCATATCAAACAATACAGCAAGCTGTGACAGCAGGATGGGAACTTGCAATTGTTTGCCTGGATGGACATCACAAAATTGTTCTGTTGATATTAATGAATGTTTTTATACTAGCTGTGGACTAAACAGTTACTGCACAAATACTCCAGGCAGCTACATATGTACTTGCCAGTCTGGGTATTTCTTGAATGATGCAGGGTATTGTGTTCGTGAAGGTATGTAACTTATGAATACAAAATAGAATGGTTATCTCTCATGGCCTGTTTTACTTAATTTCCCAATTTTCTTAGCAAGTTAGCATTTCAATTTACATTTTAAATTGTCTTGTGAAATATGAAGCAACATTTATTTAGAATTTTTATTTGAGCTATTAATAGAGAAAAGCTTTTATTTATATTACTTCATTGAATATATTTTACAATATTGTCTGCTGTTTTATCAACAATTAATCTATTGATTGAGAGTGTTTACATTGTAAGAACTTTTTTTTAAAGGTTGTGACAAAACTCTAAACAGTTCTACAGGAGTCATTCAAAGTCCTAACTATCCTTATAATTATGATAATAATCTCCAGTGCAAGTGGACTATCATTGTAGAACAAGATCATGTTATATCTTTGAGGTAAATATAAATTAGCATGATTGATTCATAAGGTTTTTTTTATTTGCAAAGAAGCTACATCTTTATCATTGTTTGTGTAATTTCTAAGACATATATTGCAGTTTAGATTATTTTATTTATTTATTATTTTCAAATGTTAGTTCTAATAGTTGAATATAGTTAGGTTTTTTTTACAGATAATTTTTTTTTAACCTAGAATTTGTAAAACATTTTATTTGAGCAGTTTAGTTTTTAAATTTAAATAAAATTATTCTTTGAAGGTTCTTTTCATATGCTGTTGAAGGATGCCCATATGATTTTGTTCAAGTATTTGATGGTAAAAGTACAAATGATACGCTGATTGGAAAATACTGCACCAGTGCCAGCACACCAATCCTAATTGTTTCCACGTCAAACCAAATGCTCATTACATTTAAAACAGATGGGAGTGTCTCATATAGTGGATTTAGTGCTACATATACTTCATATAGTGAGTCCTTGAGATGTATTATAACAAACTTTTACATTTTCTATTTTTGAGCAGATTAAAAATTTATAAGCATCATTGAAATAGACATGAGTGAACAAACATTATTTAAATTGGTTGTTTATTTTAAAATTTAATTTTTGTTTTTATTTTGTACATTTGTATGAATGAGTAGAAAAATGTACTGTTGTTTTTAATATGATATCTTACAGGCAGTAAAGGCTGCTTCTATTAGTCAACAATTTAAGCAAATTTAAATGATACTTCTTATTCAACTTCCACAAAAATCATGATCTCAAAAGCAACTGCTACGGTTTTCATATACATAGCCCAAACTCTGATTTTGTTTCTGCAAACATCTCTTCAATTAATTCTCAAAATACTTGAATTTAACATCAGTTGTTTGGTATAAACCAAGGAACTCAAATCACCTAATGTTTTTTTGGTCATTTCTCAACTGTTATGAGCTTGCGTAGATAGAGTTATTTTTTAATAAATATAGTGGTCAATTTCATTTGGGAAAGTATATTTTCAATATCATTCATGAAAATAACATCTAGTGATTACTATAAAAAATGTATTTGAAATGTCTAGAATTGTATATATGTTATGAATTATATGAATTCACATAAATCATATCAACATTCAACATTTAATTTTGAAAGATAGGCTGTCTTTGACAAATAGGGTATTTGATGACACATAGAAAATGTAAATTGTTCAACTTTGTTGTTGAACCAATAAATTATATTTATAAATTTGAAAGCTCAGTGACATATTTTTTATTTTTCAACCTTTTGAAATGATAGAAAATGCAGTGTTAAATATATTAAACTAGTTAGTCTACATGGAATATTTAAAAAAACAAAACTTTTTACAAGTGTTTTACATCAAAACGTTTATTTGTATGTTAATAAATGGCATATTATATTTTTTGTAAAAGCATAAAATGTAACAAACATAAAATATATCCTATTAATTGCTGATAATGATATACTTGTTTTTCGCAAAATGTTTCTAGATTGTCATGGCAAACAAAACTGTCCTGAGGCCTGTGGTTGTCAAGCAAAAAACACAGACTTCTGTAATGTAACAACTGGTGTCTGTGTATGTAAAGATGGCTGGGGAGGACAGAATTGCTCCAATGATTTGAACAGCTGTTTCTACAATAGTTCAATCTGTCCAGCTAACTCCTACTGTGAATATAACCATGGCCAATATGAATGCACTTGTTCTAATGGTCTTCAAATAAATTCAGATGGAGAGTGTAAAGGTATGTTGTGGATGTTTTGGTTACATTGTTATTTTAAAGCAAACTTATTTATAAGCCGAAAATCCACCACTAGTTTTGCTTCAAAAAAAGTAAAACACAATCTCTAATATGTTAGAATTATACTAAATATTTACAAGTAAAGATGTAATTGTAACACAAGCTGGCATGTTTTTGTTTGTTACAGGAGACCATGGATGGGTCCCACCTTTATCCTTTCACCTTTAAATCCAACACACCCCCAAATACATCTGAGGTTTCTACCTCACCCCCCCCCCCCCCCCACTCATCTGCGCCTCCCAAGATGGGAAACCCTCATCTTGCACAGAAGTTTATCAATGTGTATATTTGCTGCAATATTTTTTAAATAGTCTGATAAAAACCACACATATGCTGTTAATCATCAAATTACAGATTGTACTTACAAACTACTTGATGCTGCTGGCTCATTTTACTTTTACTCCTGGCGCCTAAATGATCTTCAGAATCTCACATGCTCTTGGACTATAATTGCAGAAGAGAACTCTATTATTTATCTCAGGTATAGATTCCGTATCATTGTGATGGCAAAATAATATGAATGTATTGTAACATTGTACATAGACTTACAGTAATGTTACTAATGGTAGTAAAAGGGGACATGACTGTTAAAATCTGTGTTAGTCCCTATGGGTCAGCAAATACTAATACTGTTGTTTATATTTTACATCTTGTTTTGTAAAGCTGTTTTTGTGTAAATAAGAGGTAAACATTATTTTGTGAGATATCCAGCCGGGGGGGGGGGATTATTCTACAATCAGAAACATGGCTGACGTAGTGAGCACTTAAAGAGCACTTTGTATGTGTGGCATGAGGTAGCAAGTATAGCCCTTATGTAGGGTTATAATGTCCATTGGTTCCTTAGTCTATATGTCAATTAGTCAATGTAAACATCCAAATACTTTATAGTCCAAGTCTAAGTATCTAAGTACAAAGTACTTAAGTCATTACCATGTACTTGTACCTGCTACCTTTGTGTAAGTGGCACCTTGTTGACATGCTTGGCTGCACTCAAGCATAGTTCACACAGCGCAGACGTGTGATATATTTGTATTAACAAATAGAGTGATTTCCTTTTAATTTCGGGGTGTAAATGTAATGTTAACTTTTAATCCAGTTAGATTTTTTAAAACACTAAATTTAAAAATTAAATCAATGTTATTACTGGCAAATTTATAAAAAAAAGAAACAAACTATCTCACAGTTCTCAATTCTATGGCGATTGTACAACAAACTATATTGAAGTCCATGATGGCAACAGCTCAAGTGCTCCACTTTTAGGACGCTACTGTAGAGACTTACCAAGGTTGATTTCATCCTCATCAAACTCAATGTACATCTCAATTTCCAATTTCAATACAAGGGACTGGTTGTATTTAGCTGCTGATTATAAAACATGTGGTAATTCTGTTTTACTTAAATATTAATAAAATAGATATAAAAAAAAACCTTTATAATAATAACCTATTAAATGTGCTGAAAATAAGAATCTAAAATAAACTTGCTTTCCTTCGTGAATGCACACAGAAAGTTTAAGAAAAATCACTTCATTAGAAATGGGTCAGAATTGAATTTCAAGGTTTGCATTAAACCCATACACATAAATTGTGATGTTGAAAATTACAAATAGCAATTTAAATTACAAAATAACAATGATCTGAGTTAACATGTTCATATTTTGGTGTTGAATTTTTTAATTTGCATATTATTTTGTTTTTTCTTTATTAGGGAATACAGTTTACCATGCATTGAGTGATATCATTACAATTTTTCTTTAAGTTTTTCACTTTTTACCAACAATGTAGATCTCACATAAATTTTTTTTAAATTTAGGCAGCCAAGAAAACTGTCCTGAGGTCTGTGGTTGCCAAGTAAACAACACAGCCTTCTGTAACATGACAACTGGTGTCTGTGTGTGTAAGGAAGGCTGGGCAGGAGAATATTGTACTATAGATGTAAACAGCTGTTACTACAATAGCTCTATCTGTCCTGCTAACTCTTACTGTGCATATAGAAATGGCCAATATGACTGTATATGTAATGATGGATTTATCAGAACTGAGGAAGGTGCTTGTGATAGTAAGTAGTAGAAAATTATTTGGTTCAGTTAAATCCCTACCAATAGAAATAAATACAAAACTACTGTTTCCCATTCACCAATATTTTACTATTGATAGCCTGAATTGGTTAGAACCACTTATCTGAGCATCCTTTTTGGTTAAAGGATACCTGAGCAAATCAATCACAAATCTAAAGTCTCCTTTATATATAGATGTTTGGGCATTCAAAAAATCATATTTTAGTTAAAAAAAAAAAACAAATGATCAGAACTAACCAAAGTGTGCTTGCAAAAATTTTATGTAAAGCAATATTAGTAGAAACTAAAATGGAAGTTATAGTTATTCAAATTGCATTACCAGAAATATAACAAAACTATCAGTTAAGATGCTAAACAGGGAAAAGTATTGGAGTAAAAAAACAGCATTTCCACAATGTTGCATTTAAAGAGAAGGTATGAACACTAAATCAGGTGTAGCAATAATGTCATTACAAGCTACATTTAAAACATTAATTTAGCACTATAACCAGCCAACATAAAGCTTTCAGTGTTAACTTAAGGCACAAATGATGCAAAACTTTTATTGTTGTATCTATATGAATGAAGGGACAAGTTGAAATCTGAGTTAGAAACAGATTTGTGATTTAAAAACTGTAACTTTGGTCTTAAAAATCCCTTTTTGTAAAAATATTATATTATTTTAAAATCCTAAATGTACCTGCTTTTCCTAGGGTGTCCCAACATGACATATGGCTCCCAATGCCAGTACCAATGCAGTTGTGTAGCCAACAACACTGCCAGTTGTTCTTATGGATCCTGCTATTGTTTGCCTGGTTGGCAATCTTATGACTGTTCTATGGATGTCAATGAATGTAGTCAAGGACCCTGTGGTGCCTATTCCATCTGTATCAACACTATTGGGAGCTACATGTGTCAGTGTATCTCAGGATATGTAAAGGGCCCCAGTGGATCTTGTACTTATGGTAAAAACAATTACAAAATTATATTAAAAATAAAGTTAACATTTCTTACTGTTGACAAAAGAACCTGTTGTTGAAGATAAATATTTAAATTTTCAATTGTGAATTATCATTAAAATATAGTTTTTTAAATAAAATATTTTAGCTTGTTCTTATGAAATGACTGGTAATTCTGGTACAATCATGAGCCCTAACTATCCAGCCAATTACTTCAACAATTTGAATTGCTCTTGGACAATAACTGTAACTGAAGGATATTCTGTTTCTTTAAGGTAATGAGAATTAAGATTTTTGTGTTGCTAATTTATAAGGACTAAATCATGAAAAACTGCTAAGTATTATTATATCTGTGAAACAAGTGAAAGACTTTATATATAACTTTTTCAAAACCTTTAATATATTGCATACTTTTATTTCTACTTTTAAATTACAGAAATTCAAAGTTATTATAATTTATTTTATTAATGTTAGTATACAAATCAGGAATTAACAAACTTTATGAAAAATTACAATTACGCTATATATTTTTAGATTTTACTTTCTTTTATTATATTCACTATTAATTAGAAAAATCTTTTCCTTTAGGTTTCTTGAATTCTTAATTGAGGGATGTCCTTATGATTACCTTGAAACATTTGATGGAAATAGCTCATCTGCTAGATACATTGCCAGATATTGTGGTGGTGTTCTGCCCAAGGTTATATCAACTGCCAATACACTATATTTTTCATTTAGAACTGATTCTAGCATAACACAAAAAGGCTTCATTGCCAACTACACTTCTTATGGTAAAGTTTTTATTTTTACATTGTGATTTCATTTCCTTTTTTTACCATTAAATCTAAAATAAAAATGGTTTTAAAGATATTCAAATTATATTTAAAATTTATTTGACCAATTTTTTAATTTCAGCATGTCAGCCATTTACATTTGGAGAAAACTGTTCCAGCCAGTGTCCTTGCATACAGAGCAACACCCAGTTTTGTTATAAAAGTGATGGGATGTGTGTTTGTAAAGATGGGTGGACATCACAGGACTGCTCTGTAGATGTGAATGAATGTCTGCTACAACCATTTGTCTGTCCTGACTATTCAGACTGTCACAATTTTAATGGAGGCTTTGACTGTATTTGTAATGAAGGGCTGCAAAAAACTGAAGAGAGCATATGTGAAGGTACCATATTTTTTTTAAAAATCTAATTAAATCTTATTTAAATAAGGCCTTGCTTTTCAGTGCAATATTTAGTATTTGAATATTAAAGTATTTTGAAAATAAAGTCATTACATATAAAGTTTTAGATGCTAACTAGCAGAATGCCAGTTCTGCACTACACGTAAGTGGCAGTAGCAAGTCCCTTGTCTATGTGTCCTTGCTAGCTTTGAGTTTATCAATGTTTTTATATTCATTTTAAATTTATTTTCTAAATCTTTTCCATAAGCCTGATAATAATTCTAAGTCACAATATTGATATTTAATAAATTACATTAGAGAATCTATATATAAGTGCAGATGAGTGAGTTAAAGTTCTGGGATGGTGTGAGTTTACTAAATATATTTAACACAATCATAGCCATTATAAGCACTTTCACAAATAATAACAGACCTACAATGATTTTCTCATTTCATGAGGACTAAAATGAATTTGTATTTTTAAAAATTTGCTTTGCACAAATGTTAATTATTTAAAATATTTGCCTTGAAAAACTTAATTATATTTTATGTTGTCAAGTGTAGTATTGGATTAACCAAATGGCAAAAGTTTAAACATCAACATGTAGGCCCTATATTTAAATAGGTTTTTTTAATGTGTTTGTCTTCAACTTATTTCAGCCATCAACCAGTGTAGTGCAAGAAATTGTTCACATTTGTGTACCAGAATTACTCTTGCCAATCAAACAGCTGTTGAAAAATGTTACTGTCCTACTGGAACTGTCCTAGATGGAGATATGTGCAGAGGTTAGTAAAATACAAGAATTTATGTCAAAATCTGATTTAAACATCCAAACAACAGGAGTAAAGAACTGGATTTTAAAGGTTTGGGAGGATTTATAATGGCAAGTGTTTTTTCAGCTAGATAGTCTGTCAGTAAATGTGCACAAGAATTTCCATCTAACTTTTATTAAAACATCCAAGACTGTCTGAATAAATGTGTTAAAAAACAGCCAGTTCAACAGTGAATGGTGTTGTTTGATGAAGCTTTTGAACCAATACAAAGTGTACTAATTAACAGTATACATTTCAGATTGCAGCAACTTAACCTATGGCAAGAACTGCAGCTTGAGTTGTGACTGTGACCCTGTTGGTACCTCATCATGTGACAAGACAGGAAACTGTACATGTTTGCCTGGTTGGCAGTCTGAGAACTGCTCAGTGGATATCAATGAGTGTTACACATTTAATGTTTGTGGAGATTATGGATACTGTGTTAACACACTTGGAAGCTACACATGTGTTTGTCAGCAGGGATTTACATTGGGCGTCAATGGCTCTTGCATTTGGGAAGGTAAAAAATAATAAATATATCTTATGAACATAATCTGCAGTTAGAACTATAATGAAGACTTTTTTAGGATACATTTGCATTAAGTACCCTTTCAGACCAGACAGTCTTTAAAGTAGGTGGAATAGAGTTCATCTACTTCTCTGACCTCAGCATATGAATGGATAGTGTTTTTGGTAAACACTGTAACCAGTGGTCTTTAATTTCTCTATTTAAAGTCAGCTACCCTGTTGGTTGAATGTAGAGACATCCTACAGACTGCTTCATGTACCAAACGAGAATTTCAGATAGTAATCATATAATTACTGCTGGATTACACTGTCCTATTAAACTATCTTGAAAAAAAGTAATTTTCAAAATTTTAAGTATTGTAATTCAGCCTAAGTCAAATGTAATAAAGTTTATTCATCAAAATAAATTAAAAACAAATCAACAATAATTACTGACAACTTATTTTGAAATATTTTTTTACAGTAATTTTTATTCTAGAAAACCTTGATGATTTATTCTGTGACTTTTTTCCTGTGACTTTCTGTTTTGGTCATATTCTGAACCAAAAAGGATGCTACTAACATTAATATGAACTAGAATAATCATAGGAAAATCAGCTAGTGAAGATGTTACACACTGTTCAATTCCTGTATATTTTCTTTGAAGTTTTTTTTATTATTATTATCGTTTTTTTTAAATGTTTTTTTATTTCAGGTTGTGATTTTTCTTTTAAGAACACTTCTGGTTATTTAACTAGATCTGGATTTTATCCAAATACCATCTGTTCTTGGACTATTCTGGCTGATGAAAGCTATATTATCTCAATAAGGTAATGAAAATAAATATAAATCTAATATGTTTTTAAGTTTTATTTACTAAACAGATATTTCTTAAATTAAATCTTTGTTGAATTGTAGTTAGAGAAACTTTCTCTCTGATTTATTGTATATCTAAATGGTGCTTGAGTAACAGTTAGTTTGAAATTTAAAAGATTATATTATGTTAGATTTTCCAATTTTGATGGAAAGCATTGGATTTGAATAGAAAAAAAACATAAATTTTTAAAGTAAAGGTGAGCTCAATGTGTTTTACTGCTTCTGTAAAGCTTTATTTGTTTAGTTAATTATTTTTCATTAAGATTTTTTTCCCCAGACCTTACATGTATGGATACTGTGAATCACACTATTTCCAAGTCTATGATGGCAACAGTTCAAGTGCTCCACTTTTAGGAGATTATTTTTGTAACAATGTACCAAGGTTTATTGTGTCTACATCCAACTCAATGTACATTACATACAGCAATGAGTACACCACTTACTTTGAGGTTTATTATAACACATTTGGTAATTTTTTTTTAAGTGTAGCATTGTTTTTTATGTGTTGTATTTTCAAAATTAATTTTTTAAAATGTGTATGCTACACTCATAAGGCAATGCTTACCTACAATAAACTTAAAAGCCCTAACATACTTATCACTAATTATTTAAATCACAGTTGAATAGAATGTTGTAAACTGTGTGTCTTTCAGGCATCTCTCAAGGGGTCACTGTCACCCCCCCCCTCTGCCAGAGCACATCCATTGCCCTCTCCCCCAATAGATAAAATTGAAAAAAGTATTATATATAAGCCAGTGTCCAACCACCCTGAAGGTTCAAGAGCCCCACTAAAGATAAAATGTCAGAAATAAACCCTGCTTACCAATTGGCATGGTTATTTATTATGAAGTCCCGGGGATACTTAAATGATTTTTTATTCATACATATGAAGGTTCCTCCAATAGCACCTATACATTGAACCTTCTCCAGTGACTATATACTACAACCTTTCTCTCCTACCCTTAACTAGAACACCTTACACCTCCTCCCACTCCCATTTTAGCTACTTATGTATTTTAAGAACTAAGAAATACACTTTATATTTATAGCTAGTAACAGCATACAATTTTTGGCAATACAATCTTTTTTTTACAAATTAGAATCTCTTAGCAGTGAAAGCTATATAGAGATGTGCGGCTGCCAAGCAAATAACACAAACTTCTGCAATACGACAACATTTGTTTGTGTATGTAAAGAAGGATGGGGAGGAGGGGATTGTTCCAGTGACCTAAACAGCTGTTTCTACAATAGCTCAATCTGTCCTGCTAACACCTACTGTGAATTCAACAATGGCCAATATGAATGCAAATGTTCTAGTGGTCTTCAACTAAATTCAGATGGAGAGTGTAAAGGTAAGTTGTGGATGTTTGGGTCAGCCAAATGTTTGGGTATTTTACTTGTATTCAGTGGCGTCACTAGGTCAAAATCATCTGGTGCGCCACTTCATGGTCTCAACCCCCCCCCCCCCCCCCCACCGCTACGCCTTTCCTTGTATTTCTTCTACTGACTCTATCTTAGCTCTAAAGACAACTCAGTATATACACATCTATCTGATGCATTTTTAAATTTACAATTAAATGATTAAGGGATTGTCCATAAATGACGTCACACTCGTAGGGGGAGGGGTACCGTAATTTTGTGACAGTGTGTGATGAAGGGGAGGGGGGAGGGGTTCAGATGGTGCGACATCACACTTTTGCATGATAAAAAAGCAATGTTAGAAAAATATTGATGTTTTAAAAAGAATTCAACTGCAATTTTGAGGGGGGGGGGGTTGTAGGCTGAGGTGTGACGTCATTTTAGGGGGGGTCTGGCTTTTTGTGACGGCGTGTTGGAGGGGAGGGGGAGAGGTAAAAATCATCAAAAAAAGCTTGACGTCATTTATGGATGACCCCTAATACAAATAAAGCGGGAGCGATCTCCCCTAGACTTTCTCGAATATTCTTATATAAAAAAACAGGGGATGGGAACTCGGGGTATAGACATGAATTTTAATTAATTTTAAATACTTAAACTTTTTAAAATAGAATAAAATCTCGTAGAAAAAAGAATTGTACATCTGTGAAAGCCAAAAAAAAAATGTGCATAATAGTGCGGAATGTTATTAGTCCTTTATAAATTTACATTCGTTTTTTGAGAAATCGGAAATAGCGTATATTAGAGGGCACCCCACCTAAAGTGCAAAGTAAATGCTCAGGGTAACACCCGATCTTGTGACACCACTAACCAAACAGTTTTTAAACAATGGCTCATGATTTATTTAGATTTGGGTTTTTTTTCAGGCTTTTAACTTTGAGACCAATTTTAGCATCTTCTGTATTTTTTATACTTAAGATGGTCAAGCTGCTGACCCAATAGGAATACCTACATTTTGTTTTATAACACATTAACAGCATCTAAATGGACAAATAATGAGATTTAAAATTTCCATCATAGACATCAAAATCTCCTTCCCGATCACGGTGGAATGTTAAAGAATCTTTTTATCTTTAACTAGCATACCTGTCCATGTTGCTAGTCCCACATACCAGGCAAATGAAACAATTTGTAATGGTTTCATCAACGTATTACCAATTGCTTATTTTTAGTCGTGTGACCTTGTTTTCTAAAACTGAGATAGTTGAAATGTGAACAATGCCACTGCAATTTTTTTTGCTGATCTTTGTTGCTGGGGTGTGGGTTTGTCCACACTACCGCTCAGACACCCTTTGGTGTGCTGTATGAAAGCATTGAGTCTACATTAATCATCCTATGTAATAGTGAGGTTGAACACCTTTTGCTGACCGCCTAGGAACGTCGCTGGAGTTACTTGTTACTTGCCGGATGCAACCCCTGGTTCGGATTAATCATCGAATGTAGAGACCCACTAGTGTAGGGTGCTCTTATGCTTGGTGTCATCCATCAAAGGCTGCCCCTGATGTGCAATCAACGGATCCCTTTTTCTCAGGTAGCCGCTGGCTATCTCGGGGCACCCAACCTTTATTAAATTATTACTGCTGATGCGCTGGAGGACACCCCTTATTCGATTTAGTAATCGATTTTAGTAGCACTCTGTATACCTAGTGGATGGTGCTCATTAAACCGAATATAGGCACCATATTAGATCAACAAATAAAATTTCATTAAGGTAAAAATTGGTTGAAAAACATTGACAAATGTTGGACTTAGCTTGTTGTGAAAACACTGTCCATGTTTGTTATTTTTTTTAAAATTGTTCAATTGTTATCAAGGATGTTAGTAGGATGGAATTTCAGGGTGTAATGGGTTGACGATAGAAGCATGTGATTGTATATAAAACGTTTATTGGCCTTAACTACATGATGGAAACGAGAGAGGGCGGAAGTGACGAGACACAAATATATATAAACATATAAGGGACATCACTCAAGATAACAGTATAAATATAATACTAATACAAGACGAGTGAGTTCCCTTGACTTCACAAATCTCACTATATTACACAGGGAGGGCAGACAGTTATTAGAGAGGTGTAAGTAATTTCCCAGTGAGTTGAGGTACATAGCGATACATGTAAATTAATGGGTGCCAGATGCCAATCTTACTAAAGAGTCAAAGTTCAAGTTTTATTATAAACTAATTCTCTCAATGGCTTGCCTGACAAAGCGACCATACTTGTAGTGTTATTATTACAAATGCACCCAGTTTGACCACCCTCACAGAATGCCACTGCCTGTACAGTAAGAAAGGACTGGGGACCTTTTTGGAACTTTTAATTACTTTTAGATTAGAAAACACTGTATTTCCATTTTCTTTTTAAAATTATTTACATAAAACAAATATTAAAATTCTAATGTAAAAGTTTTAATTTTTTAAAGAGGGAAAAGGACCCCTATTTGCCTTGGGCCCCTATGCCTTGCTTACCCTAGCTTTATGGTAGTTTCGCCACTGCATACAAAAGTTTATAAACGTGTGTATAGCTACACAATATTTCAAATATTATTACAAAATAACACATATGCCATTAATCATCTAATTACAGACTGTACTAACACGTTACTTGATGCTGTTGGTTCATTTTACTTTTACTCCTGGCGCCTAAATGATCTTCAGAATGTCAATTGTTCTTGGACTATAATTGCAGAAGAAAACTTTGTTATTTATCTCAGGTATAGACTCAAAGCAAATATGAATGCAAAACAATATGGAAATATTTATTTTACAACTTTACAAACTAATAGAAACATTAATAGTTACTGTTTTAATTTAGTGCATATATTTTGTTAACTTTTAATCCTGCTACATTTTTTAAACCACATTAAAAATTAAAATGTTATGATTGTTAAATTAAAAAAAACAATTATATCCTAGGGCTAATTTTTATGGAGATTGTACAACAAACTATTTTGAAGTTTATGATGGCAACAGCTCAAGTGCTCCACTTTTAGGACGCTACTGTAGAGACTTACCAAGGATGATTGCATCCTCATCAAACTCAATGTACATCTCAATTTCCTATTTCCAAACATGGAACTGGTTGTATTTAGTTGCTGATTATAAAACATTTGGTAATTCTGTTTGACTTTAATAAGATATTGTTTTATTTAATTTAATTTATAATCATAAGAGTTAAAAACATAAAATATGTGTTTAATTTTAATTAATTTATAATCATACGAGTTAAAAAAATTTAAATATGTGTATAAATAAATGCAAATAATCTGTGTAGGGATTGTAGACAACATGTTCATATCTTAATGTAGTACTAACATCATAAATAATCTGCATAGTTTTAAAATAGGAAGAAAGTTTCAAGTGAGGCCACTGTCTTTAATATTTAAAGAAATGTTGTATTGCAATAGTAAATCTTACATAAATGTACTTTTATTTATTTAGATGGCCAAGAATTCCATTCTGACATGTGTGATTGTCAAGTAAACAACACAGCCTTTTGCAACACAACAACATATGTCTGTGTGTGTAAGGAAGGTTGGGCAGGAGAATATTGTACTACAGATGTAAACAGCTGTTACTACAATAGCTCTTTCTGCCCTGCTGGCTCCTACTGTGAATATAGAAATGGCCAGTATGAATGTATTTGCTATGATGGATTTTACAGAACTGAGGAAGGAGTTTGTGACAGTAAGTTACTTATTTAGAATCTAAATTAAAAAAAAACAACTGTATCTCATGAATATTCTTTTTTTATGAATATCTTTTTTTTTGCATTTTTTCTTATGTACAAAATTAGTACAGAACTTTTTTTATAACAATGCCTTACCTTATCCTAAATATATTAATTGTTATAAAATAAAAATATAAAACAACTAACATAACAGCAGTAGATAACATTTATTTTTGAGTGAGTTATATGTTTTTCAATTCAATTTTCAATTTTGTAATAAAAAAGTGTATTGAAAGAAAACAGTCATGTAAAAATTCTTTGAATGGCTGAATGTAAGTTCAAAGATATTTAAAATCATCATCATTCCTGCAGATGTCTTGTGGAGGCTAGGGATGCAAAGACACCTTTGAAAATGTTTTTCTGTGATTTCTTCAAGTTAGGTCTATGACATTTCAGCTGTATTTCACTGAAAATTGATCTGTTCCATATTTTTTTGGCGAACCCACTTTGGTTTCTCATTCAAATTTAATGCCCCTCTAGTGATATTTGTTGGTTTGAACAAAGTGAAATCAATCCCCATTTGTATTTCTTTTTTCTTTGTCAATGGGGTTTTGCCCAATTTTCCCCATACTTCACTGTTGGTAATTTTCTTAGGCTAGATTATGAAGAGGGCGATGATACCTGGCCTTGCTAATGTGGCTTTTGATATCCTTACCTGCTCTCCTATCCTTGCTTACTACACTTGCTACATATATGAAGCGATCCAGCTTTAAATTTGTCATTCCTGGTATGTCAAGTTAGAGCCTCTGTGTTCAACACATGTTTTCTTCCAGTTATTCTTAAATTTGTCTTTTATGCCTTAAGTGCTTCATTTTAAGGGTCTTGTCTTAAGTACCTTGTCTTCAGACTTAGTTGGTGGAGTTATGTTCACCTGCAGTAGTATTGAAGTTCTGAAAACAGCTACTTCACTTGTAATTGTTTTGCTTGTCCTTTGCAGGCCTACTGGTGTTGGTACTCTTGCTTAAGCATACATGCAACTTCTTCTGCTACTTCTGTCATTCCATGAATTGTTTTTTGTTGCCTGTTGTGTTCTTCTTTAAATTGGAATTATCCTACCAATACAAAATTATGAGGACTTCCTTCCATGTTGGTTGATTTTCAGTTTAAATTCTCTTGTTATTTCGATTGTAGTCCATGATTCTAGTGTCATCCACTCTTTATGTTCCTTGTTTTTCTTTTTCAGACCTAGGGTACATGCTGATTTTTAAATTTAGTGCAGCTCTAGCCAAATGTTTTACACTTTCTTCTGTCAATTCTGAGAGAGCTTGAAGTTAGTTAACTTCACATAAACATTCGTGTTTCTCTTTTATCTTCCAGTACTGAATTTTAAATTTGAGATGTGGTCTGCCTGCTATATCATTGAGTTATTTAATGCTGTGACCAGGAGCTGGTGATCTGAAGCTATTTAAAATAATTCTCAATCTTCGTTATGTTTTAGCTTGTCCCAACATGACATATGGCTCCCGATGCCAGTACCAATGCAGTTGTGTATCCAAGAACACTGCCAGGTGTTCTTATGGATCCTGCTATTGTCTACCTGGTTGGGGGTCTTATGACTGTTCAGTGGATATCAATGAATGTAGTCAAGGATACTGTGATGCCAATTCTATATGCATCAACACTATTGGAAGTTTTGAGTGTCAATGTCTTACTGGATATGTAAAAAGTCCAAGTGGATCATGTACTTATGGTAAAAATAATTTATAAAAATTCATTATTTATGTTAAAACCTGCTTCCAGAATATTGTGATATCTTCAACAATAGAGTAATTTTCATAATATTTAAAATTTCTATTGTAATTTCCACAATAATCTTTGATATTAGTAAATTAGTGTAGTAAATAGATAAAGTTAGAAAATCTTAGGCAGCTCATTTTTTATTGCTGCGTTTTAGAAAGACTAAACCTATGCTATCCTATAAGCAGTACCTAATTTTAGAAAGACATGGTTTGTTTATTGAATGAAAAACTAAGAAAACAGCACCTTACTACAAAATAGCTCTACTCAAATTACAAAGCTAGAATGTTTATCCTCTTAGATGGCTAACCCATAGTAAATATTTTATTTCCAGCATGTGAACACACTTTGACAGATTCTTCAGGTTTTTTGTATGACCCTGGATATTCTGGACTTATTTCATGCTCATGGACAATTATCACCAATACAAGTTCTATCATTGCATTTCGGTAAATTTTAGTTAAATTTAATTTATTAAATGGAACTAAAACAAAAAGGGATAATGTCTAGAAGCATTGATTTCATAGATAATATATATTAAAATTTAATCTCTTTATTAAAAAGACAGTGGGAATAAGTGCCTTTTCTCATTTAATTATATAACACGATAAGTAATACGTTAATAATTTTTTTAATTATGATCTTATTTAAGAAAAATGTTTCAACCATGTATTGTTACTTATATAACATTGAACAGTTTACAGCTGTTTAAAAAAATTGAATTGAATTTTGTTTTTTATATATTTTATTATTTAGGCCTAATTTACCTTTTTTGCCACTACTATCAGATTGTTTACATTTTGTATTTTAATGTACAAAAACAATATATTTGAACTGCTTTAAAATATAGATGAAATTTCACTTGTTTTGCAATCTAAGTGAATTGGCATAATCCAAGCTGTTTTGTAATATTAAAAGTTTTTAAAGGTTGATTTTAGCATAATTAGAAGGATGTTAGATTATTTTATTTATTTAACAACTTTTCTCCTTTTTTATTAAACATTCATTTTTACAATTTTTAGCCCTGGCTTTTACTCTGCATACTGTTTTACTGATTATTTTGAAGTCTATGATGGCAACAGCACAAATGCTCCACTTTTAGGACATTATTGCACAAATTTACCAAGATATATTGTATCTACATCAAATACAATGTTCATTATATACCAACGCAGCACATATTGGAGCTATTTTGGGTCTTCTTATCAGTCATATGGTAAAGTAATGTGATTTCATATTTTCAATTGACAGTGATGATTACAAATTTGTTTTTAAAATACTTTTTAGATTACATTCATAATTATCAGTATTAAGTATCCAGTAAACAGACAAATGGTAAACCATTTTCAGTTGTGATTATTGTGGTATTTTATTAATTTGTTTGGTGTAAGCTTAGATTACAAGGTTAATGTTTAAAATTCCTTTCATTATAAACTTTATTTTTGCTTTTTAAAGAAAGCAGTGTAATTATTTTTCCTTTATTGGGAAGGGGAGGGGAAACCAAGTAAGATAAAGTGTTACTTTTTAAAAATAAATTACTTTCATTTTATGTACTAAAAATTATGTAGGCTACTAGAATGTTGTTTTCTACACTAGTGTCTAAAAAGCTTCAAATTAAGTTCCATTTATTATCTGTTGCTGATAATTGCAATCATATTTTCAAGTAAAATTTATTTTTCTAAAGATTGTCTTAACAAAGAAAACTGTCCTGAAATATGTGGTTGCAACAACAATAACACAGACTTCTGCAATATGACAACCTTTGATTGTGTGTGTAATGATGGTTGGGCAGGATCAGATTGTTCCATTGATTCTAAAAACTGCTATTACAATAGCTCACTATGCCATGCTGACTCTTACTGTGGATTTGAAAATAACACTTATCAATGCATCTGTTATAATGGAAGGTATAAAGCGCAAGAAAACTACTGTGAAAGTAATTAACTTTAACTTTTTCATGTTCATTTCAAATAGAAAATTCCCTTACACCTCTTTCCCTTAACCATAAATGCTGTCCTTATGGACATTAAATTTTTTTTATTATTACAAGCTTGTTTATTTTCAGCGCTAGGCCTACAAATATGCTAACTTTTTAAAGAAGTTATTTCATTTCTTTCATTTAGTGCATATATAGAGGCTTGTTTAATTGGAATTTCACTAACTGTTTTACCACCTACTTAATTACTCATATACTTTGATTTTTCTGCAATATGGTCAGTAAAAAATAGTTAGCATATTTCTATTTTGATACTTAGATAAGTATTATCTCAAAGTAATAAATTTAATGTCTTTTAAACACATTTTAGTTAATTTTAAGATGTTGGGTGGATGCAAGTGGTAGCAAAGGTGGGCTTAAAGTACAGTGTTGTATGGGTGGGGGGAGGTAATGTTGTGTGCTATATAACACGGAAAAAAACCCACTATATCCTAATATATAAAAGCCCATGTGCACACTTCTCTCTCTCTCTGTCCGCAAAATATTTTCGCAGGATATCACATCAGAATCTTCAGCACGATATGGAGAACTTGATACAGACTTTTGTTGAAAATAATATGGTAGATGTTTTAAATGTATAAACACAATTTTATTTAAAAAATAAAAATAAAAAATAAAGGCATATTCAAATGTAGAAAAATGGTTTTAATTATACAACCGGAAAAGCGTTTATAGTTGGGACAAGAATGCCAAAATGGATGACGTCACATGTCATACGTTTGGAGTACGGAAAGTACACAAAACCAATAGCATCATATTCCAATTTTAGAAAAGGAAGAAATGAACTATTTCATTAAAGGGTCATCCATAAATGGCGTCACACTCGTAGGGGGGAGGGGGGGGGGGGTCCATAATTTTGTGATTGTGTGTGATGAGGGGGAGGGGGGGTTCAGATCGTCAAAAAAGCTTGATGTCATTTATGGAAGTCCCCTAAGAGTTTGATTTAGTTCTATAGATTTACTTATCGAGAGGTAATTTATGAATTTAAACAATTTCCTCTGCCAAAACTAATACAAATTGCTTTAAAAACAACATAAATACCATTGAAAAACCGGGTATCTAACGGAGTCATTTAAGTCTTTTCATCAATGAGTGCATTTATTATGGTGTTGTGTTGACTAATTATGTATATAATTTGGTTTTATTTTTTCTAATAGGTTATAGCAGCCTACGTTATTTTAAATTTGTTAGACTTATAGCTATTTCGTTATTTCTTTGCTTTGTCACTAATATTGTTAAACCTATAGTAAAGCACATTGCGTTTTGACCGATGACCATTTTATAAAATATTCTTCTAAAAAATGTATAACATTAAAAATATATAGTCCTATAATTCACGTTTAACGGGTAACGACGGCTAGTAGTGTACATAAATATGAAGTAGTATTGTTTATCTCTTGATAAGCACATATATATAAATGCAAACAATTGTAATGACTAATTAGATAAAAGCATAGCATTTCTTCTTTAATATACAATTCAAGAATAAAAGAACTTTCCCTTTGGTTTTTTATCATTTGATTTGTGCATTTATTAAATACAATTTTATTGCCTTTTCTAAACGTTTAATAGCTATGTGTAAAAAAAAGGAAATTTATTAGGAACATAATTATTCTGAACAGATATTCTAACATAAAAAAAGGTTAATTTAATAATAATATCAAATGTTCAATCCAGCGATCTAACAGCTACCAGTTAGTTAGCTAAAAACTATTATAAATTTCATTCATTTGTATCTGAAATTAAATGTTATTGCTTTTTCATTTCAAAGTTCATATAAAGTAAACTTAATGACAAGTGTAACGGTAAGATTTTTTATATTTAACATTTTTACCCTAGTGTGTCCCAACATGACATACGGCCCCCAATGCCAGAACCAATGCCGTTGTGTAGCCAAAAACACTGCCAGTTGTTATAGTGGATCCTGCTCATGTTTACCTGGTTGGGGATCTTATGACTGTTCTATGGATGTCAATGAATGTAGTCAAGGACTCTGCGGTGCCAATTCCATCTGTACCAACACTATTGGGAGCTACATGTGTCAGTGTATCTCAGGATATGTAAAGAGCCCCAGTGGATATTGTACTTATGGTAAAACTGTAACAGAAAATTTATTTTTAGTTTCTTACTTTTGACAAAGAATTGCCATTTTTAGTAAAAAGTTATATTGTTTTTATTGTAAATCATCAATATACTATTATTCTTATTAGGAATTTTTTTCTGTTCAGATTGTTCTTATGAAATGTCTGGTAATTCTGGTAGAATTATGAGCCCTAACTATCCTGCGAACTATTTAAACAACATGAATTGCTCTTGGACAATCACTGTAACTGAAGGATACTCAATTATTGTAAGGTAGGCACAATTCATAAACCATAAATAGCTTTACCAGTCTGGCATTAGATTGGAATTCCCATGAAAAGAGGAAAGTAGGAAGGCCTAAGGTAATTGTAAATAAGTTATTGCAATAGTTATTGCAAACAGAGAATGAAAATATATGAAAAACTATGAAGGGTTCTAAAATGATTGATATAGGACAAACTCTTTATTACTTTTTTCTCACAAAATATATTGAATGTATCTTAGTGCATTTTATAATTAGTTCTGCTCTTAACCTACATGAATTTTAAAGTACAAGAAATAGTCTGTTATAATAGCTACAAGCCGACCCGCGGCGTATCATACGCCGCTATTTAGTTGTTTTATTTTCTACTTTTCAGTAATTCATAATTTGTGAATTTGACAGTACAAATGCTGCCACTGAAAATATTTGCTTTAAAACACTATCAGTAGGTCATTAAGGACAATACTACCCCCACCCTCCTTTCCCCCAACCTTAACCCTACACCCCCCCTCCCGTGAAAGCAGCCTCCTCTTAGTTACCTCCCCTAAGTTTAAAATGGTTTCAAACTAAATTATTTGCTCCTAATAACCGTCACTAAACCCGGCTCTACAATTGTAAACATTTAGCGTGAACCACAGCTCACCAGACCATGTGGGGGTGGTAAGGATATGCCTAGAGAGGAAGAGAGGGGGCTGCTAGGCGCACTTACAGCATGGTGTTTTCTAGGGTATCCAAGAAGAGAATTATATATAGATTATTACTTTTTATTTTACAAAGTTGGAAAAAATAACATTTTGTTCAAGATTTGTATGTTCTTTTTTTAAATTTGTATTTATAAATAACTGAACAAAAAATTGTCTTTAGATTTCTAGAGTACACAATTGAAGGCTGTCCATTTGATTACCTTGAAGCATTTGATGGAAATAGCTCCTCTGCTAGATACATTGCCAGATATTGTGGTGGTGTTCTGCCCAAGGTTATATCAACTGCCAATACGCTTCATCTTACATTCAGAACTGATTCTAGTGTAACAAGAAAAGGCTTTACTGCCAACTACACTTCTTATGGTAAACATTTTCACTGTTTTAACTTTGTGAATTAAAGTTCTGCTTTTAACTATAAATTTAAAAAGAAAATGGTTTTAAAAGTTTGCATTTTATATTATACGAGCCCCACCCGCTGCGTACTATACGCCACTATTTAGTTGTTTTATTTTCTACTTTTCAGTAATTCATAATTTGTGAATTCGACACTACCAATGCTGCCACTGAAAATATTTGCTTTAAAACACTATCAGAAGCTTGTTAAGGACGATAACCCCCCCCCCCCCCCCCCCCCCCCAAAGAGAGGGGGCTGCTAGGCACGCTTATGTCTTTGGTCATGTCTCGCGTGACCCCCATGTAGAGAATTATATATATAGATTTTAAATTTATATTTAACCAATTTTTTAATTTCAGCATGCCAGCCATTTACATTTGGAGAAAACTGTTCCAGCCATTGTCCTTGCATACAGAACAACACCCAGTTTTGTTATAAAAGTGATGGGATGTGTGTTTGTAAAGATGGGTGGACATCACAGGACTGCTCTGTAGATGTGAATGAATGTCTGCTACAACCATTTGTCTGCCCTGACTATTCAGACTGTCAAAATTTTATTGGAGGCTTTGACTGTATTTGTAATGAAGGGCTGCGAAAAACTGCAAATGGAACCTGTGAAGGTACCTTATTTTTTTATACAAAAGTTGAATTTAACTAATAGTTTATAGAGATATGAACAGTCTTCTTGTGAAATATTTTGTGTTGAATTTTAATATAATTTGAAAATTTTATTATATTTCATAACATTAGAAAGTAGACCTATGTTAAACAACAAAATATGTTTATTACATTACACTTTAATTTAATATCTTCAATATTAAATATCAAGTGTATGTAAACAATTGCTTTTTTACCCTCTTCTTGTTTTAGCAATTAACCAGTGCAATGAGAGAAACTGTTCCCACTTGTGTACCAGAGTTACCCTTGCCAATCAAACAGCTGTTGAAAAATGTTACTGCCCTACTGGAACTGTTCTAGATGGAGACATGTGCAGAGGTTAGTGAAATACAAGAATTTATGTCACAATTTGATTTAAACATCCAAAACAACAGAAGTAAAGAACTAGTTTTAAAGGTTTGGGAGGATTAATAATGGCAAGTGTTTTTTTAGCTAGATAGTCTGTCAGTAAATGTGTACAAGAATTTCCATCTAACTTTTATTAAAACATCCAAGACTGTCTTAGTGAATGTGTTAAAAAACAGCCAGTTCAACAGTGAATGGTGTTGTTTGATGAAGCTTTTGAACCAATACAAAGTGTACTAATTAAAAGTATAATTTCAGATTGCAGCAACTTAACCTATGGCAAGAACTGCAGCTTGAGTTGTGACTGTGACCCTGTTGGTACCTCATCATGTGACAAGACAGGAAACTGTACATGTTTGCCTGGATGGCAGTCTGAGAACTGCTCAGTGGATATCAATGAGTGTTACACATTTAATGTTTGTGGAGATTATGGATACTGTGTTAACACACTTGGAAGCTACACATGTGTTTGTCAGCAGGGATTTACATTGGGCGTCAATGGCTCTTGCATTTGGGAAGGTAAAAAATAATAAATATAACTTATGAACATAATCTGCAGTTAGAACTATAATGAAGACTTTTTTAGGATACATTTGCATTAAGTACCCTTTCAGACCAGACAGTCTTTAAAGTAGGTGGAATAGAGTTCATCTACTTCTCTGACCTCAGCATATGAATGGATAGTGTTTTTGGTAAACACTGTAACCAGTGGTCTTTAATTTCTCTATTTAAAGTCAGCTACCCTGTTGGTTGAATGTAGAGACATCCTACAGACTGCTTCATGTACCAAACAAGAATTTCAGATAGTAATCATATAATTACTGCTGGATTACACTGTCCTATTAAACTATCTTGAAAAAAAGTAATTTTCAAAATTTTAAGTATTGTAATTCAGCCTAAGTCAAATGTAATAAAGTTTTTTCATCAAAATAAATAAAAAACAAATCAACAATAATTACTGACAACTTATTTTGAAACATTTTTTACAGTAATTTTTATTCTAGAAAACATTGATGATTTATTCTGTGACTTTTTTCCTGTGACTTTCTGTTTTGGTCATATTCTGAACCAAAAAGGATGCTACTAACATTAATATAAACTAGAATAATCATAGGAAAATCAGCTAGTGAAGATGTTACACACTGTTCAATTCCTGTATATTTTCTTTGAAGTTTTTTTTATTATTATTATCGTTTTTTTAAAATGTTTTTTATTTCAGGTTGTGATTTCTCTTTTAAGAATACTTCTGGTTATTTAACTAGCTCTGGATTTTATCCAAATACCATCTGTTCTTGGACTATTCTGGCTGATGAAAGCTATATTATCTCAATAAGGTAATGAAAATAAATATAAATCTAATATGTTTTTAAGTTTTATTTACTAAACAGATATTTCTTAAATTAAATCTTTGTTGAATTGTAGTTAGAGAAACTTTCTCTCTGATTTATTGTATATCTAAATGGTGCTTGAGTAACAGTTAGTTTGAAATTTAAAAGATTATATTATGTTAGATTTTCCAATTTTGATGGAAAGCATTGGATTTGAATAGAAAAAAAAACATAAATTTTTAAAGTAAAGGTGAGCTCAATGTGTTTTACTGCTTCTGTAAAGCTTTATTTGTTTAGTTAATTATTTTTCATTAAGATTTTTTTCCCCAGACCTTATATGTATGGATACTGTGAATCACACTATTTCCAAGTCTATGATGGCAACAGTTCAAGTGCTCCACTTTTAGGAGATTATTTTTGTAACAATGTACCAAGGTTCATTGTGTCTACATCCAACTCAATGTACATTACATACAGCAATGACTACTCCACTTACTTTGAGGCTTATTATAAAACATTTGGTAATTTTTTTTTTAAAGTGTAGCATTGTTTTTTATGTGTTGTATATTCAAAATAAATTGTTTAAAATGTGTATGCTACACTCATAAGGCAATGCTTACCCACAATAAACTCAAAAGCCCTACGCACTTATCACTAATTTTTTTCAAATTACAGTTAAATAGAATGTTGTAAACCGTGTTTCTTTCAGGTATCTCTGAAGGGGTCATGGTCACCCCCCCTCCTGCCAGAGCACATCCACTGCCCTCTCCCCCAATAGATAAAATTGAAAAAAAGTATTATATATAAGCCAGTGTCCATCCACCCTGAGTTTCAAGAGCCCCACTAAAGATAAAAATGTCAGAAATAAACCCTGCTTTCCAATTGGCATAGTTATTTGTTATGATGTCCTGGGGATACTTAAATGATATTTATTCCTACATTTGAAGGTTCCTCCAACAGCACCATTAAATTGAACCCTCTCCAGTGACTATATCCTACATCCTGTTTCTTCCTACACATATGTGCAAGCATAAATCTTTCTCTCCTACCCTTAACTAGAACAGCCTACACCTCCTCCCATTTTAGCTCCCTATCTATGTTAATAACTAAGAAATACACTTTATATTTATAGCTGGTAATGGCATACTCATTTTGGCAATACAATCTTTTTTTTTTTTAAATTAGAATCTCTTAGCAATGTAAGCTATATAGAGATGTGTGGCTGTCAAGCAAATACCACAGACTTTTGCAATACGACAACATTTGTGTGTGTATGTAAAGAAGGATGGGGAGGAGAGGACTGTTCCAATGACCTAAACAACTGTGTCTACAATAGATCAATCTGTCCAGCTAACACCTACTGTGAATATAACCATGGCCAATATAAATGCACTTGTTCTAATGGTCTTCAACTAAATTCAGATGGAGAGTGTAAAGGTATGTTGTGGATGTTTTGGTTTCTTTGGGTCAGCCAAATGTTTGGGTACTTTACTTGTTTTTTTTTTGCTATTGATTGTATCATAACTCTAAAGACAACTCAATATAAACACATCTATCTGATGATATAGAATAAATGATTAATACAAAAAAGTCATTGAAATGTTTTAAAACAGAAATACCACAAAAAAAAGTCAACCCACCCATGTAAATATATCTCAACTTTTTCTTCAAGTAAGCATATGTTACACCTCTGTTAATATCATGATCTGAAACAAAAGAAGACTCTAAGCAATAAAGTCTGCTTATTGTTTGAATTTATTTTGTACATTTTAAAATAATTAAATGGTTCAAAAGTAGTAATTTATTACCAAACTTTGTGTATTCAATTGTAATTGATAGATGTTCAGAAGCAATGTTAAGTGTTTTATAAAATTTCAAATAGCCTTGATAAGACACAGAGGTATGTTTAATTTTCTAAGCCTAATTAAAAATTTACATTATACAAAAGTTTATAAATGTATGTATAGCTACAAAATGTTTTAAGGTTTATAACAGAATAACACATGTGCTGTTAATCATCTAATTACAGACTGTACTTACACATTACTTGATGCTGTTGGTTCATTTTACTTTTACACGTGGCACCTAAATGATCTTCAGAATGTCACTTGTTCTTGGACTATAATTGCAGAAGAAAACTTTGTTATTTATCTCAGGTATAGACTCAAAGCAAATACAAATGCAAAACATTATGGAAACATTTATTTTACAACTTTACAAATGAATACAAACACTAATAGTTTCTGTTTTTATTTAGTGTATATATTTTATGTTAACTTTTAATCTTGTTACATTTTTTAAACCACAGAATTAAAAAGTTAAATGTTATTATTGTAAAAAAAAAAAACAATTATACCCTAGGACTCGGTTTTATGGAGATTGTACAACCCAATATTTTGAAGTCCATGATGGCAACAGCTCAAGTGCTCCACTTTTAGGACGCTACTGTAGAGACATACCAAGAATTATTGCATCCTCATCAAACTCAATGTACATCTCAATTTCCTATTTCCAAACATGGGACTGGTTGTATTTAGCTGCTGATTATAAAACATTTGGTAATTCTGTTTGACATTAATAAGAGCATATTTAATTTAATTTATAATCATAGGGGTTAAAAAATTAAAATATGGTTTTAATTTTAATTAATTTATTATCATAAGAGATAAAAATTAAAATATGGGTATAAAAATGCAAATAGTATGTGTAAGGATTGTAGACAACATGTTCATATCCTAATGTAGTATTAACATCTTAAATAATCTGCATAGTTTTAAAATAGGAAGAAAGTTTCAAGTGAGGCCACTGTCTTTAATATTTAAAAATGAAAAGTTGTGTTGCAATAGTAAATCTTACATAAATGTACTTTTATTTATTTAGATGGCCAAGAATTCCATTCTGACATTTGTGAATGTCAAGTAAACAACACAGCCTTTTGCAACACAACAACATATGTCTGTGTGTGTAAGGAAGGCTGGGCAGGAGAATATTGTACTACAGATGTAAACAGCTGTTCCTACAATAGCTCTATCTGTCCTGCCTACTCTTACTGTGAATATAGAAATGGCCAGTATGAATGTATTTGTTATGATGGATTTTACAGAACTGAGGAAGGAGTTTGTGATAGTAAGTTACTTTTTTAGAATCTAAATAAAAAATAAAAAACAAATGTATCTCATGAATATTCTTTTTTATGAATATCTTTTTTTTTTTTACATTTTTTCTCTATTTACAAAATTAGTACAGAAAAAATACTTTATTTTTTTTATAACAATGGCTTACCTTATCCTATATGTATATTAATTGTTATAAAATAAAAATATAAAGCAAATAACATTTCAGCAGTAGATAACATTTATTTTTGAGTTGGTTATATGGTTTTCAATTCAATTTTCCATTTTTTGTAATAAACAATTCTTTGAATGGCTGAATGCAAGTTCAAAGATATTTAAAATCATCATCATTCCCGTAGATGACTTTTGGAGGCTAGGGATGCAAAGACACCTTTGAACATGTTTTTCTTTGATTTCTTTGTTAGGTCTATGACATTCCAGCTGTATTTCACTGAAAATTGATCTGTTCCATATTTGTTTGGCGTACCCACTTTTCTCATTCCTCTGAGATTCAAATTTAATGGCCCTCTAGTGATGTTTGTTGGTTTGAACAAGGTGTGTCAAATCAATCCCAATTAGTATTTCTTTCTTTTTTGTCAGTGGGGCTTTGCCCAGTTTTCCCCATACTTCACTGTTGGTAATTTTCTTAGGCTAGATTATGAAGAGGGTGATGATACCTGGCCTTGCTGATGTAGCTTTGATATCCTTACCTGCTCTCCTATCCTTGCTTACTACACTTGCTACATATATGAAGCAATCCAGCTCCAAATTTGTCATTCCTGTTAGGTCACGTTGGAGCATCTGTGTTCAACACATGTGTTTTCTTCCAGTTAATCTTAAATTTTGTCTTTTATGCCTTAAGTGCTTCATTGTGTCTTGTCTTAAATGCCTTGTCTTCAGACTTAGTTGGTGGAGTTATATTCACCTGCTGCAGTATTGAAGTTCTGAAAACAGCTACTTCACTTGTAATTGTTTTGCTTTGTAATTGTTTTGCTTGTCCTTTGCAGGCCTACTGGTGTTGTTACTCTTGCTCGATCATACAACTGTTTAAACTTCTTTGTTATGCAGCTTCTTCTGCTACTTCTTTCATTCAATGAATTGTTTTTTTGTTGCCTTTTGTGTTCTTCTTTAAATTGTAATTACCCTCTAAATTCAAAATTATGAGGACTTCCTTCCATGTTCGTTGATTTTCAGTTTAAATTATCTTGTTATTTCTATTGTAGTCCATGATGCTAGTGTCATCCACTCTTTATGTTCCTTGTTTTTTTTTTCTCAGACCTTGGGTACATGCTGAATTTTAAATTTAGTGCAGCTCTAGCCAAATGTCAAGTCTGAGAGAGCTTGAAGTTAGTTGACTTCACATAAACATTCGTGTTTCTCTTTTATCTTCCAGTACTGAATTTTAAATTTGAGATGTGGTCTGCTGTTGTGTCATTGAATTATTTAATGCTGTGACCAGGAGCTGGTGATCTAAAGCTATTTAAAATAATTCTTAATCTTTGTTATGTTTTAGCTTGTCCCAACATGACATATGGCTCTCAATGCCAGTACCAATGCAGTTGTATACCCAAGAACACTGCCAGGTGTTCTTATGGATCCTGCTATTGTTTACCTGGTTGGGGATCTTATGACTGTTCTATGGATGTCAATGAATGTAGTCAAGGATACTGTGATGCCAATTCTATATGCATCAACACTATTGGAAGTTTTGAGTGTCAATGTCTTACTGGATATGTAAAAAGTCCAAGTGGATCATGTACTTATGGTAAAAATAGTTTAAAAAATTAATTATTTATGTTTACCTGCATCTAGAATATTATGATATCTTCAACAACAGAGTAATTTTTGTACTATTTAAAATTTCAATTGTAATTTCCACAATAATCTTTGTACTTAGTAGATTAGTGTAGTAAATAGATAGTGTTAGTGAATCGTTGGCAGCTCATTTTTGTTGCTGAGTTTTAGAAAGACTAAATCTATGCTACTCTATAAGCAGTACCTAATTTTAGAAAGACATGGTTTGTTTATTGATTGAAAAACTAAGAAAACAGCACCTTACTACAAAATAGCTCTACTCAAATTACAAAACTAGAATGTTTATCCTCTTAGATGACTAACCCATCGTAAATATTTTATTTCCAGCATGTGAACACACTTTGACAGATTCTTCAGGTTTTTTGTATGACCCTGGATATTCTGGACTTATTTCATGCTCATGGACAATTATCACCAATACAAGTTCTATCATTGCATTTCGGTAAATTTTAGTTAAATTTAATTTTTTAAATTGAACTAAAACAAAAAGGGATAATGTCTAGAAGCATTGATTTCATAGATAATATATATTAAAATTTAATCTCTTTATTAAAAAGACAGTGGGAATAAGTGCCTTTTCTCATTTTTATATAACACGATAAGTAATACGTTAATAATTTTTTAAATTATGATCTTATTTAAGAAAAATGTTTCAACCATTTATTGTTACTTATATAACATTGAACAGTTTACAGCTGTTTAAAAAAATTGAATTGAATTTTGTTTTTTATATATTTTATTATGTAGGCCTAATTTACTTTTTTGCCACTACTATCAGATTGTTTACATTTTGTATTTTAATGTACAAAAACAATATATTTGAACTGCTTTAAAATATAGATGAAATTTCACTTGTGTGAATTGGCATAATCCAAGCTGTTTTGTAATATTAAAAGTTTTTAAAGGTTGATTTTAGCATAATTATAAGGATGTTTTTATTTTATTTATTTAACACCTTTTCTCCTTTTTTATTAAACATTCATTTTTACAATTTTTAGCCCTGGCTTTTACTCTGCATACTGTTTTACTGATTATTTTGAAGTCTATGATGGCAACAGCACAAATGCTCCACTTTTAGGACATTATTGCACAAATTTACCAAGATATATTGTATCTACATCAAACACAATGTTCATTATTTACCAACGCAGCACATATTGGAGCTATTTTGGGTCTTCTTATCAGTCATATGGTAAAGTAATGTGATTTCATATTTTCAATTGACAGTGATGATTACAAATTTGTTTTTAAAATACTTTTTAGATTACATTCATAATTATCAGTATTAAGTATCCAGTAAACAGACAAATGGTAAACCATTTTCAGTTGTGATTATTGTGGTATTTTATTAATTTGTTTGGTGTAAGCTTAGATTAAAAGGTTAATGTTTAAAATTCCTTTCATTATAAACTTTATTTTTGCTTTTTAAAGAAAGCAGTGTAATTATTTTTCCTTTATTGGGAAGGGGAGGGGAAACCAAGTAAGATAAAGTGTTACTTTTTAAAAATAAATTACTTTCATTTTATGTACTAAAAATTATGTAGGCTACTAGAATGTTGTTTTCTACACTAGTGTCTAAAAAGCTTCAAATTAAGTTCCATTTATTATCTGTTGCTGATAATTGCAATCATATTTTCAAGTAAAATTTATTTTTCTAAAGATTGTCTTAACAAAGAAAACTGTCCTGAAATATGTGGTTGCAACAACAATAACACAGACTTCTGCAATATGACAACCTTTGATTGTGTGTGTAATGATGGTTGGGCAGGATCAGATTGTTCCATTGATTCTAAAAACTGCTATTACAATAGCTCACTATGCCATGCTGACTCTTACTGTGGATTTGAAAATAACACTTATCAATGCATCTGTTATAATGGAAGGTATAAAGCGCAAGAAAACTACTGTGAAAGTAATTAACTTTAACTTTTTCATGTTCATTTCAAATAGAAAACCCCCTTACACCTCTTTCCCTTAACCATAAATGCTGTCCTTATGGACATTAAATTTTTTTTATTATTACAAGCTTGTTTATTTTCAGCGCTAGGCCTACAAATATGCTAACTTTTTAAAGAAGTTATTTCATTTCTTTCATTTAGTGCATATATAAAGGCTTGTTTAATTGGAATTTCACTAACTGTTTTACCACCTACTTAATTACTCATATACTTTGATTTTTCTGCAATATGGTCAGTAAAAAATAGTTAGCATATTTCTATTTTGATACTTAGATAAGTATTATCTCAAAGTAATAAATTTAATGTCTTTTAAACACATTTTAGTTAATTTTAAGATGTTGGGTGGATGCAAGTGGTAGCAAAGGTGGGCTTAAAGTACAGTGTTGTATGGGTGGGGGGAGGTAATGTTGTGTGCTATATAACACGGAAAAAAACCCACTATATCCTAATATATAAAAGCCCATGTGCACACTTCTCTCTCTCTCTGTCCGCAAAATATTTTCGCAGGATATCACATCAGAATCTTCAGCGATATATGGAGAACTTGATACAGACTTTTGTTGAAAATAATATGGTAGATGTTTTAAATGTATAAACACAATTTTATTTAAAAAATAAAAATAAAAAATAAAGGCATATTCGAATGTAGAAAAATGGTTTTAATTATACAACCGGAAAAGCGTTTATAGTTGGGACAAGAATTCCAAAATGGATGACGTCACATGTCATACGTTTGGAGTACGGAAAGTACACAAAACCAATAGCATCATATTCCAATTTTAGAAAAGGAAGAAATGAACTATTTCATTAAAGGGTCATCCATAAATGGCGTCACACTCGTAGGGGGGAGGGGGGGGTCCATAATTTTGTGATTGTGTGTGATGAGGGGGAGGGGGGTTCAGATCGTCAAAAAAGCTTGACGTCATTTATGGAAGTCCCCTAAGAGTTTGATTTAGTTCTATAGATTTACTTATCGAGAGGTAATTTAAACAATTTCCTCTGCCAAAACTAATACAAATTGCTTTAAAAACAACATAAATACCATTGAAAAACCGGGTATCTAACGGAGTCATTTAAGTCTTTTCATCAATGAGTGCATTTATTATGGTGTTGTGTTATCTAATTATGTATATAATTTGGTTTTATTTTTTCTAATAGGTTATAGCAGCCTACGTTATTTTAAATTTGTTAGACTTATAGCTATTTCGTTATTTCTTTGCTTTGTCACTAATATTGTTAAACCTATAGTAAAGCACATTGCGTTTTGACCGATGACCATTTTATAAAATATTCTTCTAAAAAATGTATAACATTAAAAATATATAGTCCTATAATTCACGTTTAACGGGTAACGACGGCTAGTAGTGTACATAAATATGAAGTAGTATTGTTTATCTCTTGATAAGCACATATATATATAAATGCAAACTATTGTAATGACTAATTAGATAAAAGCATAGCATTTCTTCTTTAATATACAATTCAAGAATAAAAGAACTTTCCCTTTGGTTTTTTATCATTTGATTTGTGCATTTATTAAATACAATTTTATTGCCTTTTCTAAACGTTTAATAGCTATGTGTAAAAAAAAGGAAATTTATTAGGAACATAATTATTCTGTACAGATATTCTAACATAAAAAAAGGTTAATTTAATAATAATATCAAATGTTCAATCCAGCGATCTAACAGCTACCAGTTAGTTAGCTAAAAACTATTATAAATTTCATTCATTTGTATCTGAAATTAAATGTTATTGCTTTTTCATTTCAAAGTTCATATAAAGTAAACTTAATGACAAGTGTAACGGTAAGATTTTTTATATTTAACATTTTTACCCTAGTGTGTCCCAACATGACATATGGCTCCCAATGCCAGTACCAATGCAGTTGTGTAGCCAACAACACTGCCAGTTGTTCTTATGGATCCTGCTATTGTTTACCTGGTTGGGAATCTTATGACTGTTCTATGGATGTCAATGAATGTAGTCAAGGACTCTGCGGTGCCAATTCCATCTGTACCAACACTATTGGGAGCTACATGTGTCAGTGTATCTCAGGATATGTAAAGAGCCCCAGTGGATATTGTACTTATGGTAAAACTGTAACAGAAAATTTATTTTTAGTTTCTTACTTTTGACAAAGAATTGCCATTTTTAGTAAATAGATATATTGTTTTTATTGTAAATCATCAATATACTATTATTCTTATTAGGAATTTTTTTCTGTTCAGATTGTTCTTATGAAATGTCTGGTAATTCTGGTAGAATTATGAGCCCTAACTATCCTGCGAACTATTTAAACAACATGAATTGCTCTTGGACAATCACTGTAACTGAAGGATACTCAATTATTGTAAGGTAGGCACAATTCATAAACCATAAATAGCTTTACCAGTCTGGCATTAGATTGGAATTCCCATGAAAAGAGGAAAGTAGGAAGGCCTAAGGTAATTGTAAATAAGTGCTTTGGAATCATCAATTTATTTTAGACAATAGTCATTGCATACAGAGAATGAAAATATATGAAAAACTATGAAGGGTTCTAAAATGATTGATATAGGACAAACTCTTTATTACTTTTTTCTCACAAAATATATTGAATGTATCTTAGTGCATTTTATAATTAGTTCTGCTCTTAACCTACATGAATTTTAAAGTACAAGAAATAGTCTGTTATAATAGCTACAAGCCGACCCGCGGCGTATCATACGCCGCTATTTAGTTGTTTTATTTTCTACTTTTCAGTAATTCATAATTTGTGAATTCGACAGTACAAATGCTGCCACTGAAAATATTTGCTTTAAAACACTATCAGTAGGTCATTAAGGACAATACTACCCCCACCCTCCTTTCCCCCAACCTTTACCCTACACCCCCCCTCCCGTGAAAGCAGCCTCCTCTTAGTTACCTCCCCTAAGTTTAAAATGGTTTCAAACTAAATTATTTGCTCCTAATAACCGTCACTAAACCCGGCTCTACAATTGTAAACATTTAGCGTGAACCACAGCTCACCAGACCATGTGGGGGTGGTAGGGATATGCCTAGAGAGGAAGAGAGGGGGCTGCTAGGCGCACTTACAGCATGGTGTTTTCTAGGGTATCCAAGAAGAGAATTATATATAGATTATTACTTTTTATTTTACAAAGTTGGAAAAAATAATATTTTGTTCAAGATTTGTATGTTCTTTTTTTAAATTTGTATTTATAAATAACTGAACAAAAAATTGTCTTTAGATTTCTAGAGTACACAATTGAAGGCTGTCCATTTGATTACCTTGAAGCATTTGATGGAAATAGCTCCTCTGCTAGATACATTGCCAGATATTGTGGTGGTGTTCTGCCCAAGGTTATATCAACTGCCAATACGCTTCATCTTACATTCAGAACTGATTCTAGTGTAACAAGAAAAGGCTTTACTGCCAACTACACTTCTTATGGTAAACATTTTCACTGTTTTAACTTTGTGAATTAAAGTTCTGCTTTTAACTATAAATTTAAAAAGAAAATGGTTTTAAAAGTTTGCATTTTATATTATACGAGCCCCACCCGCTGCGTACTATACGCCGCTATTTAGTTGTTTTATTTTTTACTTTTCAGTAATTCATAATATTTGAATTCGACACTACCAATGCTGCCACTGAAAATATTTGCTTTAAAACACTATCAGAAGCTTGTTAAGGACGATAACCACCCCCCCCCCCCCCCCCCCAAAGAGAGGGGGCTGCTAGGCACGCTTATGTCTTTGGTCATGTCTCGCGTGACCCCCATGTACAGAATTATATATATAGATTTTAAATTTATATTTAACCAATTTTTTAATTTCAGCATGCCAGCCATTTACATTTGGAGAAAACTGTTCCAGCCATTGTCCTTGCATACAGAACAACACCCAGTTTTGTTATAAAAGTGATGGGATGTGTGTTTGTAAAGATGGGTGGACATCACAGGACTGCTCTGTAGATGTAAATGAATGTCTGCTACAACCATTTGTCTGCCCTGACTATTCAGACTGTCACAATTTTATTGGAGGCTTTGACTGTATTTGTAATGAAGGGCTGCAAAAAACTGCTAACAGCACCTGTGAAGGTACCTTATTTTTTTATACAAAAGTTGAATTTAACTAATAGTTTATAGAGATATGAACAGTCTTCTTGTGAAATATTTTGTGTTGAATTTTAATATAATTTGAAAATTTTATTATATTTCATAACATTAGAAAGTAGACCTATGTTAAACAACAAAATATGTTTATTACATTACACTTTAATTTAATATCTTCAATATTAAATATCAAGTGTATGTAAACAATTGCTTTTTTACCCTCTTCTTGTTTTAGCAATTAACCAGTGCAATGAGAGAAACTGTTCCCACTTGTGTACCAGAGTTACCCTTGCCAATCAAACAGCTGTTGAAAAATGTTACTGCCCTACTGGAACTGTTCTAGATGGAGACATGTGCAGAGGTTAGTGAAATACAAGAATTTATGTCACAATTTGATTTAAACATCCAAAACAACAGAAGTAAAGAACTAGTTTTAAAGGTTTGGGAGGATTAATAATGGCAAGTGTTTTTTTAGCTAGATAGTCTGTCAGTAAATGTGTACAAGAATTTCCATCTAACTTTTATTAAAACATCCAAGACTGTCTTAGTGAATGTGTTAAAAAACAGCCAGTTCAACAGTGAATGGTGTTGTTTGATGAAGCTTTTGAACCAATACAAAGTGTACTAATTAAAAGTATAATTTCAGATTGCAGCAACTTAACCTATGGCAAGAACTGCAGCTTGAGTTGTGACTGTGACCCTGTTGGTACCTCATCATGTGACAAGACAGGAAACTGTACATGTTTGCCTGGTTGGCAGTCTGAGAACTGCTCAGTGGATATCAATGAGTGTTACACATATAATGTTTGTGGAGATTATGGATACTGTGTTAACACACTTGGAAGCTACACATGTGTTTGTCAGCAGGGATTTAAATTGGGAGTCAATGGCACTTGTACTTGGGAAGGTAAATAATTAATATAATTACATCAATATAACATATGATGGATACTCTAAAAAAATGGAACTTGAAACTTCTTGAATTTTATATTTTTATTTGGAATGCCTGCCTTCTGAATGATATAGCTGTGCACACCATTTTTTGTGCACATGTACATTCAACATTAAATCTGAACATATATTTGATGCTGATGACATTTCACAAAAGTTCTTTTTATTACCATAGAATGGATAAACCACTAACATTAACAAGGAAGCTGCACATTATCTGCACAAAAATATGTCATTTAAAATATCTCCAAGTGTACCCCAAATAACACATTTCTAAAGGCCACCAAAATCTATATCATCTGTACATATTACATTCCAGGAAACCAGAAATTCCCCCCCCCCCCCCCTCACACTACACAAAGCACTATTAGACATTGGTATTACAAATCTGTTTTACAATACATTTTGAGAAAAAACTACAATTAACTTGTGTATGATATTGCTGAATTTTAAACTGAAATTGTTTACACATTATTGACAAAAATTACACATCCTTGTAAGTAGAAGTAGACATCATCTGCATCTCTGGCTTCTGCATATGGTGGGATAGTGCGGTTAGTACCTAGTCTTCAGAATTTAATTCAGGGAGGTCATATATTCGAGTGGGATGGAATGAACTAGCTGTAGCTTGCTATACTGTGAACCTTAAAGTCTTAACTTCAAATCTGGGTTCAAGTCAGTAGATCTTTCCTGAGTCCACTGAGCTTTAATGGGTATCTAACTCACATAAAGGAAAGTAAAGGCCGCTGGGCATAATGCTGAGCACACTATCCCTTCATACTCCAAGGTCACAGAAACAGATAAACTCAACTTCACTTGCACCATGGATCGTCAGGTTTGAAAAGGGAACTTTTCTTTTTACTAACATATATTAGAGCCATCTAACATACTTCAGATTTACTAATTAGCAATCAGGTGCTTTACTGCTGGATCACAAACATAATTTTAAAAAGTATATGTCCTAATAGCAGCCCACATACAATCCTTTTTTAATTTTGCAGAAAAAATACACCTTTGAAAAAATTGTAGGATGAATGTATATCCTATTAACTTTTCTGTCATCCGTCATTGATCAATAATGCTGAGCAAAATTTTGACCACCTCGATCTGACCGAATCGTTTCAAAATTGGCATGTGGGTCAAGACTCAATGACAAAGCAATCTGACAACAAACTTGACTTAATTGGATGCTAATTAATTTTTTATGAATTAATTAAAGTTACCTATATAAAGTACTATTTCCCTTGCTATTATACACACATTGTTTCCTGATCATTTGGCGCACAATAGATTTTAGTCATGCAATAATTATTCTATTGTATTAAAATTTTAAAGAATTTTAAAGAACTTTTTTTATTTAGTTCAAACCACATTAACATGACGTTAATTAAAATGATAATTTTAGAAAATGAAACTTGTTTTTCTAAACGGTCAATATTAATTTTTTTAATCGTATATTTAGATAATAAATATTTTAAGAATATTGCACAATGGCGATTAAGTCGAGTTTTTTAATATATGCATGTCTATCACGGGTCTGCTACATACATACAGAGACACAAAATCCTTTTGAACTTTATATATTAGATGTATTAAAAAGAAGGAAGTAAATTATTTTCTTTAAATATATTAATAAGAACTTGTAATAGATTGAGATAATTGTATTGGTATTATATTTATATTGTTATCTTGAGTGATGTCCCTTACTTGTGTCTCTCGTCACTTCCGTCTTGCCGGTTAACAATAAAAGCTGTTTACATGTTAAGGGCTTCTGTCTCCGTTGTGTAATTCTCAATCTATTATAACTGGCGACGAAGGATAAACATCTACTAGAAAGAGCACCTACTTACGCAAAAAAGAGGTTTGCTAGAGCTTATTAGCTAATTATTTCTAGGATTATGGCGCTGTATGGCCAAATAAATCAATTTGATGCGAATGATGAAATCATTCAAGATTACCTAGAGAGGTTAAGCTTTTACCTAGAAGCTAACGACGTGACGATAGAAGCCAAAAAGAGAGCTGTTTTGTTAACAGTCATAGGGCCTCAACAATTTAGGCTACTAAAGGACTTATGCGCACCAGCTAGTCTAACTACCAAGAGCTTTAACGAGCTGAGCAAATTGCTAACAGACCACCATGCGCCTACCCCATCAAAGTTTCTATGTAGAGCTAGATTTGACAGTAGGACTCGTCAACCAAACGAGTCAATATCAGAATATGTTGCTGCTTTACGTCATCTAAGTAAATTTTGTGAATTCGGCGATACGCTGTCTGACAGACTATGTGAAAAGTTTGTGACAGGTGTAAACAGCCCTGATATTCAAAGAAAGTTGCTGCTCGAGTCAAATCTAACATTGGAAAAAGCAATACAACTTGCAACTTCATTCCAGCAGTCATCAGATGTGGCGAAATCTCTAACGCCTTTAGAGATCCATGCAGTAAACAGCAGGTTAGTCAACAAACATCAACCCCATCAGAGCATTTCAACTTATGCTAAACAGCCTGCACGTTCAAATCCTAGATCTAAATCTAGTGATAATTATCAAAAATGTCATCGATGCAAAGGTCCCCATGCATCTCATCGGTGCAAGTTCAAGTCTGCAACTTGTTATAAGTGCAGTGAGCAAGGTCACATTGCCAAGGCCTGCTTTGCAAAGTCTTCGTCTGTTGCTAAATCTAGCCAGTCAAGACAGTACCGCAACCAAAGGCAGCACTATGTTAACTCTCACCAAGACTACCTAACCCAACCAATGAACCACTCTACCTGTGAAAATGCTCAAACTGATTCGCAGCCGGATTTCAACCTGTTCTCTGTGAAATCAATAAGTCATGCTCCCATCAATGTACAAGTTAATATCAACGGTAAGAGCATAAGCTTCCAACTTGACACTGGAGCATCTCTAACAGTCATAACAAAGAAAGATTTTGACGCTGTCACAGGAGGATCAGTGCCTCTACAGCCATGTCACAAGTGTCTAACAACATACACTGGTGACAATGTTCCGGTAATAGGAGAGTGTATGGTTCATGTAAGTTATAATGGTCAAAGTGTTAAACTTCCTCTTCTTGTGGTTGAAGGAAATGGACCGCCATTACTAGGTAGGAACTGGTTAAGTGATCTTAAGTTAAATTGGGAGAGTATTTGTTCATTGAAGAATGTAAAAGAATCTAGTCTTACTTCACTAGATAAAGTTATATCTGAAAATAAATGTGTTTTTGGTAACTCAGGTTTACTAAATGATAGAACAGTGAAGTTAAGCATTAAAGATACAAATCCAAGATACTGCAAAGCTAGAGTTCCACCTTATGCAATGAGGAATAAAATTGAAAATGAGCTAAGTAGATTGGAATCTAATGGCATTATAAAGAAGGTAGACTATTCCGATTGGGCGACACCCATTGTGCCAGTGTTAAAGAAGGATGGTTCTATAAGAATTTGTGGAGATTATAAAACTACACTGAATAAGCAAATAGAGCTAAATAGGTACCCTATACCTAACATTGAGGAAATTTCTTTGAATTTGGCAGGAGGAGACAAATTCACTGAATTAGACTTTAGTCATGCTTACACTCAACTAGAACTGCATCCAGATTCAAAAGTCTATACGACAATAAACACACATAAAGGACTCTACCAATATGAAAGACTATGTTTTGGCATATCATCTAGCCCTGGAATTTTCCAAGCTGTCATGGACAGTATTTTTAAGGATATTCCAAATGTTTGTGTGTACTTTGACAATGTGTACATAACTGGTAAGAATGACACTGAACATCTTAAAACACTTGATAAAGTATTGAAAATAATTGGTGAAAAAGGTTTAAAGATAAACAAAGATAAATGTCAATTCATGCTGACAGAAATTAGTTTTCTTGGTTATATATTGAGCAAACAAGGTATCAGACCTCAACCTGAGAAAACAAAAGCCATTAAAGAAGCACCCAAACCTGAAAATACCCAACAACTAAGAGCTTTTTTGGGCTTAATAAATTACTATGCAAAGTTCATAGGAAATCTGTCTGGTAAACTATCACCACTGTACAAGCTGCTACAGAAAAATGCAACTTGGCACTGGGGTAAACAACAAGATACTGCTTTTAATACAGCAAAAGAGGCTTTGTCTGCTGACACCTTACTAACTCACTATGACCCAGGGAAAAGACTTGTATTGACATGTGATGCTTCACCAGATGGTGTAGGAGCAGTCTTGTCCCACATGGATGAGAAGGGTGACAGACCCATTGCTTTTGCCAGTAGATCTTTGAACCAGGCTGAGAAAAATTATTCTCAGTTAGATAGGGAAGGCTTAGGCATCATTTTTAGTGTTAAGAAATTTCATAAGTTTCTGTTTGGTAGGAAGTTCACCATCTTTACAGATCATAAACCATTGCTAGGTTTATTTGGAGAAAACAAAACCCTACCTGAGCATGCCTCACCAAGAATTCAAAGATGGGCTATCACACTAACTGCATACAATTATGAATTGAAATACAAACCTGGATCTGAGAATAGTGCAGATAGTCTTAGTAGATTACCTTTAAAAAACCAAAGCCTGAGCTATGTACCAGAAGATGTATTTGTTCTCTTCACTATCATGGATAACTCCAATATAAATGTGAATGATATTAAAAGAGAAACACAAAAAGATGAGTGCTTAATAAAAGTATATGAGCACTGTATGAATGGTTGGCCTGAAGAGTCTGTGAATGATGACTTAAGGCCATATTAAATAAGAAATAAAACCCTTTGTGAAGATAATATAAAAGATGGAGAAGATGCAGTCCATTATCAGTCAGAGTTGCCTAAACAAAGTATTTGTAACTTAATAAATGATTATGGTGATATGGCAATTTCAAATGTTTTAAAGAGAATACATTAGTAAGAAGGAATGTGATCATCAAACAACTTTGCTAACATCATTAGCACTTACAGAAACTAAAAGAAACTAAAAGGGTAACATCAAAAGAAAAGAAAAAGGATTTTTGCCATTTAATGCACCCATTTCAAATACTGGATCACAGTTGCAAAGTGATATAGTCCAGGATATTACTTTTAAACAGTATTTTTGGTTACCAAAAAGCACTATCAGATTACATGAGGAAATTGATCAATCAAAGAAATCTATGTCAGTCAAGGATCTGAATAACAGCATAATACTTTCAGATGCCAATTCAAAAATAGTTCCATTAAATCATGACAACTCATGCATTGAAAGAGAATTTGGTGTTAATAAGAATGTGTATCTAAGAAATCATGGGAGAAAGGAAAAATGGATACCAGGTCAAATTGTTCAATGTACAGGACCTGTGCCTTATAAAGTTAAAAATAACTTGTGCAGATAATAAGTGTGAATCTGTCAATCCCACCAAGTCTGATCAGTTCACACCAACTCAGTTTGTTCTACAACCAAGTTCTGTTGATATGAGTGAACCAAGTTGTCTGGAGTCAGAAAATGTAAATTCTGGAGTTAATGATTTAAATCCTAGACCTCCTGAGATAGAGAATCCAAATGGTCAGAATCTTGAGTCACCAAATCAAAAGCCACTGAGAAGGTCAAGCAGGACAATCAAAGTCCCAAATAAGTTAGACCTATGATTTTAAAGGTCAAAAAGACTTTGACATCATTGTTTTGTATCTTGATTATGTTGTGGCATATTGTGCATTGTTTGTAAGGATGTAATCTACCATAGTGTTCATGTTACAATATAATTGGTGATTTTAGGATACTATCAATTGTTCTATTGAGAGATGTGTTATTGTGTTCTAAGGGTAAAGGGATGTAATAGATTGAGATAATTGTATTGGTATTATATTTATATTGTTATCTTGAGTGATGTCCCTTACTTGTGTCTCTCGTCACTTCCGTCTTGCCGGTTAACAATAAAAGCTGTTTACATGTTAAGGGCTTCTGTCTCCGTTGTGTAATTCTTAATCTATCTCAGAACTACTATTTAAATAACTAAAAATCAAATTGTGGGGTTGTTTTTTAAATTCTAGTAGAGGTATTCAATACATAAACTTTTTAGTTATTGAAATAGTAGTTGTTGATTATAAATTTAAAGAAAATAATTGTTAATTTTTAGTGCATTATTACATAAAAACTTATAATTAAAACTTTTTTTTGTTAGATTTTTTTGTCCTATATTTATTTATTCAATATTTATTTATAAAATGTTTTCTTTATAAAAATATTTTTTTTAATATAAAATTAACATGGAACTCTTACCAACAAAACAATAATCAGACTTTCTCTTACATTCTGTGACCAAACTGGACCAATTGTTAGAGAAAAAAAGGAAGTCAAAGGGAAATCAGTAATGTAAAAAACCACATGAAAAGTCACACAATGTGTTTATTTGCTGGTAAAAATAAATTTAAGAAATGTATGTACTAACTATTATCTCTGTTAACCCTTAAAGCGCGCGCCATGTAGCCTTAAGCGTTATAAGTTATGTAACAGTAGAGCCACAATTGTGGCTTGGCATGCTGTAAGGGTTAAATGGTAGTATCAAATAATTTTTATAACAGATGAGGCCTATAATTATTTCTCACAGTTACTACCAAACAATTGCAGATGTTCTTTAAGGATAGTTTTAACTAAATTGGTGTACACTGACTGTTACATTAGCAACTAAGAACTGAAGCCAGTGATGACAAAAAAATAACAACCCACAAATGTACTGATGACCTATGATCTCATTGCATTAGACTTAAAATTTATTAAAAATACAACACTAACCCTATACACTTTAAAAACTGTAACTTTATATTCTTTGCCTATTTCTGGAACTTTTCATTCTTATTATTTGCAAACCATAAAGGCATGCTACATGAAAATGAGCCCCAGGTTACTGCTCAGTTCCTCTGCAGTTTCTTAAACATTAAAGCATATATAATATTATTTTTGTAAGCCCTGCTAGGTGGGATAACTATACTATCTACCCTTCCTAGGCTTATCTAATAACTCTCCAGTCAGTGCAACTGTGGTAAAACTCACAGTGGTTAAATCTTAACCTTACACTAGATAAACTGCTAAAAATAAAACAGAAAAACTTCAACAATTTAAGAAACTTTATTTTACAAAAATGTGTAACCAAAATTTAAATAAAAAAAATATAGACCTAGATCTAAATAAAAAACCAGACAAAAACAAGATGAGACAAAACCAAAACACTCAAAACATACAAAACAAAACACCCAAATTAGGACCACCATCCTAGAAAGAGAAAAAAAATAGACAAGAATCATTTAAAATGTAAAAAAGGTTATATACATCCATAGTGACTTTGAATAAACACTCTCCTAGGGATCAACAAAGATCACCACAGGAAGTGAAAGTCTACTATAATGGCATACAAATAGTATAAAACAGCTTACAAGTCACAACCAAATCAGGAATGGCCGTAACTGTGGGTCAGGCAACAATGAACCTTAACCATGGCTTAACACAAGCCCAAGGCATACATCTAATAAAAATCAATGCTTGACTTTATCTTTACAATAAAGATAAAGTCTGGCTGCCCCACGTGGTCTGGCAAAACCACAATGGTGGCAAGAAAATATACATGTACAGAAAAAGCCCACGGCTAACAAACTATAAATCATTCAAATAAAATGAGTAACTAACTTACCAGGCTTAATAGAAATAGTTTGACAAGGTTTAAAATATAGATGGTGCTGCGCTGACTTCTGATGTACCCAATACTAGTCTAAGCTCTGAACACACAGACAACCTTCCTATCCCCTTGACATACAAAAGTGACTAGACACATCCTGCTGCGCTGACTTCTGATGTACCCAATACTAGTCTAAGCTCTGAACACACAGACAACCTTCCTATCCCCTTGACATACAAAAGTGACTAGACACATCCTGCTGCGCTGACTTCTGATGTACCCGATACTAGTCTAAGCTCTGAACACACAGACAACCTTCCTATCCCCTTGACATACAAAAGTGACTAGACACATCCTGCTGCGCTGACTTCTGATGTACCCGATACTAGTCTAAGCTCTGAACACACAGACAACCTTCCTATCCCCTTGACATACAAAAGTGACTAGACACATCCTGCTGCGCTGACTTCTGATGTACCCGATACTAGTCTAAGCTCTGAACACACAGACAACCTTCCTATCCCCTTGACATACAAAAGTGACTAGACACATCCTGCTGCGCTGACTTCTGATGTACCCGATACTAGTCTAAGCTCTGAACACACAGACAACCTTCCTATCCCCTTGACATACAAAAGTGACTAGACACATCCTGCTGCGCTGACTTCTGATGTACCCAATACTAGTCTAAGCTCTGAACACACAGACAACCTTCCTATCCCCTTGACATACAAAAGTGACTAGACACATCCTGCCGGGCACTGACTTCCATACACCTCACACACTACACGTAAACAAATGGTCACCAATTCACTGATAACAAACAACACGCCCTAAAACATGAGACAGAAATGATACAAAGGCACTTAATATAAACATTGACAACAATATAAACAAAATATACACAGACTAGCCGTAGACAGAGTCATAAAAAATTATACAATGGCGCCATAATACAGGACTACATAACTAAAAAGCACGAACAGTTTACCACATAAAACGAAACGATACATTCACCTTTTTAAGTTACAGATATAATCATAATAACACTCCAGCCACTCACATTTTAATTATCATTATATTTTCAATTTTTTTTTCAGGTTGTGATTTTTCTTTTAACAACGCTTCTGGTTATTTAACTAGATCAGTGTTTTATCCAAATACCAACTGCTCTTGGACTATTATCACTAATGAAAGTTTTATTATATCTTTAAGGTAAAGAATATAATTAAAAGTCTAGTGCATTTAAGTTTAAGCTTTCTTTTAGTGAAAGCAATCAAATCCTATTATTCTTAAAAGAAAATTTGCTTATATTGAACTTTTGTAAAATTTTAGTTTGAACAATTTTCTATTTACTGACTAACTTACTTTAATATTTATGTGACAGCTACATTTAAATTGATAAAAACTGTTTCAGCATTTTAGAGATTAAATTAAAATACAATTTGTACCTAAAACAAGATCAGTTTCTTTAATTATTTTTTCGATAAACTGTTTTTTCCCAGGACTACTCTGTATGGTTACTGTGGATCACACTATTTCCAAGTCTATGATGGCAACAGCTCAAGTGCTCCACTTTTAGGAGATTATTTTTGTAACAATGTACCTAGGTTCATTGTGTCTACATCCAACTCAATGTACATTACATACAGCAATGACTACTCCACTTACTTTGAGGCCAAATACGAAACATTTGGTATATATTTTAAAATATCTGTTAAAATAACAGAAATCTTAACTAAAACATATTTTTTTTTCTCTACAATGAGATTTTTAAAGTATATTTGTTTCAAACCTTACTCACATTTTTTAATTGAAAGAATCAAGCAAAAATGAATACTTATCCCATATCTATATTATAGATGAAAAGAATATACATTTTTTAGATTGTGCAAGCCAAGAAAACTGTCCAGAAATATGTGGTTGTCAAGTAAACAACACAGCCTCCTGTAACATGACAACTGGTGTTTGTGTGTGTAAGGAAGGCTGGGCAGGAGAATATTGTACTATGGATGTAAACAGTTGTTCCTACAATAGCTCTTTATGTCCTGCTAACTCTTACTGTGCATATAGCAATGGTCAGTATGAATGCAAATGTTATGGTGGACTTAAACAAAATTCAGATGGAGAGTGTAAAGGTATGTTGTTCTTTGAGTTAGTGAATATTTCTGGTCCTTCCATTCACCATCATCATTTCCCCGTTCTTGCCCAAGACACATGGAGCAGATGAAGTAGAGTTCATCTGCTTCAGAAATCTCTGCATATGAAGGGATAGTCTAGCCAGCCACATTTGTTTCCCTAACATAAGTTAGATACCCATCAGAGCTGGTTGGACTCAGGGACATTCATCTTTTTTGAACCAGGAGTTGAACTCAAGTCCCTCGGGTTAGCAGTCTAGTTCTCTACCGCTAGGCCACCCAGTCCTGTGGTCCTATCATGAAGTAACTATATTGTTCTTCTAAAACAATTTATAAGCTAGTTTTGCTTCATAAAACTAAAAAATGTTTGAATGGCAAGTATCATGTTACATGCCTTACCTTGATTTAAAACATAACGTACTATCAAAACAATTTAGTCTTTACACTATGCATGTCTCTTTTTCCCTCGTTCAGTAACAATAGTTTAAAAAATTGGTTTCAGTGAAAATGTGTATAAGAAATGAATTAAATAGTCACCCAACTTTATGTATTCATCATATACACACACAGCATACTTTTCTGTGCACAGTAAAATTTATTGGCATAGTTAGATGGATATAACAATTGGAATGCAGACTCATAATGATGGGGAGTCTTGTGATTTTTTGCAGTTTTGAGATAGAAACATGACCACAGAATTTTAAATTATAGATTAATTGACAAAATCTAGTCCGTTTTGTTTTAAAATAAATTTGGAAAAAGGGCTTAATAAAACATATTGGTAAAGTTAGATTAATAGAATTAGAGTTACGGAATTGTAATGATCACAGCAAATGTTTCAACCATTAAATTGAACTTTAAATATCTTAAAATCATTAAAAATATTATAAATGATATTCTGTTTAGAGTTATTTCTGTAGCTATTTTAATTTTATTAGGGATAATTTGTGTAAGTGTAGAAGCCATAAAACAGGTTTCCAACCCTGGCAAAATAATTGGTTAACATAGACCTTCTTGAACATAAATTTATGTTTGTATTATTAAAAATCTTGATCATGCAAATAAAATGTTGGCGTTGCAACACAGTGCTTTTATTTGTTCATTAATGTGAACAACATCCTTTATTATTAATATATCATTACAGATTGTACATACTCATTGTTTGATGATGCTGGTTCATTTTACTTTGACTACTGGGGCCTATATGGTCTTCAGAATCTCACATGCTCTTGGACTATAATTGCAAAAGAAAACTTTAATATCTTTCTCAGGTATAGATTCAAAATTAATTTGACTGCACTAAATTTTGGAAACATCATTATATATCAAGTAGAATTCTACACACAAAATATTATACCAACTGACAGAGTTATTTAATTTGCATTATGTTCAAAATTAAAAAAAAAACCTAACTTAATAGATTTCAATTATTTTAAACATACCTTTATATATAAAATTTAAACCAAAAGTTGATAACATTGCACTACAGGACTCAGTTTTATGGAGATTGTCCAACACAATATTTTGAAGTTTATGATGGCAACAGCTCAAGTGCTCCACTTTTAGGACACTACTGTAGAGACTTACCAAGAATTATTGCATCCTCATCAAACTCAATGTACATCACTATGTCCTATTCATCAATTTCATATTGGATGTACTTCTTTGCTGAGTATAAAACTTGTGGTAAGTAGGTTTGACTTTAATATGAAAGCAAATACTTAAAATATTGATCATTACTTCCCAATCATTTACATCTAAAACTCCATACTGTGATTGGGGGGTCGTCCATAAATGATGTCAAACTCACGTGGGGGAAGGGGGGGGGTCCGTAATTTTGTGACGATGTGTGACGAGGGAAGGGGGGGGGGGTTTCAGATGGTGCGACGTCACACTTTTGCATTATAAAAAAGCAATGTTAGAAAACAAATTTTAGACGTTATTTCGCGTTTTAGAAAACTGATTTAATAAATTGCAATGGGAATTGATTAAAATACTCTATTTTGACAGAGTTCAGACAAGATTTTGGAAAAATATCGATGATTAAAGAAAAATTCAACTGCAATTTTGAAGGGTGTTGTAGGTTGAGGTGTGACGTCATTTTAGGGGGGGTCTGGATTTTTGTGACGATGTGTGATGGATCAAAGGGGGGGGGGGGGGGAGGTAAAAATCATCAAAAAAAGCATGACATCATTTATGGATGACCCCTTGTGAAAAAAGTATTCATATCTGGTGTGTAATTTTAGTTTTCATTATAATGTTGATTAATGTTCATTAAAAATGTTCCTTGGCAACGTTTGGACTTTGTATTACCAGTAATGATCTTACATTTAAATATTTTAATTTAGGCAGGCAAGAGAACTGTCCTGAGGTCTGTGGTTGTCAAGTAAACAACACAGCCTTCTGTAACATAACAACTGGTGTTTGTGTGTGTAAGGAAGGCTGGGCAGGAGAATATTGTACTACAGATGTAAACAGCTGTTACTACAATAGCTCTATATGTCCTGCTAACTCCTATTGTGGATATAGCAATGGCCAATATGGTTGTATTTGTTATGATGGATTTATCAGAACTGAGGAAGGTGCTTGTGATAGTAAGTAGTAGAAAAACTTTAGTATTGAAATCTCTGCCTGGAATACATATTGTTGCTACTATTTTTGATAAAGATATAGTAATTATAATTTCATATTAACATACATGTACTCTATCATTAATTTTTGATCTAGTTTGTCCCAACATGACATATGGCCCCCAATGCCAGTACCAATGCAGTTGTGTAGCCAACAACACTGCCAGCTGTTATAGTGGGTCCTGCTCATGTTTGCCTGGTTGGGGATCTTATGACTGTTCTATGGATGTCAATGAATGCAACCAAGTATATTGTGGTGCCAATTCCATTTGTACCAACACTATTGGGAGCTACATGTGTCAGTGTATCTCAGGATATGTAAAGGGCCCCAGTGGATCTTGTACTTATGGTAAAAACAATTACAAAATTATATTAAAAATAAAGTTAACATTTCTTACTGTTGAGCAAAAAGCCTGTTGTTGAAGATAAATATTTAAATTTTCTATTGTGAATTATCATTAATATAATCACTCTATATATATATATATATATATACAGAAAGCAATGTATGTGTGTGTGTCTGTGTGTCTTTTATGCATTACCACACCTCTTATCACATTGCCGTGAAATTTTGGGAAGTTGTTGAGAATATTCCTGGAAAGATTTCTGTGGAAAAAAATTTCAAATATGCAGGGGTAGCACCCCGGCAGGGCGCAATTTGTTTTTTCTCTATATGCTGTATATAAAAATAAAAGTCGATCTCGGTTTCTCGCTTTTCATCCGATCGACATCAAACTTTGGTGAGTTCATTCGAACACTCTAAGGAAGGGTTTTGTAAAAAAAACAATTCTAATTTCGCAAGGGCGGCGCCACGAGAGGGTGCAATTTTTTTCTATGTACTGTATATAAAAATAAAAGTTGATTTTGGTATGACACCATTCATCAGATAGGCATGAGGCTTTTGGGAGTGGATTAGAACACTACCTGGAAGGGCTCTGCAAAATGTTTTTGTTTTATTTCTCAAGGGCGGCGCCACGGGAGGGTGCGATTTTTCTCTGTATACGGTATATAAAAATAAAAGACGATTGCCGTTCGACACAGTTTATCCAGGTGCCATAAATTTTTAGGGAGTTGATGAATACTCCCAAGAAGGTTTCTGAAGTGGGAGAGGGGGTGGCTGGGTGGTGGTGGGAGGGTGAATTTAATTTTGCATGGGCGGCCCATCGGCAGGATGCGATTTGGCGCCCTGTTCATTCTTGTGAGCGCTATGGCGACTACGTTAGGTCTAAACCATCGGTTCCCCATGGGGGTCGCGAAGGGCTTTCTGGGGGGTCGCCAACTGGTAGACTAAACTCTAGCAATGAATTACTAACATCACTGGAAATGGAATAGAGAATAAACAATTTGTACTGTGCAAAGGTGTTCTTAGTCAGGAGTCTATGAAAACTTCCAAACGTCAATTTGAGACGAGTCATTCGGAACACACCAAAAAGATATGTAGTTCTTTCGTCGGCATGAAGCTAGTTGCAAACGTCAGAGATTTGATCGAACAGAACGTTTTCACCAAGAAAACACAGCATTAGTGCAATCATCATATGAAGTAGTATTAGAAATTGCACAGCAAAAAACCTCTCACACAAAGGAGAAAATCTCATCAAACCATGTATGCTGAAGATGGTAAAATTAATTCTTGGGGATTCCAGTGCAGTAAAGATGCAACAAATATCTCTGTCTAATAATACTATGCAGCGGCTTATGTTAAAAGACAAATTTAGAATGAAATCAAGCTTTCACCCATTGTTTGATTTTCAAGTTGACGAATCGACAGACGTGAGTTCGTGTTGGTTCGCCGTTGCTTGTCTTTGTTAAATATATTCATTCAGATGTTAGCAAATAAGAGTTGATGTTTTGTGAAGATATCCTGGAGAAAATAAATACGTTTTTTGAAACTGGAGGATTAAAATGGGAAAGCGGCTGTGGGGCTTGTACGGATGGTGCGTCATGTTTCAGTACGCTGGCTGTCAATAGGAAATGTCCATCGTGTTTTTGAATTGAAAGATGAAATCAAGATGTTCTTGGAAGTGCAAGGAAACAAGACCTTTTGATATACTTTAACGACATGGTGTGGTTGGAGAGAGTATCATACCTAGCAGATATATTCAAACATCAACATAAGTTTAACCTGATAAAGGAACGAATATTATCTCTTTTCATGATAATCTCTTGGCATTTTTATCAAAGCTACAAAATTGGCGAGGAAAAATAAATATTTGAAATACTGCCATGTTTGAGAAACTCTGCAGTGTGGTGTGATAGATCAATTTTTAAAGGATTCTGTGCATCTTGAATCTCTTGACAACGAACTGCGGCGTTATTTTCCCCGAGCTGAAAGAAGAAGAATCTGCATTGATTCGTTACCCAATCTCTGCTTTCCTTGATGTTACCAGCATTGCCGATGAATAACAAGATGAATTCTTAAATTTGCAAAATTTAATTGTTAATGCTAGTTAATGCTTGTTAATAGGATGTAATTTTGCTCATCGTATTAAAACAGTTATCAAGAATAATTCATATTGAAAGTCTACTAGTAAATACTAATTTAGTGCTTATTATTTTCTTTACTAATTTCGACTTGTTAATTATATGGGGGTCGCGGGTCACTTAAGTTTTATTAAAGGGGGTCTCCACTCGAAAAAGGTTGGGAACCACTGGTCTAAACATTGTGATAGACAAATGGATAGGATGGGGCGATACAAACGCTCATTAAATTAAATCATGCGTGTCCACTGGCACCCTGGTAGGGTGCAATTTGGCTGCAAACAAAAATTTCAGTTTCAGCCCCCAAAGGCTCACATGGTCCGCTGAGGGCCATGTAATATGTTTTATTTTAATAATAAGAAAAATTAACTTAGGTTAGATTATTAATTGGGATTTCTCTTTGTGTCCGTAAAATAATCCAAACAGTTTCGTCACTATGCGAATGTTGCAATTAGCATCTATTTTTAGACAATCCAATCAGAAATTGAGATCTAGCATCTAATAATAGACCATTAGTAACACTAACATATTGCATCAGTCACACTGATGTTTAAAACACGTCAAATAATAATTTTACGTGTTAAAGAAAAAAATCCTGTTCATTTGTGTCACTTTAGCGAATGATGCAATCTGCATCATTGTTAACAGGATGCTATTTGGCACAATGGCGCCTGTTGGTTTTAAGGAGCCAGGGGCCGTACGTGGTGACTATGTGGTAGTGTAATTGGGGGGGGGGGGGACTCCTGAGAGCGCCCCTCTACTTCCCTGGTATATGTGCGGTTTTCATGCGGTAGTGTAGGTAAACCCATGTCCCAATATTTATGATCCAAGCGCAGGCATTGTTTACATTTAAATAACTCACCTTTAGAAAACAAGGTCATGCGTCTAAGAATATAGGATTGGTAATGCATAGATTAAACCCTTCTTATATATTTTGTCGGACTTTCTTCTATTCCCGCGGCAACAAGCGGGGACGAGTTCGATCATTTCTTAAATAAAATATTTACTTTTTAGCCTGTTCTTTTGAAATGACTGGTAATTCTGGTACAATCATGAGCCCTAACTATCCAGCCAATTACTTCAACAATTTGAATTGCTCTTGGACAATAACTGTAACTGAAGGATATTCTGTTTCATTAAGGTATTGATAATTTAGCAACTTGCTTTAATAATATTTAGAGACTCTATATTTGGAAAACTATTTAGTATTATAAAATCTGATAAACAATTAAAGATTTTTAATAATTTTCTCAGAATGTTGAAATTGCATTGCTTACTATTTTAATTCAACTTTTAAACTACACAAATTCAAAGTATAAGTTTTAGTTTATTACATTAGCAATAATTACTCTTTATTCACTAATAATTGTAAAAAAGCTGACATAAACAAACATTAAGAAAAATTGCTGTTGCTTAAAATTTTTATAATTTACTTTTCTTTTATTATATTTGCTATTAATAAGAAAAATCATATATTATAGGTTTCTTGAATTCTTAATTGAGGGATGTCCATATGATTACTTTGAAGCATTTGATGGAAATAGCTCATCTGCAAGATATATTGCAAAATATTGTAATAGTGTTCTGCCTAAGATCATATCAACTGCCAATACACTACATCTTACATTTAGATCTGATAACATTATAACCAGAAAAGGCTTTATTGCCAACTACACTTCTTATGGTAAAGTTTTCAATTTTTAACATTTTGATTTAAAGTTTCCATTTTTTTCCCATTACATCTAAAATAAAAATGGTTTTAAAGATATCAAATTATATTTAAAATCTATTTATTTAACCTATATTTGAAAAACTTTGAATTTCAGCATGTCAGCCATTTACATTTGGAGAAAACTGTTCTAGCCATTGTCCTTGTATACAAAACAACACCCAGTTTTGTTATAAAAGTGATGGGATGTGTGTTTGTAAAGATGGGTGGACATCACAGCACTGCTCTGTAGATGTAAATGAATGTCTGCTACAACCATTTGTCTGCCCTGACTATTCAGACTGTCACAATTTTAATGGAGGCTTTGACTGTATTTGTAATGAAGGGCTGCAAAAAACTGCAAATGGAACCTGTACAAATCCGGGTCAGTACATTTATAACCTATCTTTTAAATTCACCTATTTATTTAAAGATGTTGATGCTTTTTGTACAATGAGATAAAGTTTTTATTTATGTAGAAGTCATTTTAATCCAAACATCCATTTTACATTTCTCCTCTCTTATGCCTAGTTGTATACTTTTCCATTTTAGATTCCCTTTACATTTCCATACATTTCCATTTTGGATTCCCTTTACATTTCCCTCCACATAAATTTGAATTTGTTTGCAAGAGGAATTGTCAAACTTTATCTCAATTTTTAATTTACAAAAATTGACAATTTCTTTCAGTGTTTTGTGTGTATTTAAAAAATGATTTTTCATGCTTATCTGTCTTGGTCTTGTCAGCTGAGGCTCATTGATTGGGATTTAACAGGCAGAAATTTTATAAAAATTAAAAGTTTAATGACATTTAGAAGAATCTGATGGTCAGTTTACATAATTTAATGACTTTGACTTATTGAAATCTAGGTCTAAAGATTTATAACATAAATGAATTGAATATAATATTTACCACAGTTAAATCAAAATATTAGCATCCAATATTTGTGCATCCCTATTGAACTCCACTCCAATAATTTTCTACAATTCATCACTTAATTTCTGAAAAAATAAAATAAAGTGTGAGTGATCTCCCCTAAACTTTTTCATGTATTCTTATTGGATACAGAAATGTTTTACTTTTTTACATTTTAGATACTTAAAAACAATTGTGCAGTGAATAAACACATACAATATGTGTATAATAGCGTGTAAAATGTTTAATTTATAAAAGAAACATTGATTATTTTAAAAAGTTAATTAAACATCTAGTTACGTCACATTTTATGTCAGGGTTCATTGAAAAAAATTGGTCAAGTAGAAGTAATATTTTTATCATAAAGTAGTACTCAAAATGTGACAGATTTAAGATAATGAGATTTTCTACCTATCTAAAATTATGTATGACATTTTGTTCACCAAAAAGAAATGGCTTTTATGTTACCCCCTATTTTAAAAACCAGAGCTAGAATAAATTACCAGTTCAGGTTATTGGCGATTACTCAAAAATTTTAAATAATTTAAGTATAAGATCCTATACTTATAAATGAAATTTCTTCTACCTAATAGAAACTATACTCAAGTTAGTGTTCAAATGAAAATAGAGTAAAATACCACATCTGTTTACTGAAAATCATTGATAAAGTTAATAAATATTGCACATCAATTTAATGCATATATAATATATAGGAAATTTCTTTTTACTTAACTTAAATGGCGCTCTTATTACTGGTTTTTATGAAACCGGAAGTAGAGTATGTACCACTTACCATTACTGGAAATTGCTCAAAAGTTGATACCGAACCACAAATTTGATGAAATATATGAAAGATATTGAGTTTACAGACAGACAAACAGACAAAATTGCAAAACCAGGTTTTCCTATCTTGGAAGGATGTAAAAATTTCAAAATTTGTTTAAATTTTTTGCATGATTACAATGCATCATTTATTTTCCCTAAATGGTTAAGTAGGGAGGTATAAAACTGTGATGACTGTTAAAATATTTGTTTACAATACTTTCTCTACACTCTGTATACTAGAATGTAAAAATATACTACATATTTTTTTTCTACCATGTGAGCTTTGGGTACAAAGCCAAATTTTCTCTGGGCAAGACAGAGCAGACTGTAAAATAATGTGTAGTTTGATACTAAACTGTATTTAGAGTACTTTGACACAGTGCTTTTTTCATAAAAAAAGGTTTAGGTACTCAGTAATAGATTGCCTAACTTTCAACTACCAGTTCGCACATCCATGCAAGCAGAATCACAACTCCAAATATACTAAATTAATAATTAACAAATTAATATTATAATAAATTAATAATAAACATTAAAATACAAGAAAAGTAATAATTCTTTCCCCACATTGAAAAAGGTGCTGGTATGCCGAATCTGACAAAAAAGCACTGCTTTGACATCATTAAATTTTTGTTGTATTTACAAATATTGCTAAACAATAATAGAATTTTCAACATGATACATTAACAGCTGATTCCCAGTGTACTGAGAGAAACTGTTCCCATGTGTGTACCAGAGTTACTCTTGCTAATCAAACAGCTGTTGAGAAATGTTACTGTCCTACTGGAACCATTCTAGATGGGGACATGTGTCGGGGTTAGTGTGATGAAAAAATAATTTCTGCATTAATTAAATTGTCATCATTATATTCATCATTAATCTAAATCACTTCTTTGATTTCATTATGGTACGAGCATTCTATTACACATAAACTGTAAAACACTGATCTTAAGACCAAGTTTAAGAATGAAATGATATCTGAGATTTATTGTTTTTATAATTTCAGATTGCAGCAACTTAACCTATGGCAAGAACTGCAGCTTGAGTTGTGACTGTGACCCTGTTGGTACCTCATCATGTGACAAGACAGGAAACTGTACATGTTTGCCTGGTTGGCAGTCTGAGAACTGTTCAGTGGATATCAATGAGTGTTACACATATTTTATAGTTTGTGGAGATTATGGATACTGTGTTAACACACCTGGAAGCTACAAATGTGTTTGTCAGCAGGGATTTAAATTGGGAGTCAATGGCATTTGTATTTGGGAAGGTAAAAGTGTAATTTAAAAATATTTAAATAGATCTATCAACTCAATATTTGCAGTTTTATAAATATTTATTTTAGAATATTAGCTTTCATTTTAAAAAGAAAACTAAAGCAAAATAATTCTATAATCCTGTCTATCTATTTGTATCTTACTAGTTAAATGTAATTAATTTGAAATCAAATTAATAGCATTAATATTCCATATTCTCAGGTTAGATAGTTTTGTGTTATTAGAAACTTTAATCTCTATTGAAGGGTTTATAATATATTTAAAAAGGACATAATCCAGCACACACTGTTTCCACTTTTATTTAAGAGTTAATGAAGTTGTTTTTTATAAGATTTATCACTCAATCTGCTTCTGAAATTTTGTAACTAAAATAATACAAAATTTCTCTGACTTCTAAAATTTCATCAATACTATGCATCATTACACTTGTCGAATTAAGAAAAAAAATTGTATTGGAGTATTCCTTTAGCATATTTGTAACTTCTTGAATTTTAGAAAGACTTTTCCTATTAAACTCTATAATTAGAACTGGAATAGTAAGATATGGTTCATTTATGGAGTTAACATAAACAAAGGCTTATTTTTTACCAAGTTGCTCTACTCACATTTCAAATTAACACAGTTTATTCTCTTCTAAGTGCCATTGACATTGTAAACATTTTTTCCCCAGGATGTGTACACACCTTGACAGATTCTTTAGGTTTTTTTTATAGTTCTGCATTTCTAGGATTTAATCATTCATGTTCATGGACAATTATAGCCAATCAAAGCTCTATCATAGCATTGCGGTAATTTTCATGTTTTATAGAGCTTTAAAACATTTTAATTGAATTTGTTTTTAAAACTACCAGTTCTATAATTTAATTATCTATTATAAATTTGTACAATATGGCTTTTCTTGTAGTAGAAAAGAATGAAAACATTTAAATTTTAAGTGCAATTAATGATCAAGTCATTTTTAATATATAGAAAACATTTTAACTAGACATTAATTTTACACTTTTCAGCCCAAATTTGTACTATACATACTGTCCAGATAATTATTTTGAAGTTTATGATGGCAACAGCACAAATGCTCCACTTTTAGGACATTATTGCACAAATGCACCAAGATATATTGTATCTACATCAAATACAATGTTCATTGTATACCATCTCAATGTGCCTACATATTGGAGTTATTTATATTCTTCTTATCAGTCATATGGTAATGTAATTTCTTCAATATTTTCTATAAACAGTCATTTTTTCTATTTGAATTTGATCAATTTTAAATATTCAGTAAACAAACAAGTTTTAACTTTCTCTTAGTTTTTGATATTTTGGTATTAAAGCAATCAGTGGCGAAACAAGGTCGGGTGTCACCCGATGCAGCAATTAATGGTGTCACCCTCCCAGAGGCGTAGCGACCCTTCCCAGCGCTCGGGGACAAACTTTCAATTAGAGCGCTCTCTGGATCAACCTTTCAATTTTCTATTTGCACCCCCCTCAAACTTTCAATTTTCACCCCCCTCCACCCTTGTGGGGATTTGTCAAATTTGCTCTTAAAAGACTATTTAAGACTCAAATTAATCACATAATTAAGTGGAATTATCATTTTTTTCTATATATTTTGCTATTTGTTTTGCCTTGGTGTCCCCCCCCCCCCCCTAAATGGTGTCACCCGGTGTGGTCCGCACCCCCGCCCCCCCCCCCCCCCCCCCTTGCTACGCCACTGAAAGCAATTACTCTTTCACAGCTCATACTGTTAGTGCTGTTGATTATTAAAACAGGAATGTTTTTTCTGGTTGTTAAAAACCAACTGCTAAGATTAATTAGTGTAATTAAATTACTCTCATTTTATATGCTCCAAAATTAAGTCATCCAGAGAGGAATTTCAATACATTCTGTGTTTCTGATTATAAAACTCTATTTTCAAAATAACAATATATATTTTTTTAGATTGTATTAATAAAGAAAACTGTCCAGAGGTATGTGGTTGCAACAAAAATAACACAGATTTCTGCAATATGACAACCTTTGACTGTGTGTGTAAAGCTGGCTGGACAGGATCAGATTGTTCCATTGATTCTAAAAACTGCTATTACAATAGCTCACTATGCCCTGCTGACTCTTACTGTGGGTATAGAAATAACAGTTATCAATGCATCTGTTATAATGGAAGGTACAGAGCTCAAGAAAATTACTGTGAAGGTAGGTAACATTAACTTTTTCATGTTCATTTTGAATATCTATTTCTCATTACTAAAATTGTAATGAATTGAGCTCAGGTGTAATAATCTCTTTTAAACATTTTCACTTTGTACAGAGAATATTGAAATTTATAAAAGCTTTAATTTATTAAAGTATATTACTCTGTAAATAAAATATTATATTATAATCATAGTAGGTTTACAAATATGCTTACTTTTAAGCACACCATAGACCAGGCCTTGCTTTTTTAAGGAAATAATTTTATTTTCTTCATTTAGGAAATATGCAAAAGCTTGTTTTCAATTTTCAATAAGTGTATCTATTATTTAATTGAATATTTTAATCCACAATCATGCATTAACAGTTAGCAATAATCACATTTATTTTTGCAATACTAAAATTTGTCTTATCTAAAAAAAAATATCTTTTAAAATACAATTTTGGTTAAATAAGCTGTTGAGTGCTTGTGTATGTGTGTCTGGCGGGGTGGTGGGGGGGGGGGGGAGGGGTTTGGTTGGTAATTTTATGTGCTATTGTATGGATAACATGAATTAGTAAATGTTTTTTTCTTGATAAGTACCGTTATTTAAATGCAAACAATAGTAATTACACAATAAAAGGCAGAGATTTTATAAATTTAAATGTTTAAATTAAAAATAAGACAATTATAGTTAATTTCATGTTTACTAATGGAACAATGGTTGATTCTATCAAAGGAATGTTAAAATTTACTTTTTTCCTAGGGTGTCCCAACATGACATATGGCTCCCAATGCCAGTACCAATGCAGTTGTGTAGCCAACAACACTGTCAGGTGTTCTTATGGATCCTGCTATTGTTTACCTGGTTGGGGATCTTATGACTGTTCTATGGATGTCAATGAATGTAGTCAAGTATACTGTGGTGCTAATTCCATCTGTATCAACACCATTGGAAGCTACATGTGTCAGTGTATCTCAGGATATGTGAAGAGTCCCAGTGGATATTGTATTTCTGAAGGTTTGTTTTTATTTAAGTGTCAACAGTTTTGTTTTACGCTAGGATTTGTTAATTATTTAAACAAAAACTTAGCTATAAATCTTAAAACACATTTACTATTAGTAGTTAGGATAGTTTCTTTAGCCTTGGGCTTATCATATTTAGTGTGATTTATGCTAGTGACAGCTGTTCAGTAACACCTGGTTTAATAATTTAATCCAATATTTAAAAAAAAAATTATGTTACTTGTCTGACAAGCTCAAATTACAATGACATTTTAATTCAACCCGGTAGGTTGTAACAAGACTCTTACAAACACTACAGGAGTAATTAGTAGTCCAAGGTTCCCATTATTGTATGATAATGATCTTAGATGTTCTTGGACCATCATAGCCACTCCAGGGAATGTCATTTCAATCCGGTAAATATTTTCATATTTTTTGGTTTAGAGTAGAATAACAATCAAGTTTATGACTTTATTCATGTCAAAGACGCCAGGGTCTCTAGATTGTTTTCCTGATTTTGCAGTGTAATTTTCAGACACTATCTTTATAAAAAATATTTTTTTTCCAGCTTTTCCAACTTCTCCCTAGAGGGTTATTCAAAATGTGCTTATGACTCTCTATCAGTCTACAATGGTGACATTCTTTTTGGGACCTATTGTGGGGCAAGAATACCTGGTCTAATTAGATCAACAGTAAATACATTGAAGCTTGAGTTTCTTACAGATTCTAGCATTACAAGAAGTGGATTTTATGGAACATACATAATTCATGGTGAGTTACAAATATTTTATAAATATTTAGGATATTTAATACTTTAACATTTCTTTAAACAATCACTTTTAAAATATGTTTTTCAGTTAGTATATTTTAAAATTACTATTTTTTAATTTGTTTATTTTCATTAGCAGTTTGAAGGTATGTGGTACACATATCTTGAACTCAAATTTTATAATTAGACTTATATATTTGTATGAGACATGCACTAACACTTGGAACATCATATTTAAATAAACTCTGCATTAACAGCTATATATGGCTTGCTTATTTCTTCAACATGATGAACTGTAAACTTTCATTTCTTATGCTAAGCTGTTTTGAATAATAAAATAGCAATATCCTGAAATAATAATTACAATAAACAACAACAGGAAAGATAACAAAATTATTAAATTAAAACTTTTATTTATAATACAACAAAAAATTTCGGCCCCCTTCTGACTACTAGATTTTCTATTCCTCAGTTTAATAAAAACCTTTGCTTTTATCTCAGTTTCACAATGGTGTAACTGAGAAATTATGTTTCACTATTTACCAGCCTGCCCTGACTTTACATACGGGGAAACTTGCTCCATCAGCTGTACATGTGATAAGAACAACACAGTTTTCTGTGATAACACTAATGGCGTTTGTGTTTGTAAGCCTGGCTTTATGGGATACGATTGCTCAGAAGATATTGATGAATGCGAGACTGCTGCAGAGACAAATATCTGCCCAGAAAATACTGATTGTATCAATGAGCCTGGTGGATATCAATGTGTTTGCCAAAGTGGATATAAAGAAAACAGTTTTGGCCAATGTGAAGGTATGTCCAAATCCATGTTAAAACATCACCAGCTAAAACATTGTCGGTTATTTTTACTTTTTCAGATTACAAATATTTATTAAATTATCACAAGCACCATGACTAGCTTTTGTGGTGGTTTTTGTTTTTACTAATTGTTGTATCAGAATGCTTTTTTTTAACTTAAAATAACATACATTTTGATGTTTATGTTTTAATTTATAGTTCACTCAAGTTTGTTTACAAAACTCAAACAATTTTAATGTCAAACTTTTCAGCATATTCCAATTGTGTTATAAAGAATTGCTCTCATGCCTGCTATGTTACAAGCTCTGGTATAGAAAACTGTGCATGTCCAGATGGGCTTACACTGGACAGGGCTGAGAATCTAATCTGTGTTGGTATGTTTGTAAGCATTACATTGTACAATGATTTGTATGATCCAAGTTTGTTTGAGAATTGTTTCCCATATTTTTTGTACAAGGAAATGGTAAATAATACAATATTAGAAAATATTTGAAAAAAAAAGATGGAAATAACAGACCCTAAAGAAAATTTCCTTAAATACAAATTATTCTTAAATGTTTAAAAAACTTTAACATTTTTTTGACATGTTTAGTTCCATTGTACCCATATGGAGAAGCTGCTGCAGACATTGTTATGAACTATAATACAAGCAATGACTTTATACTCAATGGAACTTTGATCAGTAAACCAATTTACTTTAGCACTGGTGTACCCATTGGAAATAAACAACAGCTGGAAAAAGTTGCTTTTGTAAGTTATGTTATTTAAACTACTAAGCATCACAACTTTTGTTTAGGGCTGATAAACCATTTAAAACAATTAACTTTTGTTATTAATAGTATTGATCAAATTTTAAATATAATAATGCTTAATGCTTATAAATGAATGTTTTGGCAACCATTTTTAGGTGTATTCAAATGGTGTCATACGATTTGGAGAACGTCCAATTGTGAGCAGTCCAAGCATCAGTGCAGCCTCTGGGTTGAAGTATAACATAATCGCTCCATACTGGGCCCAGATGGATCCTAGGAAAGGTTCTGTGTTTTACCATCTATATGAAACATGTGACTCATCCACATTTGACAATGTCAATGATTACAGTAGCCCAATGCAGTATGATATCACAACAAGAGCAGAGCGAGACATAGCCCAGTATTATAAACTTGATGGATTTGTAGCCAACACAATTCTCCTAGTAACTTGGGACGCTGTTCACTTTCTTTCACAGTCAAATAATGTAAGTCAACGAATTCATTTTTCTTGTATGGCTGAAGCTTTTATAATTTATTTTGTCAGTTGATGAAGGATTGACTGCTCTTGATTTTTAGCTTTAATTATCAGGTTTAAAATCCGCATCCATGTGTAGACAATAAATTCATACACTTTACAATCAATACAGCTTTTAGGGATGTGCTGTACTTTGGCTTTAAAATATAATTTCAGTGTGTAAAACAATTTATTCAGTTAGTCAAATTGAAAAAATTGCCTATATTAAACAAACTGATATAAGATGTATATTCTAATAGGATACTGAAGAAAATACTTTCCAGCTTGTCTTTGTTGTTGGACACCATAAAAAGTTCTTAAATGGAAAAGAGACAGTTGAAAGTAATCAATTCTGTTTTTTGCTATTTATATTTGTTCCCATAGTATAGGGCCTTTTATTTTTTTAAATATGGCATTAAATAATTTTTGTTTTTTAATATTATAAAAATTTTTTTTCTTTCATACAGTTTTTTTATTTTTTATTTTTTAGTATAAAATAAATTTAAAAGTTGTCAAATGTTTTGGCATACTACAAATTTGTTATGAGGTAGTTTTTATTTTTTAATTTTTTTTTTTAATGTCTTCCTCAAAAAATAACAATGAAACTTGCTTATGTGGGTGATAAGATTTGAGCTCCCTTGAAATCACTAAACTGCTATTACACAATTAACTAAATGGGTACTCTATTTTGTAATAAAATATCTGATTCTCCAACTAAGTTAATTTATTAAAACAAAATTCCTTCCCCCCCTCCCATAAAAAACCTGGCTGGCTCCCAAGACATATGCATCCTTAAATAAAACAGCTGAAACTAATTTTGTTATTGCCTTATAAATTTTTGTTTTGTTGGTTAATGTTTTTTATGTAATTTTTTTATTTTAGATGAAGAAAGATCATATGCAATTTTTGTATACCAGCATGGGTTGATGAATTGGAAATATGTCCCTGGTAGAATAATTAAAATTGGTTATGTAGCTGATACAGACATAATGGAACTTGACATTGTGAATTCGCAAATGGTTGCTATGATCTCTGATTTGAAAGGAAACACAGGTAAGACAACAGATGTTCTACTTAATTGTTAGCTATATTTGGGTTTAAATTGTATTGATCGGGCAACGTCTTAAACGTTATGGCTTTAAAATCTTTGACCTACTAAAAATGTTCAGCTTGTGTTGTAGATTGTGGTAAGATGCTACTCAATCAGTAATTAATGGAGTTTTTACTTTAACAGGTATAAATGGCATTATGACGTATTCCATTGGAAGAGCTACATCTTCAGATAGGAAATGCCAGAACTATGTTTGTAACCATAAATCATTGATGTCAAATACAAAATATTTATCTGACATAAAAAACTTGTATGAATGCCCATGCTCACTTGATCGCCTTGGTCTTCAATGGAACTTGTATGAAACCAGAGGACAGTATGGAGAAATACAGTGCTATGCCATTAGTTCAGTGGCAAAAAGAAGACTTTTGCAGGGCAATACGAGAAATAAGGTGACACATTAAACAAAAACTTTTAGAGAAGAAATTCTCATAAAACAATAAATATAACAAATGAAAATAAAACAGTTAAACTTACTCTTCCCAGCTTTGAAAAAGGACACTTCATTTGTTTGATAGTTAAGAGATAATGAAGCATTAAATATGGTTCTTCAATTTAAAACAAAGTAATACATATTGTTATTACTCAGTTATTTTGTCATAGTATAATTAAAAAAAAATTTTTCTGTTGAAAATTTTAAGGCTAGTTTTGCATTTGATGCTAATAATGTTATTCCCAATACAAATTAGTTCCATCTTACTAAACCTACTATATTCACATATTTTTTACTAATATTTTTTCTTCTCTTGTTTCCATACCAACTTCTATTAACTGTGTCATGGCTGTTGTATTTTTCTAGCTTTGCTGTTACAAGAGGACTGGGCAGGCAAACGAGTACAACCTCTACAGCTCCATGCAACAAGCCTCATACCTCCCAGCTTCGGCCGATGCTGGACACATCCTGTACAGTGACCCCTGGACCTGGTGGTCATGGTGGTCCCAGAACGACCTTTACCAGGAAGCGTGGAGAAACATACAGGCCCACGGCTGGTGCTGTAAGGAATCATCAACTGCAGCCATGTGTGGCAGATTCTACAAGGTTTTCCCTGATATGGGATGCTCTAATATTGTCACCTTTGTTCCAGGTGATTTCACTTTTCTGTGCATTTAATATTGTATCTTAGATTTTAAAGAAACAATTTAAAAACCTTTTTACAACTTGCTTGAGTGGTAGTTATGTATAGTTTACATGTAACAGAGAGGAGGGAAAATATCTGGAAAACATGCTAATCTGTGCCAAGAAAAATGCTTCTTGAAAAATAACGCTTGAAAGGGGTTTAATCAAGCTTTTATTTATGAAGCTACATGTCTTTCAGGAGATTATTTCAGGGGACCCATTTGTGTAACTAATATGCTTTTTAATTTCCATTTAAAATGAATCAATGTTTATTCTGTTTACATTTTTCTAGCTTCAGCACTAGGAGACCCACATTTGTTGACTTTAGATGGATTAAAATACACAATGAATGGATGTGGATTTTATACTCTCATGGATGTCTGGTCTAAAAACTTCACACTGCAGGTAGTGCTTACATTTGTTTCTTCTTTAATACATAAGTCATTAAAAAAATTTAAATATATGATTTTAAGTGCATACTTTTTTCTGTTATTTTTAGTTAATTTAGCAGTTATTAATATTTATTTATTTCAAAACAACTTCATAAAGCTTTATGAATACTGATTTCACAGATTTTAATGTAACTTTTAATCATACTTTACTTAATTGCTTTTCTTTGTCAACGGAACATTTTTTTGTATTTAAAGTTAGTTTGTTCAGAAATCATAAAGTAAGATTTTTTAAACTTCAGTTTACATTTGCATTAAAACACTCAATGTCTACAATGTTTTATTTTCTAAAACATTTGCATTAAAAAACTTTATGTCTATAATGTTTTATTTTCTAAAACATCAGTTTACATTTGCATTAAAAAACGTAATGTCTATAATATTTTTTTTTCTAAAACATTTGCATTAAAAAACTTTATGTCTATAATGTTTTATTTTCTAAAACTTCAGTTTACATTTGCTTTAAAAAATTTAATGTTTATAATATTTTATTTTTCAAACTTCAGTTTATATTTGCATTAAAAAACTTAATGTTTATAATATTTATTTTCTAAAACTTTAGTTTACATTTGCATTAAAAAACAAAATGTCTATAATATTTTATTTTCTAAAACATTTGCATTAAAAAAGAAAATGTCTCTAATTTTAAGGCACAAACAGCGAGAGCTGAAGCAGGGAATGGTACTCTGACAAATGCTACAGTTTTTGTGGGGTTTGCAGCCACAGAATGGGAGTTTACTCAATTCCAAGTTGAGCTGGCATCTTCTAATACATGTATGTCAACATTGTTTTTTTTCTCTCATTATTTATCAAGTTGAGCTGGCATCTTCTAATACATGTATGTCAACATAGTTTTTTTTTCTCTCATTATTTATCAGGCTAAAAATATACAATTGTAATTTACACCTACTAGCAATGTAGCCTATTTAAAATATATGTTGAAATTTATAGGCCTATTCAAAATAATGTTTGTTTGATTTCTTGTATATATTGAAATAAATTTGATTTTACAGCTATGATAATTAGTGCTAATGACAGAGATTTGACCCTGGATTTCTACAATGATTACAATTTCCAAATGATGGACAATTTTATTGATGTTAGAAGATTGAACAGTAACAATGCAACCATTGTTGTGGCTACCTTTGGCTGTGGTAAGTTTTAAAAACTTTAAAAGTATTTTATTAAAAGGAAATTAAAAGAGCATACAATTTGTGTTCAACTTTTATTTTCTGCATTGAAAAATGCTATATCTTAGGAGTGTCAATAAAAGTTTCTGTTGGTGTCAAAAGTCTAAAACTTGAAATGGAGGTTGACAAGTCAGTCAAAACCCAGACAAGAGGTCTGCTAGGAAATTTCAATGATCGATTGGATGATGAATTCACATTACCTAATGGCACAGTTCTACCTGCAAACCTGACTGAGAGAGAAATTTTTGTGCAGTTTGCTCGCTATTGTAAGTAGGATCATTACGTCCATACCTGTGACTGTATTACTCATATTGTTAAGTGTTCTGTTTTAGTTACAACAATACTTGCTGAAGTAATTAACATTAGAGTAAACTACTTTATAGTTTTCTATTTTAGTAACAGAGCCTAAACATTATTGTACTCTTCACAGATGAAGTTACAGAAAGTGATTCAGTGTTTTCTGGTAATGGCAGGATAACATCAAGAAAGTGTCTCCCTGATTTCCTGCCAATGTTCAGGGATGAAATAGCTTCAGACGTGTTGGCTAGGGCTAAAGATTTATGTGGAGCAGACAATGATGCATGCTTGTTTGATTATGCTGCTACTAATGACAAAACTTTTGCACAAGAAACAAAAGATTCAAACACTCAAATGGATGCATTGATAAATGTTTTGAGTGAGTGATTAAGATAAAATTTTTTTTTAAAAAAAACCTGTGTTTGTAATTATAAATTTTATGCTGAAAATTGTTCATTTATTTATAATATTTAAAAAAATCATTAAGAAATGGATAAAAACAACTGATAAGCATATTTAAAATAAATTAAAGTATAATTCAATATGATAAATACATCTACATTGATCTTATTTCTATTTCTAGAAAACAATCCTCCAACTTTAAACATTGAAATGGGAAGCAACTCTCAAATTTTGGTTTACCAAGATGTTGTGAACCTAATTCAAGTAATAGGAAATGATGCAGATGGAGATGAAATCTTTTATGAAGTTTTTGATAACACAAGTGGCATAACAATAAATCAGAATGGAACAATCAGTTACTTCCCTAATCTTACACATAATTCCCCTTTAGGGTAAGGAGAGTTTGGTTTTGATAGTTATTTATTTTTATTTTGGAAGAAAATTCTTATCAGAAAATACTTAAAGGGTTATTAAGTTTTTATTTTTTTAATGAAATCTGTTGAATCTACCTTGTTTTTTTTGTGCAACAATTATAAATTTTGTTTTTTCATGTTATTGTTTTAATATAGAAAAGAATGAGTATTTGCTTTTAAATGAATTTGCTCATAATTTCCAATAACTTTGATATCAACAGAATAAGGGCATATGATTCTAAAGGAGCATATTCCTCTGTCCTCTACATTCCCATAACATTGTGCCCACATTGCAATAAGCATGGCATTTGTTCAGAAAACACTGTAAGACAGATGACCAATGACAATGATTATTACAAAGTTCTTACTTGTCTCTGCTATGCAGCTTACACAGGTAATATTCAAACTTCATGCTGATCTACTAGTATTGTAATATTACTCTCAACTATTTAGAGTTAATTCTAAATTTTTCCTTATAAGTTTAGTTATAATTCTCTAGAAATATTCAAATTTAGTATTAGATATGTTATAAATAAGCAGATCAAGCCATTCAAGTTTTTTTGTGGCAAAATGTAACTATATATTTTGCGAGGGGGGGGGGGGACGACGACTAAGCTTTTAAGTTGTTTACAAGATATGTCCATAGATGTATAAATATACGCCTAAATTAAAAAACATAAAAACATTTAGAACAGAGCATCTTACATAAAATATATAAAATGTACAAATTTGCTAAGATTTAGCTCATGTTCAATACGTAGCTCTACATTTTTCCCAAATTCAAATATTTTTATCTTATTTATCTATCTAAAGTAGTTCATTGGCAGGCCATTTTGATAGGACTATATGTTTGCTTAAAGAACCACAACTTAAAGTTTGCTACTAGGCATTAAATGTACATTGCATTTGAATCAGAGTATTTTCAGCAATCATCCTAAAGCTGGTAACCTGATGTAAATATTTGTTGACAGGCCAAGACTGTGAGAGAGAGCTGGATGCGTGTGAGCAGCAGCCGTGCTCCAAAGGTCAGACATGCACTGACTTGACAGCAGCTGAACAAGGAAACAGCACCAAAGGCTACACTTGTGGTCCATGTCCTGCAGGGTTTGAGAAAATATTTGAACAGTGTGTTGGTAAGTGGATGACGACTAACTAAACTCTGATTGTGCTTATACTTGTACATACCTATTTATCACAAAAATGTATATGTATGGATCTTTTATATTTTAAAGCTTACAAAACACATTTAAAACACAAACTTAATGTACAATGAATGCCTAAACAAAACCATTTAAAACACAAACTTAATGTACAGATATCAATGAATGCCTAAATAAAACCATTTAAAACACACGCTTAATGTACAGATATCAATGAATGCATACACAAAAATAACTGCAGTCAAGAGTGTAGAAACACTGAGGGATCCTACACGTGTCACTGTCGCTATGGCTACCGTCTTGATCCCATTGACCTCAACACTTGCCTGGGTGAGTAAAGAGTTTTTTAATTATTTTTTTACATTAGAGATGAAAAGTCAAGTTTTTTTTAAAGTTTAAAAAATAAAGTCTGTTTTGTTTCAATATAAAAAAAAATTTCAAGTTTAGGAAATTCAAAAAGTGTGTTGTTGTTCATTCAATTTTTATCATAAACATTGAAAAATTATTGCTCTTGTTGTTAGATTTTCATTTATTTATAATACATCTTTATTACTTAGCTGGTTTATTTTCTATGTCTGTGTGATTAAGATTTCTATATATGTGTGTGTTCTAGACATTAATGAATGAATTAATATGTTTGTGTGATCTAGATATTAATGAATGAATTAATATGTTTGTGGGATCTAGACATTAATGAATGAATTAATATGCTTGTGTGATCTAGACATTAATGAAAGAATTAATATGTTCATGTGATCTTGACATTAATGAATGAATTAATATGTTCATGTGATCTTGACATTAATGAATGAATTAATGTTTGTGTGATCTAGACATTAATGAATGAATTAATGTTTGTGTGATCTAGACATTAATGAAAGAATTAATATGTTTGTGTGATCTAGACATTAATGGATGAATTAATATGCTTGTGTGATCTAGATATTAATGAATGTGAAGAAAGAACATCTACCTGCCAACACACCTGCTTGAATACCTTAGGCAGCTATTCATGCAACTGTCTACCTGGCTACTACCTGAACCCTGATGGAAGAACCTGTCAGTTGAGTAAGTTCACTGACATTTTTACATGGCACAGCCAGTAAGTTTACTGACAATTTTTTACAAGATACAACCTGAAAGTTAAGTTTTACTCCAATTGTTCATGTGTTGTAGCGTAAAGACATTTCACACTTTGTCAATAAATTCAGCAAACTTTTGAAATTTTGTTAATTTTCCTTGTACTTGCCTGGCCTAGTCATAAATGTTCATAAAATTTATTTTAAGGGACAATAAGCTGAGAAAATTTGTGAGTAATGTTGCACATAAAAACTGATTATTTAATGCCATAATGAAATATATTTTTAAATCAATCAGATTCTTCAAGTTCTCTTACATGCCAGGAATGTGAAGTTTGTGACTTTGGCACAAATGTAACAAAATGCACATGCAATCAAGGATACCAACTAGATTCTAACAATCAAAGCAAATGTATAGGTACTGTGGTACTCTAACTTCTATGCTATTGCAGTCATTTACCTCATTATATATTTTAATAATTACATTTTATTTTACATTTAGGTAATTAAATGTTGGGTTAATAAATTTTTAGAATAATTTTTACGGAAGAGTTTTGTTTAATTTGTCTTAATAGATATTAATAAGTGCCTTAAAACTTTATGTTTAAATTGTATCAATAGATATTGATGAGTATTGTCAAATGTTTTGTTAAAATTGTGTCAATAGACATTGATAAGTATTTTATAACTTTTTAAAAATTGTCTCAATAGACATTGATGAGTGTCAGTATAAAAACAACCCTTGCAGTCAGGTTTGCACAAACACTGCAGGAAAGTTTCAGTGTTCTTGTCATGCTGGATATTATCTGAAACCAGACGGAGTATCATGTTCACGTAAGTTCATCAAGTCACTGGCTACAAATTTTTTAATACTAATTCCTATAATTTTGTAATCAAGATAACTATATAGCTAGTAAATATAATAGTTTCTATCACCCTTCAATTTAAGCTGTGTTGTTTAGATGGACTGAGCATTTAGTTTGTTATTGTTTGCTAGGTTAAACTTCCTTTACAGCTATGATTCTTACTTCATTAGTTAATTGTGAAAAATTTTTTCTTGTATAGTTCAATGTTTTTGTTGACAAGTTTAGATTTATTTATGTCTAGCCTGTAGCCCACCCTACTATGGAGACAGCTGTCTGTCAATGTGTGTTGACAAATTTAGTTTTATTTATGTCTAGCCTGTAGCCCACCCTACTATGGAGACAGCTGTCTGTCAATGTGTGTTGACAAATTTAGTTTTATTTATGTCTAGCCTGTAGCCCACCCTACTATGGAGACAGCTGTCTGTCAATGTGTTTTGACAACATGTAGTTTTATTTATGTTTAGCCTGTAGCCCACCCTACTATGGAGACAGCTGTCTGTCAATGTGTGTTGACAAATTTAGTTTTATTTATGTCTAGCCTGTAGCCCACCCTACTATGGAGACAGCTGTCTGTCAATGTGTTTTGACAACATGTAGTTTTATTTATGTCTAGCCTGTAGCCCACCCTACTATGGAGACAGCTGTCTGTCAATGTGTGTTGACAAATTTAGTTTTATTTATGTCTAGCCTGTAGCCCACCCTACTATGGAGACAGCTGTCTGTCAATGTGTTTTGACAACATGTAGTTTTATTTATGTTTAGCCTGTAGCCCACCCTACTATGGAGACAGCTGTCTGTCAATGTGTGTTGACAAATTTAGTTTTATTTATGTCTAGCCTGTAGCCCACCCTACTATGGAGACAGCTGTCTGTCAATGTGTTTTGACAACATGTAGTTTTATTTATGTCTAGCCTGTAGCCCACCCTACTATGGAGACAGCTGTCTGTCAATGTGTGTTGACAAATTTAGTTTTATTTATGTCTAGCCTGTAGCCCACCCTACTATGGAGACAGCTGTCTGTCAATGTGTTTTGACAACATGTAGTTTTATTTATGTTTAGCCTGTAGCCCACCCTACTATGGAGACAGCTGTCTGTCAATGTGTGTTGACAAATTTAGTTTTATTTATGTCTAGCCTGTAGCCCACCCTACTATGGAGACAGCTGTCTGTCAATGTGTGTTGACAAATTTAGTTTTATTTATGTCTAGCCTGTAGCCCACCCTACTATGGAGACAGCTGTCTGTCAATGTGTTTTGACAACATGTAGTTTTATTTATGTCTAGCCTGTAGCCCACCCTACTATGGAAACAGCTGTCTGTCAATGTGTTTTGACAACATGTAGTTTTATTTATGTCTAGCCTGTAGCCCACCCTACTATGGAGACAGCTGTCTGTCAATGTGTGACTGCCACAACCACGGGACATGCAACACAGTGAGGGGTTGTGTGTGTGACGTCAGCTGGTCAGGTCCCAACTGTGATGTTGATGTAGATGAATGTTTACAGACAGACATTTGTCCTGTTGGAACTACTTGTGTGAATGGATTAGGCACCTACAGCTGTCAATGTTCTACTGGACTTGAAATGATAAATGGGAACTGTACAGGTTAGTGGAAACTATTGTGCAGCTTCATTCCACCACACATCAGTTGAAGCAGTCATATTTGCACATAGTATTTATTTTTAAAAAAAACTGAAAATTATTATTTTACCCTGTCTAGGTTGTTTAAATTGTCTAAGTTAATTTAAATCAGTGTAAATTAATGTTTTAATATATTCATACAGCTTTCTACAATTCAGTGTAAATGAATGTTTTAATACATAAATATACGTATCTGCAGATCAGAATGAGTGCCTAGATTCCCAGGCTGTCAGCAGATGTGACGCAGCATCTGAGATGTGCATCAATAATGTGGGAAGCTACAGGTGTGAATGTAAACAAGGATTTGTCAGAGTTAATTTCCTTTGTTCAGGTAGATCTATTTTCTTTTCAATTTTTATCACATTATTAACATAATATTATGTTTAAAGTTTAAGTTTTTTGTTATTAAAACTCGTTTAAATAAATTAAAGTTTTTAAACAATGTGTTGAAAGTTTGATAGTATTTTCAAAGTCTCAAGGTTTTAGAGAATATAGAAAAAAAATAATTATGAAAAGTAGTAAATATTTTTAATATTAAAAAAGTCATGTTTGCCATTCTAAAACGTAAAATAACTCTTTACTTCTGGTGTATTTAAAAACATAAAAACGAAATTAATGTTTAAAAAAAATGTATCTATGATACAACCATCAGATGTAAATGAGTGTACCAGCCATACTGACGAGTGCGATCAGGTGTGTGAAAACATTCCAGGAGGTTACAACTGTAAATGTCAGACAGGATACGTCCTCGGAGATGACCGTCATCGTTGTCTTTTAGGTGGGTTACAGTAATTAGGTGGGTTACAGTAATTAGGTGGGTTACAGTAATTAGGTGGGTTACAGTAATTTGGTGGGTTACAATAATAAGTCACATGTAACTGTGAGATGTTTTAGGTGGGTTACAGTAATAAGTCACATCTAACTGTGAAATACTTTAGGATGGTGGGAAGATGGATGGGTGATAAAATTATAGTACCTTTTTATGACATTTCAGTCTTTAGCACATATGAAATAGACATCTGTAACATGTATATTAGAGGGGATTATGTGGTAAATGTTGAAGTAGTATGGAATTAACTGTGTCATATCTGATAGATCTGAGCATCAGAATTTCTAGTTACCAATATAAATGTTCAGAAGTTTCATTTACTGCTAGACACCAATAAAAGTTAATAGTATTTTCAAATTTTAAAATAAAAGTATTCATTTATTTGCTAATATAGAGCAAGACATGTGTAAGGGAGAGAACCTTAACTGCAGCCATGGTTGTAGAAGAGATTCCGACAACACCACAACCTGTCTCTGTCCCAGGGGGTATCGTCTGGTTGGTAGAGAGACTTGTGAAGGTTTGTCCACTGTTTCTTACTTTTTGGTAGAGACTTGTGAAGGTTTGTCCACTGTTTCTTACTTTTTGGTAGAGACTTGTGAAGGTTTGTCTACTGTTTCTCATTGGTAGAGACTTGTGAAGGTTCGTCCACTGTTTCTTACTTTTTGGTAGAGACTTGTGAAGGTTTGTCCACTGTTTCTTAATTATTGGTAGAGACTTGTGAAGTTTTGTCCACTGTTTCTTACTTATTAGTAGAGACTTGTGAAGGTTTGTCCACTGTTTCATGCTTTCAATTTGAATATTCTAAAATATAAAAATACATTGTAAAAATGGTTCTAGTTAATTTTTTTTGTTAATGATGATGTTAAATTCTTAAAGACATTGATGAGTGTGCAGCAGCCTCAACAAACGACTGCACATACAAGGAGGGGTGCAGCAACTCTGATGGGGGATACACATGCACTTGCCCAGATGGTTCTAAACTAGAAAATGATAAAAGAACTTGTACAAGTCAGTTCATTTCTTTTTTAACCATTTTTGTTATTTTAAATTGTGAAAATATTGTTACCATATATATTATTTTAATGAAAATAAACTTGCCACGCTTGTTTTAAATGGTTGAAAATATTATTTCCTTATAATTTCTAATAATGAAAGTAAACTTGCTCTGTTTGTTTTAAGTTATTGAAAATCTTGTTTCCTTATAATTTCTAATAATGAAAGTAAACTTGCTCTGTTTGTTTTAAATTATTGAAAATATTGTTTCCTTATATTTTCTAATAATGAAAGTAAACTTGCTCTGTTTGTTTTAAATTGTTGAAAATATTATTTCCTTATATTTTCTAATAATGAAAGTAAACTTGCTCTGTTTGTTTTAAATTGCTGAAAATATTGTTTTCTTTAATTTACTAATAACAAAGGTAAACTTGCTCTGTTTGTTTTAAATTGTTGAAAATATTGTTTCCTTATATTTTCTAATAATGGAAGTAAACTTGCCCCTCTTGTTGTAACATTTTTAAGATTGCTCTGGGGGAACATGGGGATCTGGTTGTTTACAAGATTGTAGCTGTGGAATAGGAGCCAGCTACTGTGATAATACCAGAGGATGCATTTGCAAGGCTGGCTATACAGGTCAGATTGGTTTTAACTTAATGAAAGCAAGTGAAAATTTTTAAAATTTATAATTATTTTATTTTTGTTTTTTTAACAATCTTATTAAAACACATTTTATTATTAATTATGTTTTTTAAAGAAAGAAAAATAAAATTTTAAAATTCTCGGCACAGGAGTGCATTGTGAGGTTTCAGTTGATGAATGTACTGTCAGCCGTGTCACATGTCAGTTAAATGAAACTTGTGTCAATGAAAATGGAAACGCCGTCTGCAAATGTAAGAATGGTTTTGAGCGCAAAAATGGCTTTTGTCAAGGTAATAACTTTTTATTTTAATCTTTTTTTTTATGTTTAATCCATGTCCCCTAATAGTGCTAAAACCTAAGTTTTTTGTGTGAAAATTGTAGTTATTAAATATTTCCAAATGAAAATAATTGGTAATAAATGAAAACAGATTAAAAAAGCAATAATTTTTTTTTCTAAACAAAATTCATGTTGTGAATGAAATATATCACTCTGTTTCCTATTTTTAGATGTTGATGAATGCTCCATTAGTAGCCTGAACACTTGTGACCAAGATTGTGAAAATAAAGATGGAGGTTTTGTTTGTTCCTGTTACAGTGGTTTCAGCTATGAAAATGGGATTTGCAAAGGTAAACAACAACAGAATTTTTGTGTGTTTATACTACATTGATCCTGTGTAGTTTCTTTATTACAATAATAGAAAAAAAATGTTACAAAAATCTCTATTTAGCCAGCTTGTATTTAAACAAATGAAATTTCAGACCTAAATGAATGCCAGTCTGGCATATCACAATGTGAGCAGAATTGTTACAACATGGAAGGAAGCTACAGGTGCTCATGTGTCGCAGGCTTTGTCTTACAGCTGGATGGGATTTCTTGTAAAGGTAATTCACCTGGAAGATAATCTCACATTTTCTAGCAAATATTGGAAACTATGAACACAGTACTTACTTTATTCTGGCTTGGAACAAAAATTTCAAGTTAAACAAAATTGTAAAGTATTTATTATAGTTAGGCCTAGATAGTGAATAAACCTGGATTTGTGTTGCCAGTAATTAGTCATATTTTCTTTGATTTCTTTAATATTCTAAACATTGCTGTTCACACTATCAATGTTATATGCTTTGGTGTTAAAAAATTTCTGAACTTTTTAAATAATATATATGATTTATTAGTATGTTTAGACAAATAATTTTTTTGGTTAGCTGCAACTGTGTGCACCTCAAAGAACTGCAGCCATTACTGCACACACACTAACAACACAGATATCTGCCACTGTCCAAATGGAATGGTCCTGTCTTCAACCAACAGCTCCCAATGTCTAGGTACACATTTTCATCATTGTCATCACTTTGTTAATTTTTTTATCTTAATCTCTATTATGAAATAATGAAAATAAAAATACATTCAACCAAATTACTAATCTAGTAATCAACATATTATAAACATGAACACATTTTCATAGCTATTATACAAATTTCACTAAAATTTTAAGGAATTTGAATAAAATTCGTTTTGTAAGTCAAAATTTGTAAAAATGTTGAAACTTTCTCAGATATTGACTTGTGTGCAAAAAGCAAGTGTGCAGTGAATTGCATAGAAACCAGAAGCAATACAAGTTTTGATTGCATGTGTAATGCAGGTCAAAAACTGGCCACAGATGGTGTCAGCTGCAATGGTAATCTTTTCATGTCTACTTTAAAAATAAGTTCAATTCTAAAATTTTAATAAAATGTTAATTCTATTTTTATTTCAACATTTATAAAATGTCTACATTTATTGACAATGCTTTTCTTTTAAAGGTTTGTTTCTATCAATGCAATTTTGCCAATGTCTATGTTAAAAGATATTTTTTTTCAGACTGCGACAATGGTACATTTGGAACAGGGTGCTCAGGAACTTGTCAGTGTAATCAAGCAACAACACGTCAGTGCAACAAAATAAGTGGTGCATGTGAATGTAGCATTGGCTGGGCAGGCTCCGATTGTGCAGCAGATGTTGATGAGTGTCAGATGCAACATAACTGTCCTACACATTCTACATGTAGAAACACTATGGGCTCCTACGACTGCATGTGCGATGCTGGATATTTATGGAGTCAAGCTTCACATTCTTGTGAAGGTTGAAGGAATTTTTTTTTAACTTTGGTGGTTATTTTTAAATCAGTTTTATCTAATAATTTCTACTACAAAGCTGAATTTGACAAAAGAATATGTTTTGGTTTTTCAATATTTTATGAAAATTGATTAATAAAGTATTTTTCTAAAGCTATCAATTTTTATTAAATACATTTTCCCCCAGACATAGATGAATGCTATAATGCAAGTTCTTTATGTCAACAAAACTGCACCAACCTAATAGGAAGTTATACTTGCACTTGTGGTGAAGGCTACACTATAGATCCTGCAGACAGAACAAAGTGTTTAGGTAATTAATTTCTAACATTTCTAAATATAACAATTAAGGTAATAACATAGTAGACTATTTTTCTTAGTAAATCTTTTACTTATTAATAGACTACAAAGGTATATATAGATAGCATCAATTGCATTTGTTAAAATATATATTATTGTTAAATAATAAGCACGTGAAAAAGAGACGTTTGTGTAATTGGCTCTGTTATAGCAAACAGCAAAAGTTTTCTTTTTTACTAATTTTAAATTAAGTTCAAATGTACTAAATTGGATATCTATTTACTGTTTATAAAATATTTGGTTGTTTAAAAGTAAAAATTCCATAATTTCAAAAGTATATTTATATTTGGTTGTTTAAAAGTAAAAATTCCATAATGTAAAAAAAAATATTTATATTGATGTCACAGATCGTGATGAGTGTACTACCAACCCTTGTGAGCAGATATGTACCAACACAGATGGCAGTTATCAATGTTCATGTCGTGCTGGTTATAGGATGATTATTAACAATTGTCAAGGTAATCTAAATATGCATAGTTTATTTTTGTATTTGCAATCACAAGTGTTTTATTATGAATATTTAAGTTCATTATAAACTTTTTCAGATTTTGCCTTAACATTTTTGCTAGGAATAAAAAGTGTATTCAATTTTATCAGTTTGATAGAATTTATGAAAAATGTATATGAAATAAATTATGTAACTTTTAAATCCCAGAATGTGAAGAGTGGAGATATGGATTCCAGTGCTTGCAATCATGTCAGTGTAAAACAAACAGCAGTGCCTTCTGTAACAAGACAGATGGTACATGCTCCTGTAAAGATGGCTGGACTGGTTCTGATTGCTCTGAAGATGTTGATGAATGTACAAGGAACCCATGTCCTTCCAACTCCTACTGCACCAATACAGCTGGATCCTACCAGTGTTTGTGTAACCATGGTTACAAGTGGAACTTGGGGTCTCAGACTTGTGATGGTAATATTCCATTCTTTTATTCCATAATAAAAAAACTACTAAAACTTTGACACATTGGAAACATCCATTAAGCCATAAATATTCTAATTAAACATCTTCCTCCTAGATGTAAATGAGTGTCTCAATGTTACCCGGCCCTGCCAACAAGACTGCAGCAACACAATTGGCAGCTATCTTTGCTCTTGTAAACCTGGCTTTAAAGTAAACACAGAAGATCTTCACATGTGTGATGGTAAATAATTGAATTTTTAATGATCAGTTTTTTAGTGCTTAAATTACATTTTTTTTTTATTCACTTGAACATCTTTCTTATGACATTGAACTTTATTTTGAAACTTATTTTTGATTGTTACTCTAATTACAGAATGTCCCAATGGTACATATGGAGAGCGCTGTTTACAGACTTGCCAGTGTAACCCAGGCACAACTGTTTACTGCAACAAATCTGATGGAACTTGTGTGTGTAAGGCAGGCTGGACCAGTGCCAGCTGTTCTGTGGATGTAGATGAGTGCAAGGACTCACAGGTCCAATGTACTGCTCATTCTTTCTGTAGGAATTTGGATGGCTCCTACCAGTGTGTATGTGATCTTGGATTTTATTTTAACAGCTCAACTAATCTTTGTGAAGGTAAGGAAAGATTTCACTCAGTGTGTCTGTGATAGTATTAAGAACATAATTTTGGGGATCTTTGGGATCACGTTTCTGTTGTTTTAAAAACAAATATTTTTAGTCATGTAAGTTATTTTACAAAAATAAAAATTGAAAATCGTATTTATTTATTTAAGTGCAAGTTTTTATAAAGTCAAGTTATGAAGCCAAATTAGTCTGTAGCCAACAAGTGAATATTAATAAATTAATAATAGTTACCAAATTTTTAAAATAATATTATTATTTTTGAAAATTCAGAAAAGATTTTATAAATTATTCAAGAACTTCGTCTCCATTTTGCAGATGTAAACGAATGCCTCAATGATTCTCTACCTTGCCAGCAAGTCTGTACAAATATTATTGGTAGTTTTACATGTTCCTGCAATACAGGATATTCAGTCAATACAACAGATACAAGCAAATGTCAAGGTAAACACATTGTAAAGCAAATGTTTACAAAAATTAATTAAATATTTTATCCAGTATTTATTGATCTTTAGGTTTTTATTGCTTTTCTTTAAAATTTAGTTTAAACTTATAGGCACACCTTAATTTGTAGTTACTATAAAGCCAATGATATGAAACTGGATCACGTTTAACTTGTGGGGACACAATTTTCCAACAGATGTAAATGAATGTAGCTCCAGCAGTACTTCACCTTGTGATCAGATTTGTTCCAACTCAGAGGGAAGCTACTCATGCTCTTGTAGACCAGGATTTAAACTATTAACTCCCCTTTCACAAAAATGTGAAGGTATTGGCTTCTCAGTTTTACTGTTGTGTTTTTAAATAAATCATTCTAAATTATTTAAAGCTTTTTTCATGTTTATAGTTTTCTAATTTATATTAGAAATATTAATTTAGATATTTTAGAATATTTTTGTAGATATTTTTTATTTTTAGAAGATTTAAATTTTATACCACTGTACATGAATATTTGTATGCTAAAGAATGTGAGGAATGGACCTTTGGGGAACAGTGTTCTAAAAGATGCCAGTGTAACACAGCATCGACCTTGTCCTGTAACAAGACTGATGGCACCTGTAGATGTAAGGATGGCTGGACTGGCGCTGATTGCTCTGTAGATGTGGATGAATGTAACCTTTCACCCTGCCCCTTGAACTCTCGTTGTACCAACACAGATGGCTCATACCAGTGCACCTGCGTGTCTGGGTACTCAGACAATAAAACTGCTAACACCTGTGATGGTAAGGTCAAGGCTTTAAAACCAATAAAATAACATTTTAAAACACAAATGGAAAACTAAATTAATTATTTTAGTTAAGCAAATAAGACCTTGTTTCTTTAATTCTTGAATTTAATTCTTACATGAGAAATTTAAGAAAAATCCATATTTTCATCAGATAACATTAAAACAAGATATGTAATGATCATTGACGATACAATATTTACCATAAATATTCTCCCCTATAGATATTGATGAATGTCTTCTGAATTCACCCTGTGAACAAATTTGCACAAACACAGTTGGCAATTATACATGTTCCTGTAGGCCAGGATTTATGACACAAGTTGGAGATGCACATAGATGCCAAGGTAAATTGTGAGATAAATTGTGAGATATGCATAGATGTCAAGGTAAATTGTGAGATAAATTGTGAGATATGCATAGATGCCAAGGTAAATTGTGAGATAAATTGTGAGATATGCATAGATGTCAAGGTAAATTGTGAGATAAATTGTGAGATATGCATAGATGTCAAGGTAAATTGTGAGATAAATTGTTAGATATGCATAGATGTCAAGGTAAATTGTGAAATAAATTGTGAGATATGTATAGATGTCAAGGTAAATTGTGAGATGCACATAGATGTCAAGGTAAATTGTGTGGCAAATTGTGAGATATGCATAGATGTCAAGGTAAATTGTGAAATAAATTGTGAGATATGTATAGATGTCAAGGTAAATTGTGAAATAAATTGTGAGATATGTATAGATGTCAAGGTAAATTGTGAGATGCACATAGATGTCAAGGTAAATTGTGTGGCAAATTGTGAGATATGCATAGATGTCAAGGTAAATTGTGAAATAAATTGTGAGATATGTATAGATGTCAAGGTAAATTGTGAAATAAATTGTGAGATTTGCATAGATGTGAAGGTAAATTGTGAGACAAATTGTGAGATGCAAATAGATGTCAAGGTAAATTGTGAGATAAATTGTGAGATGCACATAGATGTCAAGGTAAATTTAAGATGCACTGTCTCCTCTTTTTAAAATTTTCTAACTATGTAAACTTTTTTCTTTTAGAAAGAAAATTTTGTTTAAAAGATTTTCTTTTTTTTTGTTAATATGTATTATATATTATGAAACCTAGATTTTTTTTTTCTAAAATCATGTTTAATTGCATGCAAGATATTAGTAACATTAAACTGTTAATATTTATAAATTGAATGTATTTAAGCAATAGAATTACCAACCCTGGTTTCCTTTTGGGAGCTTCTGAAACCAAATTTGGTACCTTAGATAAGCTTAGTAATCTTTTACAATACCCACAGAGGTAGAGAGAGGCATCACAATGTATGGGCTAAGCATGCTTTTCATCTAATGCCTAGCCACATACCCTCAAGAAGATTTCACGTCTCTGGTTGCATGTTTTGTCCCAGAGGTAAAAATAATCTATTTAAATGTAATATTTAACTTATAATTTCAGATTGCCAGAATGGGAAGTTTGGCTTGGATTGTTCCCAGACCTGTGCATGTAATTCAGTAAAGACATCCTACTGCAACAAAACTGATGGCACCTGTAACTGTAAACAGGGATGGACAGGCGTGATTTGTGATACAGATGTAGATGAGTGTCAGGACTTAAACCTTTGTCCCTCGCATTCAAGTTGTGTCAACTCTCTAGGGTCTTTCCAATGTGTCTGTGATCCAGGCTACTCCTTTAATGGCACCTCTTTGCTCTGTGAAGGTAGGCCTACACATGAATTAACAAATAATATTTTTTATATGTATATTTCTTTTTATTATCTTACAATTTCTTATTCTTATTTGAGTTAAATTTTTAAGAGAATGATTATGTTTGAATGAATGTCAAATTAATATAAAACCATTCTATTGATTTCACCAATAACAGATGTGAATGAATGTCAAAACACCCCCGCACCATGCCAAGACACCTGTATCAACAATGCTGGCAGCTACTTGTGTGCTTGTAGAGATGGCTACCGAGTCAGTAACATCACTAAGTGTCAGGGTAAGACATGTTTATTTACATCCACTTGTTCCATTTATATTTTCCTTTTATTCAACTTGGTTTAAAAAAATTAATTCTAATGTGTTAGTTCTGGTTGTGTCCTCCCCAGATGTTGATGAATGTGTAGAAAGCCACCCCTGTGAGCAGATTTGTACAAATACAGACTCCAGCTTCAACTGCTCTTGTCTAGATGGCTATGTTGTTATGGCAACAGACACAACCAAATGCCAGGGTAAAAAAATATATTTCTAAAAGTTAAGGATTTAATTTTTATTTAGGAATAATGTTTCATGTTATATATACTTGATTAAAATTGTTTTCTAATTTAGTTCTCTATATTGAAATATTTAGATTTTAAAATAATTGTTACGTATTTTATAAAAAATCAAGCCCCATAATTGTGTTCATCTCTGGAAATAAACAAAATTTGTTTATGAATGTTAAATATTATTGCTTAGTAAAAGATGAAGGTGTAATAGTTTTTTAAAATGTGTTAGTAATTGGAGTTTTTAAAAACATTTAGTTTATATCTTAATGCATCATAGTTAAATATAAATTTTATTACTGAAATTTAAATAATTTATCCTTACTGTTTTATAAATGACTTATGTTAGCTTCTTTTTTAATGTTTGATAGAGTATTTATCATGACACATAACTAAAGTACAATGTAACTGTTCACTGAATGGATGAAATGATATATCACTACAATGTAACTGTTCACTGAATGGATGAAATGATATATCACTACAATGTAACTGTTCACTGAATGGATGAAATGATATATAACTTAAGTACAATGTAACTGTTCACTGAATGGATGAAATGATATATCACTACAATGTAACTGTTCACTGAATGGATGAAATGATATATCACTACAATGTAACTGTTCACTGAATGGATGAAATGATATATCACTACAATGTAACTGTTCACTGAATGGATGAAATGATATATAACTTAAGTACAATGTAACTGTTCACTGAATGGATGAAATGATATATCACTACAATGTAATTGTTCACTGAATGGATGAAATGATATATCACTACAATGTAACTGTTCACTGAATGGATGAAATGATATATAACTTAAGTACAATGTAACTGTTCACTGAATGGATGAAATGATCTATCACTACAATGTATCTGTTCACTGAATGGATGAAATGATATATCACTACAATGTAACTGTTCACTGAATGGATGAAATGATATATAACTTAAGTACAATGTAACTGTTCACTGAATGGATGAAATGATATATCACTACAATGTAACTGTTCACTGAATGGATGAAATGATATATCACTACAATGTAACTGTTCACTGAATGGATGAAATGATATATAACTTAAGTACAATGTAACTGTTCACTGAATGGATGAAATGATATATCACTACAATGTAACTGTTCACTGAATGGATGAAATGATATATCACTACAATGTAACTGTTCACTGAATGGATGAAATGATATATAACTTAAGTACAATGTAACTGTTCACTGAATGGATGAAATGATATATCACTACAATGTAACTGTTCACTGAATGGATGAAATGATATATCACTACAATGTAACTGTTCACTGAATGGATGAAATGATATATAACTTAAGTACAATGTAACTGTTCACTGAATGGATGAAATGATATATCACTACAATGTAATTGTTCACTGAATGGATGAAATGATATATCACTACAATGTAACTGTTCACTGAATGGATGAAATGATATATAACTTAAGTACAATGTAACTGTTCACTGAATGGATGAAATGATATATCACTACAATGTATCTGTTCACTGAATGGATGAAATGATATATCACTACAATGTAACTGTTCACTGAATGGATGAAATGATATATAACTTAAGTACAATGTAACTGTTCACTGAATGGATGAAATGATATATCACTACAATGTAACTGTTCACTGAATGGATGAAATGATATATCACTACAATGTAACTGTTCACTGAATGGATGAAATGATATATCACTACAATGTAACTGTTCACTGAATGGATGAAATGATATATAACTTAAGTACAATGTAACTGCTCACTGAATGGATGAAATGATATATCACTACAATGTAACTGTTCACTGAATGGATGAAATGATATATAACTTAAGTACAATGTAACTGTTCACTGAATGGATGAAATGATATATCACTACAATGTAACTGTTCACTGAATGGATGAAATGATATATAACTTAAGTACAATGTAACTGTTCACTGAATGGATGAAATGATATATAACTTAAGTACAATGTAACTGTTCACTGAATGGATGAAATGATATATAACTTAAGTACAATGTAACTGTTCACTGAATGGATGAAATGATATATCACTACAATGTAACTGTTCACTGAATGGATGAAATGATATATCACTACAATGTAACTGTTCACTGAATGGATGAAATGATATATCACTACAATGTAACTGTTCACTGAATGGATGAAATGATATATCACTACAATGTAACTGTTCACTGAATGGATGAAATGATATATAACTTAAGTACAATGTAACTGTTCACTGAATGGATGAAATGATATATCACTACAATGTAACTGTTCACTGAATGGATGAAATGATATATCACTACAATGTAACTGTTCACTGAATGGATGAAATGATATATAACTTAAGTACAATGTAACTGTTCACTGAATGGATGAAATGATATATCACTACAATGTAATTGTTCACTGAATGGATGAAATGATATATCACTACAATGTAACTGTTCACTGAATGGATGAAATGATATATAACTTAAGTACAATGTAACTGTTCACTGAATGGATGAAATGATATATCACTACAATGTATCTGTTCACTGAATGGATGAAATGATATATCACTACAATGTAACTGTTCACTGAATGGATGAAATGATATATAACTTAAGTACAATGTAACTGTTCACTGAATGGATGAAATGATATATCACTACAATGTAACTGTTCACTGAATGGATGAAATGATATATCACTACAATGTAACTGTTCACTGAATGGATGAAATGATATATCACTACAATGTAACTGTTCACTGAATGGATGAAATGATATATAACTTAAGTACAATGTAACTGCTCACTGAATGGATGAAATGATATATCACTACAATGTAACTGTTCACTGAATGGATGAAATGATATATAACTTAAGTACAATGTAACTGTTCACTGAATGGATGAAATGATATATCACTACAATGTAACTGTTCACTGAATGGATGAAATGATATATAACTTAAGTACAATGTAACTGTTCACTGAATGGATGAAATGATATATAACTTAAGTACAATGTAACTGTTCACTGAATGGATGAAATGATATATAACTTAAGTACAATGTAACTGTTCACTGAATGGATGAAATGATATATCACTACAATGTAACTGTTCACTGAATGGATGAAATGATATATCACTACAATGTAACTGTTCACTGAATGGATGAAATGATATATCACTACAATGTAACTGTTCACTGAATGGATGAAATGATATATAATTTAAGTACAATGTAACTGTTCACTGAATGGATGAAATGATATATCACTACAATGTAACTGTTCACTGAATGGATGAAATGATATATAACTTAAGTACAATGTAACTGTTCACTGAATGGATGAAATGATATATAACTTAAGTACAATGTAACTGTTCACTGAATGGATGAAATGATGTATCCCCAGAATGTGAAAATGGAAAGTTTGGTCCCAAATGTTTACAGACGTGTCAGTGCCAGAGTGCCAACACAGCTGCCTGCAACAAGACATCTGGGACCTGCAGGTGTAGAGAAGGCTGGACAGGCACTACCTGCTCTGTTGACATTGATGAATGCAAGGACTCACTGGCCAAATGCCCGGATCATTCACTGTGCAGGAACACTGAGGGAACATACGAGTGTGTGTGTGATGGTGGCTTTAGGAAAAATGAAAGCACACAGCTCTGTGTGGGTAAGAATTAGAATGGTTTTGCTAAGTCAGAAGCAACTGGCTGAGTAGAAAGCTCACAATTCTTGAAAAACAGGTCAGTTGGCTAGAATGAAAATGAGACAGATGTAATAGGTGTAAATGAGCACATTATGGTGGGATTGGGCACAAATGGCATGTAGGCTACCAAAGAGTATAGGGGTAATGTAGGATGCTTTTGTGTTCTTCTACGGATGGTTCTGGTGGGGGATGGGGGAGATCAAATATCTTTTAAATAGCATAAAGATATTTATGGTCAACCTCAGTATCATATCTCTGATAGTTATTATTTCATCACTGACTGATTTCAGTTATTATTTCATCACTGACTGATTTCAGTTATTATTTCATCACTGACTGATTTCAGTTATTATTTCATCACTGACTGATTTCAGTTATTATTTCATCACTGACTGATTTCAGTTATTATTTCATCACTGAATGAATACCCTGAAATGTTATCACCCAAACAGATATAATATAAATTAAACCACTAAAATGTTAACCCTCTAACAGATATAAATGAATGTCTGACCAACCCATGCCAACAAACTTGCCTGAACACAGAAGGTGGCGCTACATGCTCCTGCAGACCTGGCTACATGGTTAATGCCACTGATAGAAGCAAATGTCAAGGTCAAATAGTTGCATACTAATTCAATTTCACACATTATATAAACATTATGTGATTTTTTAAAATAATTCAACATATTTAAAGAAATGAAGAGAAATAAACACTTAAAGCTAATTTATTTCAGAATGTGCTGACTGGCAGTATGGAGATAAGTGCTCACAGACATGCCAGTGTAACACAAACACAACATTGAGCTGTAACAAAACTGATGGTACCTGTAGATGTAAAGATGGCTGGCAGGGCAGCAGGTGTGCTGAGGATGTAGATGAGTGCCAAAAAACACCTTGTCCTTCTAACTCTGTCTGCACTAATACAGGTGGATCTTACCTGTGTACCTGTCTGTCAGGAAACACACCTGATCCAGTCACTAATACTTGTGATGGTAAGACTTGCATACTTGGTACCTAACTATCAGCATCAACAGACAAAGTCTAGTCTAGTGAGCTAATACAGGAGAATGCTTATCAGTATAAAATTAAACTATCCTTTTGAACCCTATGGTCCATGGGGCAAGTGATTCTCAGATCCAAACTTGAGACCTTTGGGTTAGCAGTTGATGCTCTACCAATTGACCACACCATCAGTTCCAATATATTCTATATTTTTAGGTTCTAATTTTTCTATATTAACTAACCTAGTGTTCTAGTGCAGCTAACTCCAGCACCAGAAAGAACCTGAACTTAGCTCCAGTGTCACTCCAGGACCAATCTAATGTTGCTGATCCAGGTCTAGCTTCCATGCTAGTATCCTCAAACAGTCTCTCAGTGATAGTCTGCACTTTACAATGTAGTTGCAAGAATATGTAGAGTAAACCTTACTCTACTAACTGCACATAATTCATCATATGCCAATAGTGATAGATCCAAAAGTTTGTAATGTGAACACAAGAAAATTACTAAAGATGTTAAATTTTGCTAATAATGTACAATGATGTATTTCAGGACTTCTAACAATACCAGCCGTCACAACCTTTGGGTACAACACAAATGGTGTAAACCTCTCAGACACAAACAGCCAGGAATATATAAAACTGAAACAGGAAGTTCAGGATCTTGTGAGTTTTAATACTGTTGCTTTTCTCTGTTCTTTTAGGATTGTATTTAATTGAATTTTGCTATTGTGTTTTTGGATCGTGTGAGTTTATATTCCTTGATTGTTTTCCGTTTATGAATTTAATATAATTTAATTTATTTAATGCATATTGTCATCCTCAGCTTATAAAGGAAATGAAAACCAGAGTAGATAACATTGTTAATGTGAAAGTTACATCATTAAGGTGAGATTTATAATCTACATGACCTTAATCTTTTATGTTGAAGATTTAATTGTTTACAAATTAAATGCCTTAATTTTTCTTGGTAACTTTTATTTGTTATTAAACTGTTGTACTATTTTTATAAACACAACTCTTTGCTTTGAAAACAAATAAAATTATTTTAAAAACAAAATAAATAACTATTTATTTTTAATAATGCAACCAGATTATGTAAGAATGTAAGAAACTTTCTTTTATTTTTTTGCTTGTTATTTTCTCAATAATTATTTTCTACTTCCCTTACCTAAATATCAAAGATCTGGAAGTCTTATTGTGGAATACAATGTTGAGCTTTTGAAGAAAGACGAAAACAAACAAAAAGCTGAACTTGCCACAGAACTACTGATGATGATGATTTCAGGGAACACAACCATGATTGGACAACAACAAGTCAGCTGGTTATCTTCCACAGTGGACCAGCAAAAATGTAAGTTCTGTACTACATAGTAAACAGATGCTGATAGACAAATCACATGCTGTAAAATTATTTAAGCCTCAAAATCAGTTTTTAAAAATATATAGTGTGGAACAATACAATTTTAATACTTAATAGAAGTACCAATATTTATGTTTCTTTTTGCTTAGATGGGTTTATGATGCTTATTTCAAAGTTTTATACTCAATTAAAATAAAATTTGAAAGTAAAAGTTTAGACATTTTTTTCTATCTACAGTGTCTAATTCAGCTGATGCTGCTTGTAAAATTGCTGAATTTTATAGTGTCTGCAAATCAAATGAGTATTGTCAAGTTGTAGATTCAGTTGCAATATGCAAGTAAGAAATTTTAAAAACTTTTTTATTAGTTTTAGCCTACTTGGTCATTCAAGAAACTAGATAAACTATATATATTGTAACAATTACAAAAACTTAATGACGTTTATTTATTCAAGTTTTCATCTGTGGTTTTTTAATATCCTAGGTCTAATGATGAATGTAAGTAACATTTTCAGCCCAAAATTTATAATTTAAAAAATGTTTTATTAACTGTTGGAGTTTAAAAAAATTTAATTTTAAAAAAATATTTAAAGTGTTTAAAGCTACTTTATTAATTTGTTGCTTCTGTTCTTTAACACAGAATTGAGTGTAACACATCTTATCTTTTGTTTTAGATCCTCTGCGACTTATCTTGGGTCTCTGTCTTGGAATCCCATTGTTTGTTGTTTTCTGTGCTGCCACTGTGATCACCATCTGCTGTATGTGTAGGAGATCCCACAAGCAGACAACATACACAGAGAGAGGCTCATTAAACTCTCCCCGTACCCAGCACAAGTAGGCAAATGTTGTATGTTGTAAGTTAGATAACCCAGCTCCCAGCACAAGTAGGCAAATGTTGTAAGTTAGATAACCCAGCTCCCAGCACAAGTAGGCAAATGTTGTATGTTGTAAGTTAGATAACTCAGCTCCCAGCACAAGTAGGCAAATGTTGTATGTTGTAAGTTAGATAACTCAGCTCCCAGCACAAGTAGGCAAATGTTGTATGTTGTAAGTTAGATAACCCAGCTCCCAGCACAAGTAGGCAAATGTTGTATGTTGTAATTTAGATAACCCAGCTTCCAACACAAGTAGGCAAATGTTGTATGTTGTAAGTTAGATAACCCAGCTCCCAGCACAAGTAGGCAAATGTTGTATGTTGTAAGTTAGATAACCCAGCTCCCAGCACAAGTAGGCAAATGTTGTATGTTGTAAGTTAGATAACCCAGTCCATGTTGTCACAAGACAATTCATATTTCCTTTAAGTGCTGCTGATATTGACTTCTCTATCTTTGGCCATGTGTTACATAGATGGTTACTCCATGTGTTAAGGCTGGCTGGATACAGAAATGTTTACACTCCACGTTATAATATTATGTTAAGTTTATTTTAAACATTTTTGATTGTTATTAAAATATTTTCTGATCATGAACAGCATGGACCAACCACCAGCAGGTCTAGATAATCCATATTACTATTACACGGGTAGAAAGGGTGCTGCAAAGTTCAAGTCACCTTTGTATAGAGGTAGGCAGCCTTTTTTTAGTGTAGTCAATACCATTTGTAATGTAAAGATCTTTTTATTTTATTTTACCAATGTTTATACCTTTTTTCAAATTTAAAGCATTAAAATTGGAAACCTTAAACATTTCTAGTTGAAATGTATCTCTTAACATTATAGTATAATATACATGTATTAAAAAACTTTATTAAGAGGTTTGCATTTATTTCTCTACATTAAACTTTTCCATGACAGAGCGTTATCTGCCCAACAACAACCAATGACACGCTGGTTGAAGCTTTCAAGGCCAATCAAGACTTGTTTTTTTCATATATAAAAATTAAAAAGCTGGAAATTTTTTAACAGTTGACATGTTAAAATCTATATATACTAGCCTTTAAAATCAATAAACCATTTACAAATAAAAAGATTTTTAAAAAATCAATATATTTTAATACATTACAAGACTACATATACATTTTTAGATTTTATTATAAAAAAATCTATATTATATTCAAATATTATTGATTATTTTGTCATATATAGGTTTCTATATTTTATATTTGCTTATAATTTAGGTCTACACATCAGTTTTCATTCAATGCAGATTACATAACTGTTTGTCACTTTAGGTGTTTTAGTTTTTATATAATAAATTTGTACACCAGTATTTTATGTAATTTGCAGCTGTTTGATCAAGCCTAGAAGATTTTATTATAACAATTAGAAAAGAAAAAAAGCAACAACTTAAACATTGGCCTATTTGCATACTGTCATTACACATTCTCACTTGACATTAGCAAACATAAAGCTTAGATATGGGAACATTTCTGATTATAATATTTTTAAATGATTCATCTATAAATTTATTTAATCGCAAAAATAGTTAGCACATAGTAAATGTTTTAATTGTTTGCTATTGTAAATAAATGTTTTTATTGTATTTATACATGGGAATAAATGTCTTTTGCTTTAAATCATGTTTCAGTCATTTCACGTCTGTTTTGTAAAACATGTTAACATTTTTACAGTCCTTTAAAAAAAAAATACTTATATTTAAAAAAAAAACTTTTTGAAAACTTAAACAAGCTTAAATAGTTAGAAGTATAATAATATATCTAATTTGAACCACAAAAATATGGTCCAACACCTGAGGCTTGAGACCCGTGTTAAATGGTTCCACCTGTGTAGGAGTCAACGACTTGGCCAGTATAGTCGTAAAAGTCTTTGTAGACAACAGTCACCATGTGACCCTCTAAGTTAATGACGTTTACATAAAGCCATATACTTTTCACATGTGTTAACATAGCGAAAGATATTACTTGGATTGCTTTTATCTCTGTAAGTTTTGTATAGGATCGACGTTGTTCGCATCAGTTAAGATTAACAAAAAAAAAAGGATCGTTAAACACTAAGACATTTCTCAATCGCACTTTGGTCTTACATTTTCTAAAAAATAATATTACTAATAGTATTAATAATACGTTATGAGATACTGTGTTGAGATATATAAGCTAAGAATGATAAAATTTAAGAAAATTAATTAACTGTGTTCTTCGTGAATTTAGTGAACCAAATTAAAGGCATAAAGGGGAGGGAAGTGAGTGGGGGTGAAGAGTAGCTCCCCATTTAACCGCCCCCCCCCCCGAACGAAATGAAATTTATATAATTTATATAGAAAATATATACTTTTAACAGTGTCCGCCCCCCCCCCTCCCCGAAGAAAGTCTACCGCCCCCCCCCCCCCGAAAATTTCAAGTGCCCCCCCCCCCCCCGGAGAAAGAAGTAAAAGTCTGGAAGAAACACTGGACTAAATGTATTTCACTACGAACATCTCATGCAGGTATTCCTTTAAGACATTTCTAACTTCAATCTGTTAACATCAGCTATATTCCTATAAACTTGTGGATCGTTTTTAAGCCGCATTGAACACGTCTCCGTTTATGTATTGCTTTTGGGTAAGATTTAAGATGAATGTATCTGGAAAGTTCGAATTAAGTTGGTGTATTAGAAATGGGTTTAATTGTGTTACGATATTTGCCACAAACCAATAAAAAGCGAACCAACAGACAGACAGACAGACTTTGTGAACTAAATAAAAGCTTATAATAAAACCAAAATAAAAATTCGTGAAAGCAACTGTACGTGACCAACTGATCACTGTCTACAGCAAGCTGATCAAGCAATCGTCACTACTTAATCTTGTTATCTCCCTTATTTTTGAATTTAAAAAAAAAAATTAATATTTAATGACTAATTTAACATCAAATTATATTAATAAATATATATTCTTGCATTGTCAGCAAAGACAAATGTATCTGTAATAGCTGCAATGAAAGTGGTTTAAAATAGAAATACAAAATGTGTCAATTCCTGCTAACAAACAGTGTTCATTAAATAAAAGCTTACAAGTACAGCGATCGTTTCAATTACGTGGATGTGTCGCCAGTCAGGCTGTTATATTTTAATGGCTTACGAAAATCGATGTCGCGTTTATTTAAGGTATTGTGGCAGTACAGAGCGGTGTCTTATGAAAAGGACGTAAAATATTTGTTAACAATACGCGCCCAGTTTACCCCCCCCCCCCCCCCCCCCAAACCACCATTGAATCTAAGCTGTAAAGACCACATTTAAAGCAAATCAACCGAAACCCCACACACAATAAAACGCTGCAAATTATTTGTTGAAAAACTTTACCCTACACAATATTAAACCAACTTTAGCATACAAGCTCCTATAAATAAAGGTCTTTTTATCCAGATTTTTTAAAAATGTTACATTTAAAACAGGAGTGGACACTTGGTAAAAAAAAAAAAAGATGAATTTGTCGGGTAGGATGTGGAAGGGGAGGGGTGCAACACCTTTTTTTTAAATTAAAATTTGTAAGAAGTTTTAATAATGAATGAGAGTTGCGTTGGCGTAAAAAAAGGGGGGGGGGTGATATTTGACCCAGATTACAGGCGCCAATGGAAACAGGGCTTTAGTTTTAGTGTCATCTTACAAAAGTTTTTTTTATTCTAGACACTAAGCAGACGGAATCTCTCACCCGAATGGTAGGTTGACTTTTTTCTTGTCAGAAAATATAAAAACACGAGTTAATTAACATAACTCTTAACTCATGTATATGATTGTGTTGCATATTTTGTTTAGAAATAAGTTAAAACAAAACTCACGATAACTTTTCATTAAATAATGAAACTATATAATGAAATATGATAAATTTAAAGTACTGCCCCGTACTAAAGACGAACATTACAAAGATAAAAATAATGTATAATTTCTTTACAAGACTAACATAATCGGTGACACAAAGTTTTGTTACTAAGTTAGGCCTTTTGTTATGAGTTGTAAAACCGGTTTGTCCCGTGCAACAAGCGCCCATCTTGTCTTGAGCCGTGCGACTGAGTTGCTTCCAACATAAAAATACATAAATTGTGTGTGTTATGTTTGTGAGGGGGGGGGGGGCACAATTGACATTTGGAAAAACCAACAATTTAATGAGAAATAAAATAAAATATAACACTCTTTAAATAGCGACATGAATATGTTATTGATATGTCTTTACTACTAAATTGCTTTTAATTAAAATGCTATTATTTTTTTTAAACCGCCAAGGTGAAAAAAGGGCACCCGTGCTACTATTGTTACTATTAAATAAGTTGAATAAAAAAATTATTTAAAAAATGACAATGGTAAGTTTCTTAAGATTAAAGCTAGATTAAAATTAATATTGTTTATCGACAGTTTTTCAGCAGTGATTATGGCAACAAAAGTCTCAAGGTTCACCAAGCTGCAACTTATTTTGCTGTGTTTCGTCTATGTGGAGAGAGCATGTGGACAGTCCGTGAACCCAAAGACCACACACAGTGCGACAGGTAAAAAAACCTCGACAGACGCATACGGTTAGTTTCGTAACTCAGACCGAACCAACACCTTAAACCTGACAACAACCCTTACTTTTAATTTGGGGCCACATTAATTAACAAATAAAATGTCTGAGTAAGTTCACATAATACAATCCAACATGAATCTAATCTGACAACAACACGACAAAAAACGCATGTGTAAACTGGTCATTGGTCAGTGTAAATTGGTCATTGGTCAGTGTAAATTGGTCATTGGTCAGTGTAAATTGGTCATTGGTCAGTGTAAATTGGTCATTGGTCAGTGTAAATTGGTCATTGGTGTTGAAGTTAATCGTAATGTATTATTATAAAGTTGTATGTTTAGCCTGAGATGTTGACTTTATATCTTAAGAGTGATGGAACTACCATGTCGCCACACCTGGCGGTCGTTATATGGGGGGGGGGGGAGTGAAAGATGCCCCCTAGCCGACCCACGGTCGACCATTATAAAAAAAATAATTTTCATGCAGTATTGCCTTGATTGTTATTTTGTAAAAAAAAAAAAAAGCCGTGGCTGAAATATCTTTAATCTAAATCTTTAATAAGTAAACATTAAATACCACAAAAAATTCGCTGTGAAAAATAAAAGTGTGCAGTTTTTGCCTTGAGTTTTCTTTTGGGGTGGTTTTCTAATTTCTAAAATCTTTGATATTGCTAATTATGGTGGATGGATGGGTGGAGGGAAGCAAAGAGGATGAGTGAAAGAGTAAGGGACGGATATATATATATATATATATATATATATATATATATATATATATATATATATATATATATATATACACGGATATAATATGTATATATATATATACATCCATATACATTCAAGTTGATATATATATATATATATATATATATATATATATATATGTAAGCCCTGCTAGGGGGGGGGGGATACCTTAAAATCTACCTAACCCTTCCCTAGGCTTATCTAACTAACTACCGTCCGGTCAGTGCAAGCCCGGCTAAACCCAGGCTGGTTAATAACCTAACCTTAGTCTAAATTAAAAAAACAGAAAAACTTTAACAAATTAATAAAATTTATTTCATGGAACCAAAATTATATAAATAAAAAATAGATTAACAAAATAGAACTTTAACGTAACAAAACACTGTAACAAAACAAACTTTTTACAGCAAAGAAAACTTTACGTTTGACCATTTGCTTGTGTTGCACCGACTTATGATGTCTAGGATGGTCCAGGCCCTGACACACAGAAACCTCCCTTCATCCATTCTCGACATCCAAAAGTCCACACCAAACAAAACACTACGTAAAACCACTACGTACAATACCTTACGTACAATACATTACGTAGAAAACAATACGTACACAACAAACGTTTTACACCAAACAAAACAATTCATATATAACAAAACACCCAGCCAAGTTGCCCAAGCAACCTCACTGGAAGGGGGGGGGGAAGAGAAAAAGAAAAGGAAAACATAAGAAAAATGCATGGTAATGGCAGATATATACATAAATATATACACAAGTTCAAAATGCTACCTACTACTTCTATCTAGCTAAAGCCTCGAGTAAAACTAATCCTTACTATACAATTCTAAAAGCAATTCTCAAAAACAACTAACCACTGTCTAAAGAAGAACTAGCAACTTAAAAATAACGTGTAAACAAATTCATCGTAGAACCAATCTTTCCTACACAAGGAAGCCCGAAGCCATTGGTCTACATAAACAATATCCATATTGATAACATTAAAGTTAACACACTCCGCTAAGGCCCCAATGAAGGCAGACACAAAGCAAGCGATACTCAATATGACGTTGCACGAAACAGCACACACATTAATTTTAAACAACCTAAAACTCGAGGCAACTAAAATATACTAATCTAATTACTGTCTAAAACAACTGACTATTGACTAAGCCAACCCTAGTCAATAACACATCATAAAACAATCAGGTAAATGCACACACGCATTCACACCAGTTTAGGAAACACTCCTAAACACACTGACCTAAACCACGTGGTCCGAAACACACGCCACGGGTTTAGAAAATACAAATTTAAAATCTCTCAAAAGAACACACCACGTGCATACCAGACATGCCGATGCTCACTATCTCGTTTTAGACGAAAAAGAAATAAAACGAGAACACATCGGCAGTCGCATTCATACAAATCACATAAAGATAAAGTATAAAAAAAACAAATACCTCCACGCGTGCGGTGCGCCACGCAGAAACCTGACCCGACCTACATCTCGCCGCGGGTCAAAAAAAGGAAGAAATTATCCGAGTGGTCAGTTTATATACTGACCGCTTCGGACGGAAGGGGACCCCGTGGCCGTTTCTCATTGGACCACCATGCACTCCCAGATTCGCAACAAATAAAATAATACAAAATAAATAATCCATTCACCCGCTCACATTTGGCGTCGTCGGCAGGATGGTGATGAATTTGCTATTCTTTTCACTGGATGACCAGAGAGACTGCCTGCTCTCTTCACCGCTCTTTCCACGCAAAAGACAGAGTTGAACAAGCCGGAAACCGACTTCCACACACCTCACACACTACACGTAAACAAATAGTCCCTAATTCACGGATAACAAACCAAACACGACGAAACATGCAACAGAATATTATAAAAAGACACTTAATATAAACAATGACAACAATATAAACGAAATATATATAAACTAGCTATAACCAGGAACATAAACAGTGAGACAGCGGCGCCATAATACGGGACTACACAACTAAAAATTACGAACAATTTACGACATGAAACGAAACGATACATTCGCCTTCTAAGTTACAAATAATAAAAATACACTCCAGCCGCTCACATACACGCCCCTTAAAGCTTGCGGTCACCGCAAGCTAACAAACTTGAAAAAATCAGCCCACAGGGCATAATCATATATGTTACAAAAAAACAAAAAACGTTGCAAAAGAACTTGCAAAAAAATCAGCCCACCGGGCACAATCATAAATTTTACAAAAAAAAACAATCTTTGCCAGAAAATCAGCCCACAGGGCATAATTATATATGTTACAAAAAAACAAAAAACTTTGCAAAAGAACTTGCAAAAAAATCAGCCCACAGGGCACAATCATAAATTTTACAAAAAAACGTGGTCAAAAAAATCAGCCCACAGGGCACAATCACAAGTCTAGCCTACTAGGGACTCTGCGCTCCCTGACCGACCTACGCAGAGGTATGTCAGGTACTGTGGGGTTACCGGCTGCTCTGGTCCCTGGCAATTGGACCTTATAAATAATGTGGCTGTAACCTGGAGTAGCCGGCGGTATCACTTTGACCGGCCTTGGGGAGGGTGGTTGAGCCCGGGGAGGCACATATCTCCTGATCTGGGTGCTGGCCACCCGGCGGGTGCCAGAAGGGCCATCTTTCTTTTTAATGGCGTAACACCCGCCGGTGATCGGAGGTACTTCGACCACGACATAAACTGTCGGGCCGTACAGATCCGCCATTTTGTGCCTGCCCAGGGGGTGCTGCCTTAACAGGACCAGGTCGCCTATGGCCAGTTCAGCGGCTGGCCTGTTATTGGTCTGTCTGTCCCTCTTGGTGGCCTCTATTTGCAGCCTCTCCTGGGCTAGTTTGTGCAGGCTGGCCAGTCGTGTTAGGTGGCCCTGGAGGTAATCTCCAGCACCACCACTATTTGCCGGAGGGGCTTGATTTAAAAATATGTCCAAGGGGATGGCTGCCTCACGCCCAAACAACAGCTGGAACGGGGAGAAACCTGTTGACGAGTGCGGGGTTGTGTTGTAGAGGAAGACCAGCTCGGTCAGGTACCGAGGCCAGTCCTTTTTCTTGTCAACAGGTAGGGTCCGAAGCAGATCGTGTAGAGTCCGGTTGAACCTCTCTGCTTGGCCGTTTCCTTGGGGGTGGTATGCCGTTGTTCGGGACCTCTGTATCCCATAATGGTCGCACAGTTCGTGTATTACGGCTGCCCCAAAGCATTTGCCCTGGTCCGAGTGTAGTCGCCTGGGGACACCGTAGTGAACTATCCAGTTCTGCACCAGGGCCTTCGCCACGGTTTTGGCTGTCTGGTCCTTCGTCGGAACAGCAACTGTCCACTTGGTGAAAACATCGGTGAGAATCAATACATCCTCCGTACCGTCTGCCGCTTTGTCCATCAGGGTGAAGTCGACTGCCACAACCTCTAGGGGCATGGTGGCCAAAAGATGACCTTTAGGCTGGTGCACCTTCAGACTGGTCATTTTCGCGTGCTGGCAGCGGTCACATGCCTGGCAGTACTGGCGTATATCTGCCTCCATCCCCGGCCAGTAGCATCGTTGCCGTAACAGCTGCAGGCAGCGGTCTGGTCCTTGGTGGCCGTTGTCGTTGTGACTTAGACGGAGTACCTCTGGTCGTAGTTGATTGGGGATAACGCATTGTGCGATTTCCCCTTGACCTGGCAGTTTCACTGTGCGCTGCAGGATACCGTCCTTCAACCTGAGTCTCGACTTTTGTCTCAGGAGAATCTGGGCTGGGGGTGATAGAGTCGAGGAATGTAATCTGTGGCCGGGCGTCAGGAAGGGTAGGATCTCCTGAATGGTTGAGTCTACCTGTTGGGCATTCTTCACATCGGCCGGTAAGGCCGAAGACAGGAAATTGCAGTGGGCCTCCAGAGGGACAGGTTGAGGTGTTGATATTGCCACCTCTGGTGGGACCCGTGTGGTGACCTGGTACACTCCGGAGTACTGGACTTCTGGATCTCTGGCTGCAGGCTTGTCCACAGGAAACCTGGACAGGGCATCCGCATTGGCATTGGATTTGCCGGACCTGTATTTTACTTCGAAGTCGAAGACATCTAGGTCAGCAATCCAGCGGTGCTCAGTTGCACCGGTCTTAGATGATTTAATGTAGCTAAGCGGATTGTTGTCTGTCAGTACCAATGTCTTGCTGCCCAGCAAATACCCTCTGAATTTTTCGGCCATGGCCCACTTCAAAGCCAAAAGTTCTAACTTGAGGGCACTATAGTTTTTCATGTTTTTTTTCATTTACTCGGAGTGACCGGCTGGCGAAGGCTATTACCTTCACCCCATCCGCTTGTTTCTGGCTTAGGACTGCACCCAAACCGTAGCTGCTGGCATCTGTCTCTAGAATAAAGGGTAGGGTAAAGTCAGGGTAACCCAGAACAGGCGTGGTGGTCAAGGCCGTCTTAAGCCGGTTAAAGGCTGACTGTTGTTCTGGGCCCCACAGGTTGGTTATGTCCTGCCGTTTGTTTCGCTTGCCGAATTGTTCATGAGTATTGGTGACCACTTGGTGAAGGGGCTGTGCTATGTTGGCAAAACCTTTAACAAATCTTCGGTAGTAGCTGGCAAGGCCCAAGAAAGAACGGAGTTCTTTTAGGGTCTTTGGGGGCTGCCACTCGCTGATGGCTGTAATTTTCCCTGGGTCAGTCTTCACACCATCCTTGGACACCACATGTCCCAGGTAGTGCACGCTCTCCGCCCCAAACACACATTTCTCAGGGTTAAGTTTGAGACCGATATCTCTCAGTCGTGCGAGTATTGTGCGCAGGTTGGCCAGGTGTGAGGTGAAGTCTGGGGCATATATCAGGATGTCATCCAGATAGGCCAGCATGATTCTCATGATGTGCTCACTCATTACCCCCTGCATTAATCTGGAAAAAGTCTGGACGGCGCCACATAGGCGAAATGGCATTCTGGTCCACTGGTACAGACCAAAGGGAGTAACGAAGGCAGTCTTTTCTTGGTCTTCTTCAGCCATGGCAACCTGGTGGTAGCCACTGGCCAAGTCCAGCGTGGAGAAGAAGGTTGACCCCGCCAGGGCATCCAAAGTTTCATCGATTCGGGGCAGCGGGAACGCATCCTTCCGGGTTATGCCATTCAGCCTCCTGTAATCGCAGCATAACCGGATCTCGCCATTCTTTTTCTTCACGATGACCATTGGAGCTGCATAAGGGCTGGTGCTGGGTTGGATAATGCCCCTGGTAGTCAACTTTTCAATGTGTTCTTTAACCGCAGCGAACTCTGTAGGCGGAAGCCGGCGGTAGGGTAACGCTACTGGTATGTCACTGGTTAGTGGGATGCTGTGTTTAATTTTGTCCGTGAAACCCAACTGGTCGTCTGTCCAAGCAAAAACGTCTGTGAATTCCTGGAGTAATTTCTCCAGAGCCGCCCGCTGTGGTGGGTCTAGGGTTTCTGCCATCATGCTGGAAAACGAGGGCTCTGGCATGGAAGTGTGGGTCTCGCTGGACAGGGATGAGTCTATGACCACCTCAGCAGCCAGAGAGTTGACCCTGAACTGCAGGTTTGGGGGGACCAGCTCGAACGGGTGGATTGTTGCTAGACAGGTCCTACTGGAGATGTAGACGGGCTCCTCAGACAGGTTAGCCAATATATATATATATCGACTTGGTTTACCAAGTACAGCAAAGTCACCTCTCCCAATCCAGTGGGCGTGAAGCCAGTAAACAACTTCAATCCGCCGTGTGTGGGAGCAAATACCTCCACCGCCACAGGTCGCTGAGCACTGCGTGTAGTTCAGCCAGTTTCGCTCTCAGCTGTTTCAGCTGTCGAATCAGCTGCTGCTTCGGGTCGCTGCTCATGACTGCCCACGCTGGGCGACTGAAACATAACACAGATTCAGTGACCATGTCGGTTGTGTCGCCCACTGGGGTAACCTCAAGAGAACACAGAAGACCATTCTGTTGAGTAAAGCCAGTAATGCACGCTCCATTGAGTCGCATCGTTATGCAAAATATAATGCATTATATAATATTTAGAACATTGCTACATTCTGTATTTAGCTCAAAGTAGCCTAGTCATTATTGCCAAATCAGTTCTAAATAGATGGCATTTCATTGAAAAAAATCAGAAAAGAATGCATTGATGTATAAAATTATTTAAATATAATATAAGACATAACTAAAACATTAAACGTAACTAAATCTAATCTTAACCGTAGACTTAAACTGATGAACAGCTCAACTATATTCATTTCTTTAAAACTGGTTAAAATGAAATTACGTAGAGCTGAAATTTGGTATTAAAAGAAACTAAATTTATTTGATACTTTTTGTGATTTTTTTGTGATTTGTAAACACAATAAAAGCCTTTCTTATTAACACTTATTAACACAGACTTGAGTTCATATTCTAGCCAAGAGCCAATCGTGATATCGATAAAAATACATTAGATAAGAAATGTGATAAAACATAATATGTATTCTTCACATTATTCCAGCGTGTGGTGGCATACTTCACCAGAGCTATGGAACAATTATGTCTCCTAACTACCCGTTTGGTTATCAAAATAATCAGCTTTGTGAATGGGTCATCAAGGCAGGTTACGGGAAAGTGATCGACCTCAGGTAAATAAACCATTCATACGTTTGGTACGTGACAACTAGCCATACACACTTATATTTAATACATCAAACCTGACATAAGTCCGGGGTGAACGGAAAAAAAGTCACAGAAAAAAAAAAACACAGTGGAAAAATTTTATCGGAAAAAAAGTCACAGAAATAAAGTCACAGAAAAAAAGTCACAAAAATCTTTTTAGAAATATTTTTATTAATTTGTTAAGAATTGTAAAAAAAATTATGTTTATTATTGTGGGTTGTATTTTTTTTATAGCATAAATTATATATATAGACGTTAAAAGCATTATGATTTATAACAATTGTAAGTAAAAAATACTCTAAGATAATTAACACAACAATCTCAACTTTTGTTACGTATTTAGTTAAATACGCGGTAGAAAAGAAATTTAGGCACATTTTGCCGTAGGCTATTTTCTGGTCGGCCTCTCCTCAGTAGGCATTGTCCGAACATATTTTGTGTTGTTGACGTTATGCGTCATCGACAGCATTTGAACCTTGTCGGCTTTGTGTTTTGATCCTAAGTTTTGTTATGTAATGAGCGTGATAAATGTGGGCAGTAAAGGTGGTTGAACTAAACATAACTATTGTTGCCATGAGTTGAGGGCAGCAAGTCAGATGAACTTACCATTTCACGGTAATTTAATATTGGTATTTAAAAAAAAAAACACGATGAAAAACGTGGGCTTTGGAGCATTCTATTAAATGCTACTAATCTTAAGTTTAAAATAACTACAATCTACATACTTCATAATAAATATTTTTAGATGAATTATAAAAATTCCTATGCGTATACAGCCTACACACATTACATTACATTTAATTAATCCTAAGTTAATTTGCACTCTCTAAATATTTAATACATAAAAGTATTAACAAATATCATTCAAATATATATTTGTGACTTTTTTACTTTCTCGTATATACGAAGTATAGAGAAAGTCTTGTAATCGTGCAAAAAAGAAATCAAGATTTTTACAAATCTCGACGTTTTACATCTCACTAATACGGAAAAACATAATTTTGCAATCTTGTCCGTATGTCTGTGTGTCTCTCTCTCTGTGTGTGTGTGTGTGTGTGTGTGTGTGTGTGTCCGTGTGTAAACACGATAACTTGAGTACCGTTACAGCTAGGTTGATAAAATTTCATATATAAGTAGTTTATCAAAATCATAGATCCGTATCAACTTTTGAGCGATTTCCGATAACCGGAAGTGGTACTTTTCCTACTTTGAATTTTTCAAAAGCCTATAACTTGAGTACTATTTCAGATAGATAAATGAAATTTGATATGTAAGTAAAAGATCTAATTCTCTACCTTCTGTCAAATTTTGAGTAATTTCCGTTTACCGGAAGTACTTATTTACGCTATTTCTGATTTCTCAAAAACGCATGTAAATTTATAAAGTACTAATAATATTGCGTACTATTATGCACATCTTTATTTAGCGTTCACTTGGTGTGCATTTCTTTTTTCTACTAGATTATATTCTATTTTTAAAAGTTTGAGTATTTAAAATGGATTAAAAATCATGTCTAGAAGTCTATATCCCGAGTTGCCATCCCCCGTAGTGTTATATTAGAATATTCAAGAAAGTTTAGGGGAGATCACTCCCGGTTTATTTCCTGTGGCTTTTTTCCTGTGACTTTTTTCTGTGGTTTTTTTTCCTGTGTTTTTTTTTTCCTGTGACTTTTTTCCTACAATCAAGTCCGGTTGGTAACATAGTTTCAAGTGTAGTTACAGGTGGACATATTCTAAAAAAACTTAAATAGGCTTATGGATATGTTGGTATAGTTAAATTATATTAACCATGCATTTATTCACAATTATGTAAAAATCACTAGACAGACAATTTTAAAATATATTGGGAAATTTAGGAGGTCGGTTACGCTCATGGTTGCTGAATCGAAAAGACCCGAGTTCGAACCCCCGGGCAGATGAGGCTCGGTAGTTGGGGACAACCTCTCATCTAGGAGAGCCAACTACCTTGTAGTTTGTGATATCGATAATAATACTGGCAGATGTATTATATAAGAAATTTTATAAAGCATAACATGTTTTATACATGTTATATCCAAAAAGAAAAGCAGGCTGAAATCAGAGTCAACGACCTATTTGGCGCATATAGTTGACACGTAATCCTTAATTGTGCTGCAGGGAATATCTTTCAACACTAAAATTAAGAAGCTAAGAAGAAGTGAAACTTAGCTGTAATTATTTACTCAAATGTTTTTTTAAAGCTGAACTTACAACATAATAAGTGTAAGCCCTAGGTGCGGGGGGGGGGGGGGGGGGGGTGTGCTATTCTACTTCAAGGGATTATCCTCTATTGGGGTAAGTGCAATTCCAACTTGCGACTTCAAACAAGATTTTTAAAATATAGAAATTATTATACAATTATATTAAATTAAAAGAATAGAACCAAATGCAAATCTTTTCTACCAACACAACCAAATAACTACTCTAAATGTAAACACCTCCACGATAAACTAAATGAAACATAAATAAACTCAACAACAAGACATTATAAAAAAGCTAGGTAAGCACCAAATCAAGTTACTAAAAGTAACCTAAACCTAATCAATCTATGGCTAAAATAAAAGTAACCTAAACCTAATCAATCTATGGCTAAAATAAAAGTAACCTAAACCTACTCAATCTATGGCTAAAATAAAAGCAACCTAAACCTACTCAAAAAAGTAACCTAAACCTACTCAATCTATCGCTAAAAATAAAAGTAACCTAAACTTACAAAAACTATCATTAAAAATCACGAAAGAATAGAATACAAATGTACGATTCATTGTAAATAAATTAAATAAATTGCAAAATAAAATTATTAAAGTACGAGTTCCACATTTCATTGAAATATCAAATGACTGAAATGCTACAACTAGAATTCAACAAAAATAAATTATTATAGCACATCTGGTTATAACTGGCCTCGCTCACACAGGTTTAGAGAATATTTTCACTAACGTAGAACTCCACAGAAACAATTACAGTGCTACTTCCAGACTTTTTTTCTCCAGGGGAGGGGGCACTGTTAAAAGTAAATTTAAAAGGAATGTATGTGTGTGTGTTTTTTTATGCAATGCTACACCTTTCATCCAATCGCCCTGAAACTTTGGGCGGTTGTTGAGAATAATCCTGGGGAGGTTCCTGCGAAAAGATAAGCAGGGTGCAATTTGTCGCCCCAGGCTTTTTTCGGCGGTAATGTAAGTAAATCCGTGTCCCGATAAATATGATCCAAGCGCAGGCACTGTTTACATTTTAAAACTTAGTTTTAGAAAACAAGGTCACGCGTCTAAAAATATAGGATTGGTAAAGCATTGATGAAACCCTCCTAATATATTTCGTCAGATTTTATTTATCTTTGATGTATTGCTACACCTTTCATCTGATTGCCTTGAAACTTTGGGAAATTGTTAAGAATACTCTTGGGGAGGTTTATGCGGAAAAAAAGTTTCAATTTCGCACCGGCGGCGCCCTGGGAGGATGTAATTTGGCGCCCCGGGTTATCCCGTGAGCACTATGGCGCCTACGTTAGTTCTAAACAGTGCGATAGACTATGAATAAGATGGGGCATTTAGTCGTTCACTAAAGTGAATCAGGCGTGTTCGCCGGCGCCCAACAGGATGCGATTTGGCGCCTCGGGCTATCCCGGTTGCGCTAAGGCGCATACGTTCGTTTTAAAGAGTGTGATAGAATATGAATAAGAAGTAGTGTTATAGTCTTTCATAAACTGAATCAGGCCCGTCCGACGACGCCCCTGTAGGGTGCGATTTGCCCAGTGCTATCCTCGAACTTTCTTCTATCCCCGCGCCAACTCGCGGGGACAGAAACGCTAGTATATATTAGCAAGTTCATGGGTGCTCACTCTTGCTTTATTCATAATTGGCTTTATTTTATTATCTTAACAAACTAAGCTCACAATTTTGACTATTTCAAAAAAAAAAATACAAATAATTACGATGATTTTTAAAAATACAAGGTTCTAAAAAGATGATATAAAATATTTTTAACATCAATTCCCAGATTTAAACGCCTGGCCTTGGAGGGCAGCAAATATAGTCTTGATTGTGTGATCATTTATGATCGTGCATTAGATGCTAATTACCCGATTAAACAGTTTTGTGGCTCAAGTGATGTGACCGACTTGTTGATAAGATCTTCTGGAGACTCATTGAGGGTTGAATTCTACACAGATTTTTCAATCACTGCACCTGGTTTTATTGCTGTATTTTGGGAGCATGGTGCGTATTTTATTAATTCTTTTTGCCAAAAATGCAATTTTAAACATTTTATATAGTGTAAAACGAAAGATGATTTTATATCAATTCAATAAAATATTCCTTCAGTTAACTTAAAGGGATATGCGCGGTTTGTTATCTCTCTACTTTTACAATTTAATATCTAAAGCCTTTATACTACGTTTACCATGTTTGGCCCATGAAAGTAGGTATTAAACAGCAAAAAGTGTTTTGAAAACAGTTTTGATTGTCAGGGAAATCAGTAAAATGTCCGCCATTTCAAATGTTTTGGCATTTTTAAAATGCTAAAGCTTTTTTACGCACTTATAGCTAACAAATTTACACTGCTTATATTTCTCTATATATTAAAACGTTTGTCACGACAAGTTTTTGATAAAGCTACTGGTCAGAATTCTACAAGCTCCGCAAAAAATTGCACTCTTGCTCGTATGCGACAGTTTAAAAATTTCTGTTTTTTCACCATAATTATTTTTTTTTATAAAAACCATTACAATTCTGAGGTGACAAATGTTTTATTATTACATGAAGAACAAATATTGAATATATTGTGGGAATTTTATTTATAATTTTAAAAAGTAGAAGGCATTTTTAGTTAAAAAAAAACAACTGCAAAATGAGAAAAACAGCAAAAAATAACGAAAAGTAGGTCAAGAAAAAATACCGTTTTTGAGTAATTTGTCTAGCTAATTGTTTCCGAGATCACGGAAAATAAGATTATCGAATACATGAAACATTCAGCTTTCCAATGATGCCAAATACAATAAAATGATTGATATTGAACTTTTTGTAGATAACGTGAAAGATAGGGAAAATACGATTATTTTTTAATTAATGGGGGTCGTAAAAATTGTATTTTAAACACATTTTAAAAAGTCCTCATTAAAGTTATTATTTTCTTAATACTAACATGGACAAAGAATCCAAAAGTGCAATAAACCCAGTATGACGAAAAACCAAGCTGGGGATTTTTTCTGCGAATATTCGATTAAATTTGAGAAATGTAAATTTAATTTAATTTACAGAATGTGAAGCCTTGAAGTATGGAGCTGACCATTGCAATATGTCCTGCAGTTGTGACAAAGACAATACAGCCTTCTGTGATCATACTATTGGCACTTGTTTTTGTAAACAAGGCTGGAAGGGAGATGACTGTACAATAGACATCAATGAATGTGAGGAGTCCCCAACCAGCGTGTGCCCCTCTGAATACAGTGTGTGTAGAAATCTTCCTGGTTCATTTGAGTGCGTATGTGAAACTGGAATAACAGCAAAGGACACGGGGTTATGTGTTGGTAAGTTTTCAAAAATATGAACTAGTCTACCCTTAGGGAGATGCTATGATCTAGTCCGACACATCAGAATCACGCAACAGTTTAAAATTTTCGGTTCAGTTTTTTCATCGTGTTCATAATGTAGGATGCCCTTTAAATAAAGACGAATTTCTGCCAACGCCATTGATGCGATTATTTGTAGTTTACATCAGATATAAATTTAAGTCCCTAAGAACAAATTGTTTATTAAGCTTTAGCTTTTTATTTAGGAAGAAGTCTTTTGACTTATTAACTACAAATATTAAAATTGTCTTTGCAGAATGCAGCGATTTGACGTATGGAACAAATTGTACATTGAATTGTGACTGCGTATCAGATACTACAGCAAGCTGTGACAGCAGATACGGAATTTGTAATTGTTTGCCTGGATGGACATCACTACACTGCACTGAAGACATTGATGAATGTCTTTATATTGGATGTGGGGACTATAGTGACTGCACAAATACCCCAGGGAGCTACACGTGTTCTTGTTATTCTGGGTACTTCTTAAATGAATATGAAACATGCACAAGTGAAGGTAGGTACATTTTGTTATCATTTTAAGATTTATTTTTATAGTGATTAATTAAGTAAATTGAAGTTAAAGTTTTCTTTTCCAGGTTGTCCAGCTTTCAAATTTGGAGAAAGCTGTTCCAACTCTTGTAACTGTACACAGAACAACACCAGAAGTTGTGATGTCAACAATGGAACCTGCACGTGCAAGCCTGGCTGGACATCAAATGACTGCTCTATAGACATAAATGAATGTCAACTTGACCCACTGATATGTCCTGATTACACATCCTGTAAAAATCTAAATGGTAGCTACCAGTGCATTTGTTATGATGGTCTGATGCTCGGATCTAATAGGAATTGTCAAGGTAATATATTTTTAAAAATTAGCTTCTTATTAGGCCTACCTCATATATGCAAAAACATTAATAGCACTTAACACTGTTGTTATTATAACAATCATTATAACTATTTTCAACATCGATTTGTATGTCAACTTTTGCCTCTTTTGTTTGCCTCTATTTACTCTAGTTCTAGTCATGTCAAAAACTTTTACTAGATTGTTTTCGATAATTTCTTTATCCATAATATTTACAGAGACCTAAATACCTAGGATGCTTTAGTAATTATCACTATAGACCAGTAAAATAGTCTGCGACAAAGGTGTAATGAGGAGTAAAGTGTTTAGTTGAAAATTGGACAATAAAACATTTGTAAAAAGATTTATAATATGATAATAATCATGGCTTTTTAAAGAAATACATTGTGTCAATTTCAACATTTATAAATATTTAAGATAAAACTCACCCATTATTCAGTACATCTAAGATGTTTCTACAAAACATGTAGGTTGTCATAATTGTAATGCTCTTATCTTTACAGCAATCCGTCCGTGTATTGAGAGAGTCTGTTCCCATCTGTGTACAAGAGTAACCCTTGGTAATCAAACAGAAGTTGAGAAGTGCTATTGTCCCAATGGAGCAATATTAATGGGAGACATTTGCCAATGTAAGAGATATTTTATATATATTTATTAGCCTACATCTGGAAGTTCAGTATGAAAAAGTTAAGGCTTATCAGATCAAAACTGTAAAACAATCTTTACAATTTCCCTGCAACTTACCTGCAAGTACCCGATGTAATAGGTGCGAGGAACAAACAAAAAAAAACACACTTAAAAGACATGTTTCAGAGCTGTGTCTCATTAACTTTTTTCCTAGTGTGTCCCAACATGACATATGGCCCCCAATGCCAGTACCAATGCAGTTGTGTAGCCAACAACACCGCCACTTGCTATACTGGATCCTGCGAATGTTTACCTGGTTGGGAATCTGATGACTGTTCTATGGATATCAATGAATGCAGTCAAGAGCGCTGTGGTGCCAATTCCATTTGTACTAACACTATTGGAAGCTACATGTGTCAGTGTCTCTCAGGATATGCAATGAGTCCCAGTGGATACTGTATTACAGAAGGTTTGTAATTGTCTAAATCTCCATTCGTGTTTTGTGTGCTAGGATTTATCAATTTGTTAAACAGTACTTTGCAGTCAATCAAAAAAACAAATTTACTAATTGCATTTATGTTATTGTTATCATTAGTTTTTCTGTAGACTGAGACTTGTCATGTTTAGGTTAATTAATCCTGCTGACTTAGTTGTTCAGTAACGCCTAGCTTTAATTTTCTATCACAAATTACAATGACAACTAATTTGAACCTTTTAGTTTGTAGCAAGATTTTAAAAAACACTACAGGAGTAATTAGGTTTCAAATGTATGACAGTATATATTGTTAAAATGTTCTATAATATGCTATTATATGAACAGATTTGGTCTGTCTGACTAGTTCAGTACACTCAAATACTAAAGTCATTATGTATTTTGCAAGAACAAAAATGTCAATAATCTTTATTTTTTATTATGTGAAGTATCTTTTTTCTTTTCTGAACGGATGAAAAAAGAAAAACAGTGCTGTGTATAACTGCTATATGTGTAGTAATACATTGTCACCATAAAAATTTGGTAAAATCTGCCGCTTTTTGTTATGCGGGTACTGCAGCTATTTTCCAATTGTATTTCATATGAGTGCCTTTAAAAATTTCAATTTTTTTTTATCCAAACATAGCCAAACATTATATTAATGCTTGGCACAAATTTTAACTGCATCTTAAGGGCAAAACATAAATGCTGACTTTAAGACTGATTAAAATAACTTTTAATATATTTTTTTAGTGGGCAGACACAATAATAGAATTTTGATTTATAAAATACCTAATATTTTTCAGTTTAAATAATTAAAGTTAAATATTGGATACATTTAAAAAAAACCAACTATTTTTTTGTCTCTGACAATTATACTTTAATAATGAAATTAAAATTTACTATTAATAATTTTTTTCTTCGTATTTGTCAAATAATAAATTCTAATTGAACCTTTTAGGCAGTAGTGAGACACTAACAAACATTACAGGAGCAATTAGTAGTCCATCATTTTATGATGGCAGACTTAGATATGCATGGACAATCATTGCCTCTTCAGGGAGCATCATTTCATTTCGGTAATATGGTTGGTTTTTAAATTTTAGCTTTATAACATGCTAGTTTGAGAGTTGTTAAAGATGTAAGTAACAAGTGCTACAAGATAGTATGTTTGTTTTTATAAATAATTATTGGTTTATTAATTTTTTAAATAATTTTCAGTCTTGTCAACTTGGCCACACAAGCTGATCCCAAATGTACCTATGAATCATTATCAGCATACGATGGTAACACTCTTTTTGGGACCTATTGTGGACAAAAAATACCTGGTCTAATTAGGTCCACAGTAAATAAATTGCAGCTTGAATTTCAAACACTTCACGGTATTTCACAAAGTGGCTTCTATGGAACATACACAATACATGGTGAGTTTCATTGAAATAATTATTTTGCATACCCTAATATTTTTAACATTTCTAATACTATAATAACCATTTTTTATTATAATTTTTATGGCATAAGGAACTATAATTTAAAAATGCAACAATTTTACTAGATTTGCCTCTTGCATTATGTAGATTTACATGGATTAAAGCTAGAAATAACTACCAAATCATGAAATCGATAGGCGTTTTCTCTACGATAAAAATCGGGAGGCAAAATATTAAAATTCTAGATGAGCGCTCAATTTAGAGATTTATAGTCGATATAGATCTAGTTTCATAATGTAGATCTAGATATAATTATTATAATAGTAAGAATGAGATGTAGTTGTCAAGTGCTTGCTTTGAAACAGAAATAAGAGGTGAATAGTTCCTGTTTTATGTTTATAAAAGCATTTTTGTCAGCTAATTCTATTTACTGAATGGATAGAGACATCATATCTAAAGCTGTAGCAGTAGTTGCAGTTAAAAGAAAACAAATCACACTACAAATTTTCTCACTGCTTCTCAAATTAAAATGTTAAATTACTACTTTAAAAAAAAAAATTAAGAGATTTGTTTTAAGCAACTATATAGTACTGCGTTATTATCATACTTCAAAATTTTTTTTATTTAACTCAGCTATGTAACACATTTGTATTACATATTAACATATAATTATTATCCAAACCGGTGAAATAGCCTTTTTTTCTGAGAAATTATGTTTCACTATTTACCAGCCTGCCCTAAATTTACATACGGGGAAACTTGCTCCATCAACTGTTCATGCAATAAGAGCAACACAGTTTTCTGTGATAACACTAATGGAGTTTGTGTTTGTAAGCCTGGCTTTATGGGATACGATTGCTCAGATGATATTGATGAATGTGAGACTGCTGCAGAGACAAATATCTGCCCAGAAAATACTGATTGTATCAATGAGCCAGGTGGATATCAATGTGAAGGTACCAGATGTTAAAATGTCACTAAGTAAAATACCCCGCTGCTCCACCATGTTATACATGCTTCATTATGTTACGGTTATGTTGCAGTGCAGTGAGAGGGTTTGATTTGTTTGACTCAGCCAGCTACCATTTCACTCGTCTCCAATACCAGGGAGAGAGTATTACACCTTGAGAACCCCTAGGTTATATCACATTCAAACGAATCCACGACGCTCAGAGATAAGATGAACCAAATAATCCGTATATGAATCTTTTAATCTCGTATCTACAACAACACACGTCCTTCCACACCGACGATAAGGATTCAACTGCTCACACATAAACTCATAGCAACCAACTCTCTAACCTAAAACGTCACTATCTTTCGTACCGCGTCATCATACCCATGTGTTCACTATGTTCTCCGCACCAACCAGCACTCAATTCAATACCTACTAAAACATACATCATAACAACATGTGTAAGCCTTAAATGTCACTAAGTAAAATACAACCAGTGTTTCTTCCAGACTTTTTTCTCCGGGGGGGGGGGGGGGGCACTTGACATTTTCGGGGGGGGGGGAGCGGTCAACATTTTTTTGGGGGGAGGACACTAGTAAAAGTGTATGTTTACTATAAAAATTCCATCTCGTTCGGGGGGGGGGGGGGACGGACGGGGGGAGGACGGGGGGAGCAGCCCCCCCCCGAACAGATGCCTAGAGGAAACTCTGAATGCAACATATTTATATGTGTAAGCCTTAAATGTCATTAAGTAAAATACAACACATTTATATGTGTACGTCCTAACAAGGGGGTTACCTAATTAACTATAACGAACTGACCAATCGAGTGACAGAGTACTAACAGGCCCTCGCTCACACATATAACTGAAGTCTATCCCTCCAGAACGGCACACTAGCAGTTGACTCACACGTCAACAATAAACACTAAAATTGTCAAGATGGGTCCAGTGAAGGTATCCAAAGAAAGCGTTGTCAACAATAATGTCATAGACTAATTTAAACATACACTAAATTTAAAGTAGGTATGTCAGGCGGTCGAAAAAAATTTGTATTTCGTCCGCATCACCAAAATGTAGCAAATTTTCACTTTATTTTTTCTCTAATAGAAGGGCTCACATAGTAGTAAGTCTTGTGCTATTAAAAAGCAACTACTCTTAAACTCTCACATTCTGGTTAATTTTTATGGTTGTTGATATTGTTGTTACTGTTGTAACAATGTGCATATATATTAATGATCGGTGCACAAGAGCAGCAGTGTTTCTTCCAGACTTTTTTCTCCAGGGGTGCACTTGAAATGTTCGGGGGGGGGGGGGGGCAGACAACAATCTCCGGGGGCGGACACTGTCAGATATATATATTTTCTATATAAATTCCATTTCGTTCGGGGTGATAGACTTTCTTCGGGGGGGGGGGGGGGGGGCATGCCTGGAATAAACTCTGGAGAGCAGGTGTATTTGCATTTTGCAGGCGCTATAATCTGGGCTACAATTCCACAGAACAAAGTTCTGGGAAATTAGGGAAAGTAAAAGTGGCTGGGCATAGTACTGGCCACACTATCCCTTCAAATGCAGAGGTCACAGAAACAGGTGAACTCTACTTCACTTGCCTCATGACACGTCAGTTTCGAAGGCATACTTTAATTTTACAGCATTATCTATGCATAGTGACAAGTACATTAGAGTAATCCTTTCTCTACCAAATGTTCCTCTTTCATCTTATGTCAATAAAATTAGAAATTTGTAATGCGAATAAAATAATTACAAGAGATGATTAATTTTACTAACAAAGTACAATGATGTACTTCAGAACTTTTAACTATACCAGTCATCACAACCTTTGGGTACAACACAACTGGTATAAATCTCTCAGACACAAACAGCCAGGAGTACAAACAACTAAAACGTGATGTTCAGGATGCTGTGAGTTTTAGTTTTGTTTCTTGATTTTCTGTAAGATTAGGATTTTTCATTCTTTTTTTTTTTGCCCTATGTTTCAGGAAAGTTTAAGTTTTCTTTGCATTTATGATTTTAATTTTATAACTACCTGTTGTCTATCACTCAAAATAAACAGGATGCCTCTTCAAGTTAACTTCAGTAATTAATTATTCATACAACACAGCTGAGACAACATGTCTTTCCTCCAGCTGCATTCTTAGACAACTCACGGATAACACATTAAATAGAACTCTTACACTGAGCACAGAGGATACATATTCAAAGGGACATTACTATTATATATTTAATATAATGGACATAACAATAACTAACAAGACATAACCTTACAGTTATTTATCCTCAGCTGATAAAAGAAATGAAAAGAAAAGTAAATACCGTTGTTACTGTGAAAGTTAAATCACTAAGGTGAGATATTATATTATATTGTATCTTTCCTTAGTCTTTTATAATGAAAAGCATTTTTAATCACTTATATACTTTAATTGTATGTGTTAAACAATTCCATACTTTTCATTGTGCTTGACAACTGGATTTAATATTTATTATTATTATTTAATAAACATTTAGCAGCTGTAAAAGTTAAATAAACATAACTCTTTGCTTTAAAAATTAAAAAAAAAAACTTTTTAAAGATTTATAGCTCTTTTGTTTATGTCTGCAGAGTGATTTTTTTTTTTTAAATTTTCTTTATGTTATTCTTCTTGTTAATCTCTCAATGATTATCTTATACTTCCCTTATATAAATATCAAAGATCTGGAAGTCTTATTGTGGAATACAATGTTGAGCTTTTGAAGAAAGACGAAAACAAACAAAAAGCTGAACTTGCCACAGAACTACTGATGATGATGATTTCAGGGAACACAACCATGATTGGACAACAACAAGTCAGCTGGTTATCTTCCACAGTGGACCAGTTCAAGTGTAAGTTATGTACAACATAGTAAACTAATGCACATAGATAACTTATAGAAATTAATTACTCTTGAGAAACAAATCAATTTTTAAACAATTTGTAAATACGTAACAATAAAATTTTAATAATAAATGTTGGTACCAATTTTTTTTTGTTTTTACTTGGATGGATTTATAATGCTTATTTAAATGATTTATACTCAATGAAAACAACATTTGAAATGAAAAGTTTAGAAAAAATTTTCTATCTACAGTGTCTAATTCTGCTGATGCTGCATGTCAAATTGCTGAATTTTATAGTGTCTGCAAATCAAATGAGTATTGTCAAGTCATAGATTCAGCTGCTAAATGCAAGTAAGAAATTAAAAGTTGTGGTCTACCTGGTCAAAAAAAAAAAAATCTTGATAAACTAAATACCCAATCGCACTCACTTATTGATGTTTACTCATGTTATTGATCCAGATGGGAGGGGGGGTGGGGGTGAGGGGGTGGGGTTATAACCCTCCTCTTAGACCACCAAAATGCTAACTGTTTTACGTTAACTTACAGCTATTGGCAAGGTCAAACTTGTTTCGCTATCATTTAGTGCTTAAATACTTAACACTTAGGCTATGTCGCAGCCTCTAGAACAACATTGTGTACTTTGGTGAAGAGAATTGGTGCTTTTGAGTATCTTAATAAAGAAAAGTAAAGCTGAAAATGAGAAAGATGGTACTATTGATTCTCAAAGTACATTAGACCAAGAAATTTCCTTAGCATCTTCAACTGTTTGTTATGAAATGATTCTACTTTCCTAAAATCGTAAATCATTGACAGAGAAAAAAATTGAACATATCAACATCACTTTTGAAATCATCCTCAAGTCAACAAATTCTAGAAAATTGTTTAAGATTAGCTCCCATAATAGAAACTATAATTCTTTTTGCGTCCGACAATGGTCTTGCACTTAAGAGCCACATGAAATTCATTTGTAGCAGAGATAATTTAAATGTACTTTTATTTTTTTATTGTGTTGTGTACTTATTTTGTGCTTTCTTAATTTGTTATATATCATTAATAAAGGCTGTAAGTTTGTTGTATGTTATAAAACAATGTATTAAAATATTGGGTTTCCTGGGTAGCTGCAGTTGTTCACAAGTTTCTATTGTCACCAGTGGCCATATATACACACACATATATAAACAAATATACACACACACACATATATGTATGTTCAAGTTATGACTATCTTATATACATATATATATATATATATATATATATATATATATATATATATATATATATATATATATATATATATATATGTATATATATATATATAGTCAAAACTTGACCCCCCCCTCCCCCCCCACGAGATGATCCTGGCTACGCCACTGTATTGATATATTGTTTTGTTTTTTATACTCTAGGTCTAATGATGAATGTAAGCATACATTTTCAGCATAATTTTATTAGTTTATTTGTAATTCATTGTTAATTAGTAGGATAAATGAGTTTAACATGAGATATATCCAGATTTCATAATATAAAATGTTAGAAAAATAACTTAAAATAATTATTAGCTGCTAGAACACAAATGTGAATGTAATGCATCTTATCTTTTGTTTTAGATCCTCTGCGACTTATCTTGGGTATCTGTCTTGGTATCCCACTGTTTATTATTGTCTGTACTGCCATTGTGATCACCATCTGCTGCATGTATAGAGAATCCAACAATGTGACAACAATCACAGAGAGAGGATCATTAAAGTCTCCCAGCAGACCTGCACAGCACACGTAAGCAAATGTTGTATGTTGTAACTTAGATAAGGCATTTAATGCTGTCACAACAACACAATTTATATTTTCTTTAAGAGTCATGTGTTAAGTAGATGGTTTAATGTTCAGGTTGCTCCATGTGTTAAAGCTGGCTGGATACAGAAATGTCCTTTTGACTTGATGTTTAGGGCTGGATGGATACAGAAATGTCCTTTTGACTTGATGTTTAGGGCTGGCTGGATACAGAAATGTCCTTTTGACTTGATGTTTAGGGCTGGATGGATACAGAAACGTCATACAGATTGCATAATTTGTTAGCACTCCCTTTTATATTAGTATGTTAAGAGGGGTCTGCAGGGTGGAGTCAGTAAAGCTCATGGTTGCTAAACCAAAAAGTCTCGAGCTCGAACCCTCGGGCAGATTAGGTTTGTTAGCTGGGGACAGCCACTCTTTTAGGAGAGACAACTCCAAAATTAAACAACTGTGGCCTTGTAGTTTGTTCTTGGTTGGACAAAGGCTATGGAAGCAAATCCAAAAAGAAAAACAGGCTGAAATTAGAGTCAATGGCCTCAATGGCGCATATCCAGTTGACAGGTATACTTCATTGTGTTGGAGGGCATCGCTTCCAACACTAAAATTAAGCAAAGAAGAAGAAATTTCTCGTTATTTTGTTATTAAATTATATTCTTATCATGAACAGCATGCATCAACCACCGGCAGGTCTAGATAATCCATATCATTATTACACGGGGGGAAAGGATGCAGTGAAGTTCAAGTCACCGGCAGGTCTAGATAATCCATATCATTATTACACGGGGGGAAAGGATGCTGTGAAGTTCAAGTCACCGGCAGGTCTAGATAATCCATACCATTATTACACAGGGGGAAAGGATGCTGTGAAGTTTAAGTCACCTTGGTATAGAGGTACGCAGACTTATTTTTTATTTATTGTCATCAATAAAACTTGTGATGGGTTGGTGGTTTAAATTATGAGTAATTTTCATTCTATTTGCAAATTTAAATCAACAAAATATTGTAAGAAATCAACTTGTTCTCGATCAAATGTCTGTCTTAGGTCATATGTGACATTAAAAGGTTTAAGTAAACAAGAAGATAATTACACATGGGAATTGATTACACCAAACTTAAGATAATTACACATGGGAATTGATTACACAAAACTTAAGATAATTACACATGGGAATTGATTACACCCAACTTAAGATAATTACACATGGGAATTGATTACACAAAACTTTTCAGAGCGTTATGTACCTGACAACAACAGAATATATGGCAGCAGAAACTTACAAGGCCAATATGGAAATCCATATAACTAACTGTTTTCTCATGCGGAAAGCCATATAACTAATTGTTTTCTCATAGGGAATGCCATTAACTGTCTCTTCATAAAATTGTGTCATTTAAGTGGGGCATTTTTTTAAAATGTTGGTTTACAAGAGTAATAATATATGAATATGCCTTCATTTAAAACAATATACTTTTTACAAAAAGTTTATTAAACACAGTTTTTATTATAAACATTTTCTTAACATATACAAATTGTCACTTTTTATCATATTAAAATAATTATATTTTATGAAAACAATAGAGGTTTATTGTAAATATTTATTTATAGCATACACATCAGCTTTAAATAAGGGTAGATTAAATATGAGTTTTTCACTGCTGTTTTTATGTAATAAGGTTATAATTTTAAATAATTTTATATAATTTTTCATCTTTTGATATTACATATACAAGATAATTAATCCAAAGAATTTTTTTTTAATTTTTAATATATTTGCTCACTAGCAAATTTAAGCTTAACTATGGAAACATTTTTTGTGATAAAATAATTAAATAATTTACCTGTAATTCCATTTCAGTTTTAACAATTTGTTAATCCATTAGGTTTTATGTTTCTTGTATTGTAAATAATGTTTTAATATATTCAACATGGAAATAAATTTACTTTTATGGGAGATAAAAAGTTTAATTCATTTTATAAGTCCCTACTGTGTTTTAAAATGTATAAATATTTTTACTGATTGTTGTTAGAAATTTTAAAAACTATCTTTAAGCTTCTAAAACATCATTATGTCATTAGCTGTGATTACAAAATGTATGGCCACTGCCACTGCACTACCACAAAATGCATTTCTAATCTACTGCTAATTAATGTTAATTATTATCATCTTGCCAAAATTATAAATTTATCTTACACCTTTAATCAGGCTCCTCACACCCATGACCTGCTGTTCTGCCATTGATGGAGGACACTATACACATACAGTTAACTTTAGAAATTCAGATACAAAAACAGTGTTTTTGATATTTCAAGCTTTTGTATCAACACATTTTTTATATAATCTTTTCACAGCCAAGGTAACTGGATAGAAATATGCCATACAAATTTTTTAGTATAATATTTTTGACTGTTTAATCTAGAATCTGGTAAGAAAAAATTCAGCTTTATATAAAACAAACTTTGCTGCAAACAAAAGTTTTATATAAAACAACAAACTTTACTGCAAACAAAAGTTAATAGTATGAAGGTGTAGACTGCTTGTTTCATTTTGTTTTAATTAATTATAATTATTGTGTTATTTTCATACAAAATTACTAGATTATTTAACCATATTCCACCTAAAATAATGTGACATGTTGAGGAATGCTTTCATTTGTAATTGTTCAACTAATTCAAAAGCAGCCACAGACCCCCCCCCCCCCCCCCCACCTCAAAAAGAAAATAAAAAGAGTATATAAGTTAAAAGTGTCTCCCCCCTTGAGAAAATGTCAGAAAGTAGCATTGGAGATAGAGAGCAACAACATGAGTTAGTGAGGTAACAGTCAAAACTTTGATCAAAGAAATGCATCATTTGACAAAATAAAATACATAGAGATTCACTTATTCACTTTTATATCAACATACAACATCTTCAACAAGCTAAAAACAACCAACTCAACAGATGATTGGCAGTTTTCAGTTCAGTACGGGAACCTGTTTACCAATATCTAGAAATGTAGCAACTTCATAAACTCGTAGTAACCACTAGAGCACATGTAATACGCAAAAATAAATTCAGTCCACATAAAAAATGTAAAATAAATTATGTGGCACTAGTAGTTAAATTATTGTGCTGCAACATATAGAATGATTTGTTATAGAATGTATTAGAATGTTTCATATTTGTTAATTTATGGGAATGTTGCATATTGGAAATATAGCAAGGAACTGCTCACAATTTCCCTTTATTTTTACGTTTAAATACCAAGCAAAAGTGTATTAATGTTGGAATTTCTGTTGGAAGTGTGTTATGTATCCATTTTTGTTTGAAGTTCTAGTCAGTCAAAAACAACAAATATGCACAGGTAAAAATGGTAGCTTAGTGAATGAAAAAAGTAACATACAAAAGTTAGACATCCAATCAAAGAAAATCTAGCCAAGCTAACTATTACACCTGTAACTTAGCATTACAAAAAGTCATTGAATCAAAGTAGGCTACTAATCAGTAGACCTATATGGCACGGATTACAAATTGAACAATTCTCACCAATAATACTAGGTAAAACTCCAACATTTAAGTGGGCTGCGTTAATTCTGACAGCCGTATTTACAGGTATGTATACAATAAATAGAGTTCTGTATGTAATCCTATGTGTTCTGATTATCCAAATGTAAATATCACTCTCTTGTTTTACACACATAGGCATACAATTTAGATTGTCCAGTTCATTAGGCATCAATCAATTGTCCAGTTAATCTGCCATGAAGCAGATTAGGCTTAGTTAATCTCATGATTGTAATAGTCCATTTAATCTGCCATTAGGCAGATATCGCATCAATCAGTCCATTTAATCTGGCATCCGGCAGATATGACATCAGGCAAATATGACATCAGGTAGATATGACATCAGGTAGATATCGCATCAATCAGTTTGTCCATTTAATCTGGCATCAGGCAGATATGCCACCAGGTAGATATGCCAGCAGGCAGATGTCATCAGGCAGATATGCCATCAGGCAGATATGCCATTAGGCAGATATGGCATCAATCAGTTTGTCTATTTAATCTGGCATCAGGCAAATATGCCATCATGCAGAAATGGCATCAATCAGTTTCTGTTTGAGCCAGCCTAGCCTGAAAGCCTGGTTGTAACGTATGATTGACATGCCCTTTAAGACACTGGGCAGCTCACCAATATCTTTGTCTATCTGGACAGGTATGATGTTTCTTGACCTGGAATCTGATGGTCAAACAAAAACATTAGGGTAAACATCTCATTGGGATATGTACTAACTATGGGATAGTTTTTTGTTCACATAGAAATTACTTTTTATTCAACTAAATTGTGTTAATTTTAATAAATAGTTGATAAAGTTCAAGGATACACTTGTAAAAGCCCCCCCCCCCCACCCGTCACTTCCCCTACCCTTCAAACCTTTGTATAAAACTGACCTGGATCTAGGACCCTGGCGAAGTAGGTCAGAAACAGACACTCCTCTGAAGATACATAGTTAGCTGATAAAACCACGATTATCTTTCCATTGCAACTGTGGAATAGATGAACATATGATCACTTCCTTTGCTGGTGTTAAAATTATACAATCTAAGGGAATTTAATTAATTAACTGTCCATTGTTACTGGCATGTAATTTCGGAAGATAAATTGAAAGCTTAAGTTTGTATAAACTAATTTAAATTGTAAACAGTGTGCTTAGATAGGAGAAAGTGGTGGTTCCAGCTTGTGGTACACAAGGCGTGACAGTGTGACACATAATGTGGCAGTGTGGCACATGATGTGACTGCTAGGTGATGCATGGCATGACAGTGTGACACATAATGTGGCAGTGTGACACATGATAAGACTGCTATGTGATGTGTGGCATGACAGTGTGACACATGGTGTGCCTAATGTGTAACACATGATGTGACTGTGACACATAACGTGACACGTGATGTGACTGAAACATAACATGACTGTGACACATAACGTGACACATAACGTGACAGTGACACATGACGTGACATGTGACGTGACTGACACATGACGTGACCATGACACATAACGTGACCATGACACATGACGTGACACATGGCGTGACATGTGACGTGACTTACACATAACGTGACTGTGAGACATGACATGACCGTGACACATGACGTGACTGTGACACATGACGTGACTGTGACACATGACGTAACTGTGACACAGAACGTGACACATGACGTGACTGTGACACATGACATGACTGTGAGACAGCGTGATTAGTGTGAGACATATGACGTTTCTATGGACTATGGCGTGGCTACTCTGTCCGTTGTCTGGCTGTAGACTGACCAGTCAACTGACCCACCAGATGACGTCAGCACTCACCGTTCCTCCAGCGCCCTGGCCAGGTTCTCGTACAACGGTCCGGTCAGGACGAGGTCACGTGGTGGCAGAAAGATCCGGAAGCCCATCTTCTCCAGCATGACGTGGAAGGGCAGACCGAACGTCTCAAGGTCTTTCTGTGCACAGCATAGAAACGCTGTGTAATACTGTTTGTAGTTGTTGGGTCCATCTGTGAGAAACATATCACAGCAGTCAAACAACTGACCATATATACATAGGGGCATACATACATTTAGGCATGTACATGACATAAATACATAAACTTTTTCTTTCGGACTTTTTTTCTCCGAAAAGTAAAGAGGGGATACTGGTAAAAGTATATATTTTCTATATAAATAACATTTCGTTTGGGGATGAGGGAAAGGCCGGTAGACAGGTTTGGAGAAGAGGGGTGGGGGTGCGGCTTGCTTCCACCCACGAAACAAAGCCTGAAAGAAACACTGTACAGTAATGACTTACCGAAAACTGACAATATATCCATTGTTTGTCCTCTTGTCGGTTCCTTCGCACATATAATTTCATCTGTGATTGACTTACTTTCTTTTCGAATCACCTGAAAATATCATAAGATAGACGTTGAGAAATGAACTCATAGAAGATAAACGGCAAGAAATTAATTCATATAAGATATGCGGTAAAAAAAAAAATTTTTTTCGATCGGTTTAGTCACGTTAAAGCAGAGTCTTGAGGGTATGCATTGATTAGCAGCTATTCGGCGGATATACAACATCTAGTTAGCAAACGCTATAAAGATCTAAAAACCCGTGTTGAAGACCCGTGTGTAAAGACCCGTGCTATGAAGATACGTGTTTGATGACCTTTGTATGAAGACCAGTAATATGAAGACCCATACTGTGAAGACCAATGTTGTTATGACCCGTGATGTGTCATAAGTCCGTATGCATTAGTGCTGATAGGTCTATATGGATGATGTAGTGCTCTTATAAATAAAACAAACTTCCGTGGAAGTTTTTCCTGGAAAATTAACGTATTTAAAGCTCCCGATACTCAACATAGCCGTCACTATACCTAACCGTACCTTCCCAAATATGTTATTATTATTTCCAAGCAAATATGTAGAGCACACAATAGTTTATAGCAAGAAACCGCTAAATTTTGGCCGTTGGTTGCTGCGGGGTGATAGGCGGGATTTATTCATCAAATTCATGTCGTTACGCTGAATAATTTACCAGGGCCAGTTGTGTGAACGTAGAACACGATTAGATGGAAATAATTAGATAAAAAACTGGTTAGTGCGAGTTGGGTTAGGCATCCTATTGCCTTCACTTGAAAGTTAAAAACGAAGCCAAACTTTAACAAAAACGTAAGTCTTAGCACACTCTGAACCCAATTACTAACAATAAACATAGCACATGACCTAACCCAAGCTAAAATCTAAACCTACCATCGCTACAGCAACCATTATGTTCTAGTACTATACCAAAACCCGAACCTTTTATCACTCCTTAAGCCTTTCTCTAATCCTAACGTAGCTCAACAAAACCATACTGTTTATTTTTCTGTTTACAAATATATCTACTTCTCTTTCAAATGTAAACTTTTCATTAAGTCAACATGATACATAAGAGGCAGATACTGGTGTATCTAGACGTTGTTTCAAATATTTGGGAAGAAAAATTATAGGAAATTGTAGGTCTATCAAAAGTTTCACACATAATTTTTTTTTAAATAAAAATATTCTGCTTTTAATTTGTTTTCTTTTCGTATATTTGTACAGCTAGGGTGTTCTTATGAGTGGCATGTAAGCTTCTCCGCCCCCCCCCCCCGTTCCTCATCATACTTTTTTAGAATCCCCCCCTCCCCCAAATAAATGAACACATACATTCTATCTTATGCCAGAAGATTGTATTACCGCCCTTGAATTTCTTCCTTGATATAAATCAGGGCCTATTGTGCGACTCAGCAACGTAAAGGTTCGAGCACATTTTACACGACACGGAGGTAAATTTAACTAGCACGTCTCCGTCACGTATGAAAGGCTAGATATTTCTAGAACTTTCTAGATATTTCTAGAACTTTCACAACTTGGAATTCACAAGTGTCTTCCTGACCGACTTGAATTACCCCCCCCCCCCCCCCTCCCACACCACTTTAGGCGACTAGTCTAGATAGACCCGGTAATATAAAAAAATCTACAGATAACATACAGATAACAGTGAATTTTTATACTATGGTTGGACTGGTTGTTAAACACTAGTTAACAAGCTCGATGTGTTAGCAGTCTTTTGTTGTGTTCCTTGTGTTAACCTTTGCATTACTTCCCCTGGGTAACTATGTGTCTTGTTTGAAGGACAATATGTTATTTGTCACATTCACATGAAAATGATTCTGTAGCTATTTTTCAAAGTTTAAAAAAAAATGAATTTGATCCCGCATTCGTTCAAGGTTAAACCTCATTGGCTAACTGTCCTTCGTTACTACACAACACCCCTCCTCCATAACCACACTAATCTACACCCCTACCCCTTCCCCCCTCGCTTATACATTATACTACACCCCTACCCCCAACCATGTGAGTACACTAAATACACCCTGACCCCCCCCCCCCCTCTGTTAAAAGACCCAATGTGACCCTAACGTGATAAACTAGACCCCCCCCCCCCCTCTAAAGTAACCTACACTGAATATAAAGGCTGGGCAGAATGTCAACAGAATACAACCACCCACCCACCCCCTCAAACACACACACACACACAATTCACACGAACACTTGTAACCAATTAGGATATTAAAATGTAAAGTACATTTACAGGGAATGGGGGAAAACTAATGTTGAGTTTAAAAATTCCAACATTTGAAGGATTCAGACTAGATTTAATAACGGGAATGTACCAGCACTTGACTGTTTGTTGTGTGACCTCTGACCTACTTAGGCTAGTCTTCCTTGTGTCAGGGGGTGACACTCATGCTGTTATACTCTCCTAATCTGGGAGTTAGTGTGTGGTTATACTCTCCTAATCTGGGAGTTAGTGTGTCCACACAGTATACCATAATACATGAGGCTGCGGGTTAATTGAAAAGTTTGGCTCAGAAAAACCCGCGAAACGGGCAATGCGATAAGGCAACTTAAAGGAGTTTCTACCTAACCTCATGTGTTGACTTTAGATAACATTCTAAAAATAGCCTGGAAAACTGAGTACTTGTTCCTTCTCGAGTTATCGGAATTGCTTCATTTCAATGAAATGCGTGTTTTCCCATAGTTGTCTCTGTTCCCGAGTTCAACAGGGGAGGGTAACTGGTGTAATCTTCCTGACTGACTAGTGGCATTCATCTAACTAAAGAATGCTACATGTTCCAGCGACTCTTGGACAGTGTTTCTTCGAGGCATCTCTTCGGAGGGCCCCGAAGAGAGTCTACCCCCCCCCCCCCCCCCACGGAGAAAAAAATCTGGAAGAAACACTGCTCTTGGATGCTATTAAACGGTTTAGACCTAGTGAATGGGGCTTTAAACTCTACGACAAATCAACCACAAAACAGAACCCAGTGATGATTTCTTAAAAAAAAAACAACAACTTTGAGTTTGAAAGCGAATAAAGGGTCGCCCATAAATAACGTCACACTCGTAGGGGGGGGGGGGGAGGTCCGTAATTTTTTGACGGTGTGTGATGAGGGGAGGGGGGGGGGGTTCAGATGGTGCGACGTCACACTTATGCATTATAAAAAAAGCAATGTTAGAAAACGTATTTTAGACGTTATTTCGCGCTTTAGATAACTTTTTTAATAAATTGCAAAAGGAATTGATTAAAATACTCTATTTTGACAGAGTTCGGACAAGATTTTGGAAAAATATCAATGTTTTAAGAAAAATTCAACTGCAATTTTGAGGCGGGGGGGGGGAGGGGTGGTTGTAGGCTGAGGCGTGACGTCATTATAGGGGAGTCTGGCTTTTTGTGACGATGTGTGACGGAGGGGGGGGGGGAGGTAAAAATCGTCAAAAAAGCGTGACGTCATTTATGGATGACCCCCTAATACAACGTGTCTTATGAAAAACATTCGGTACACTGCGATCTATGCAAAGCATAAACAACTTGATGGTTTCTTTAATACAACATATCTTATGCAAAAAATCTATGCACAGCATAAACACTTTTATCCCTTTGACAAATAGCGAGAAGCAGATTTCGCAATGTCACCCATTCAATTATGCAATGTGCGTTGAACAAACTTTATTCAGTGTTTCTTCTAGACTATTTTCTCCCGGGGGGGGGGGGGGGCACTTACGTTTTCAGGGGTGCGGTAGACTTTCTTCGGGTCGGGGGGGGGGGGGGTCGGACACTGTTAAAAGTATATATATTCTATATAAATTTTATTTCGTTCGGGGGGGGGGGGGGGGCGGTAGACTTTCTTCGAGGGGGGGGGCTCCGCCTTCCCCCCCCCCCCCCACCTGAAGAGATGCCTGGAAGAAACTTTGGCTTTATTCCCTGCAAGCGGTATCACTCGCTAAAGATATTTCTCGTACAAGCCATACCACTCAATTTAAGGCAGCTAATGTATTTAAATATTTTCAAATTTTGCTATCATCTTTTCATGATCCCAATCAACAGACAGAACAATGCTTTGTGTATTTCATGTCAAGCTTATCTCATCCATATGACGTCCCCTAACTTCACACTGCTCTGATGGGCCAACTCACCGGAAGTAATGCTAAGGCCATTGTGTTGACCAATGTATAATTTCATCTACACTACTAAATAACTATAAAAATATACTTCTATTACATCTATGAAATACATAGTCTGGTAGTAGGGCGGTGTGGTCTGGAGGTAGTACACCCAATTGCTAACCCACAAGTCTTGAGTTCCTGGTGTTCTCCCAGCTCTTATGGTCTCCTGACTGAAGTTTGATAAAGTAAAGGCGGCTGGGCATTCAGCTGACCAGTGACCACATTACCCTTCCAATGCCGAGACTGCAGAAATTAGTTAATTAATTTAGCTTCAAGTGCCCTATTGAGGGCCTATATTGGCCTTAACAGCTTTACAGGTATGAGAAACGTGATCATTGTCATTAGGGGTCGACCATAAATGACGTCACACTCGTAGGGGGAAGGGGGGAGTCCGTAATTTTGTGACGGTGTGTGATGAGGGGGAGGGGTTCAGATGGTGTGACGTCACACTTTTGCATTATCAAAAAGCAATGTTAGAAAACGAATTTTAGACGTTATTTCGCGTTTTAGATAACTGTTTTAATAAATCGTAATAGTTTAGACAAGATTTTGGAAAAAAAATATCGATGTTTAAATAAAATTCAACTGCAATTTTGAGGGGGGTTGTAGGTTGAGGTGTGACGTCATTTTAGGGGGGGGGGGGTCTGGCTTTTTGTGACGCCGTATGACGGAGGGGAGGGGGGAGGTAAAAATCGTCAAAAAAAGCGTGACGTCATTTATGGATGACCCCTAATAATGCCTAATCCTAATAAGAATTATTTTGTTTTATTTTTAAATTATTATCATAGGCCTATTAAGATTAAGTAATGTGCTATGGGTAAAAAAACGTATTATCATGTTACACACTAACACTCAACTTGACACAGCTTACCTTGGATGTTTTGCCCATCGTAATCCAGCGAATCAATAATCTTAGTACCAAATCAATCCAGAAAATGTTAACATAAATTTAAGTATTTTTGAGAACACAAAATTGCGAATAGAATTCCCAACAGTGAGCTATTCATAGTTGTGTACACATCAACTGTCAACACACTGATAGCTGTATAGGCGGGTTCAGCACGGGAAATGGACCAATGAAATCCCAGCACTTATACCCATATCAACAGACGACAACTTCCTTGTGGGGTCGTGGTTCTCGTGTTGTTTAAGTTTGGACCGACAACTTCAGTCAGCAAGTAGATGCAGATCTAGATCTAGATTCTAGATCTATTTTAAGTAGTTCACTTTTCAGTTTAGAGTAAGCCAGAACTGAAGCATTACCAAAAAATACATTAATATTTTGGCTTTTTCTTTATGCAGTGTAAAAAATGCAAAGGGTTAAATTCGGGTTAATATTGTTGTACTACTTAGGATGACGTATGAAATTTATGAATATTTAATTAATTATTTCCAAATATATTGGTTTCACTTGAATGGATCTACTTTGTAAGATTATGTCCATTGAATGTAAATGTAAAAAAATAAACATAGGGACCCTACAACAATTCTAACATCAATCGCCGAAGCTAACGCTGGTAAACCGACCGATAAACGTTGATAACCCATACCCAAGTGTATTTATCTGAGCAGTCGCCCATCATACCCCACTTCCCCATCTGAGGACCACTGTTCCTGGTATCAATGTTAAAGACATACCCCACTTCCCCATTTTAGGACCACTGTTCCTGGTATCAATGTTAAAGACATACCCCACTTCCCTGTGTCTGAGGTCACATATTAGCTGTATGTCGTGTGTATTTTATACAAACGTTTTACGTTGTTTTAAGTATGAATAAGGAAATAAAATTAGTCTTATTTTATTTTTAAAAAAAAGTGTGATTGTTTTCAAAATGTACGCGAATCTCATTGGTTGAATTTATTATTATGAAAGCGTTGATGCAGTGTTTCTTCCTGACCTTTTTCTCCGGGGGGGGGGGGGGGGGGGTTTGGGGGGGGGGGGTTGGGGGGGGGGGCGTGGTGGACACTGCTAATTTGTTTTCTATACAAATTCCATTTTGTTCTATGAGATGCCTGGAAGAAACTCTGCGCCGATGTGATACATTTCGCGCGCAATATAATTGTATAAGTGTTATTTATTTAAGATTTTTCTAATTAATTTTAATAAATGTCTAATAGTAGGTTCCCAACTGGTCGACTAGACGTATACACAAAATTGTATCTTAAACTTATAACCTGACACTAGACGCGGCCTTGAATGCACGATGCTGACCAACATTCCAAACCAGTTTGTATTAGGCAACTTGTCGGGGGGGGGGGGGGGGGGTGTGGAGCCCGAAGCACATCCATCGCTTCCCCCCCCCCCCCCTCCCCCAATGAAAACGAAAAAAAAAAATTATATAGAAAATATATACTTAAACCAGTATTTAAATCCGGCCCCCTCCCCCCCTTCCCTTGAAAGTTTAAAATGCCCTCCCCCGAGATAAAAATGTCTGAAAGAAACCCTTGTTGTAGTTGGCGTTTAAAGATATATGCCGATTCCCCCCCCCCCCCCATCCCCGTCCAGCCAGTTGTATCCGGGTTCAATGTCAGTACCTTCATCAAACACAAGGCCCAACGGCCCAACCATTGAGAATGGTATCAAATATCACCCCCCCCCCCTATCCCCATCTTTCAGCTTCCTAATCAATTTTATCTTAAATTTATAAATCAATGCTCATCATCACCTTTATTTTTTATTTGATACAACTTTTATGGGTCGTGCACACACCCTATTACCTAACACAAAATAACACCTTCACCACTCCTCCAATTATAGGCTTCAGGCCAAATATTTCTAGAAGCATCTTCTCCCAATAATATCAAAGGCATAATTTGAGAAACCACCCTCAACACCGTGAGCAAGATCCGTTGTGTTCAGAATGAACATAGACATAATTCGGATAAAATCTGAAAAGAAAAACAAAACTTGAAAAAATAGAAACTTAAAATTTAATTTGTTCATTGTAGCCAACAAAATAAGTGATTATTTATTTGCATTAGTATGGGCTGGTGGGGTTTGGATGGTAATAATTTGGTTACAAATGTACTGTTACAGTGTGTAGAGCTGTTAGTGTTAGTTTTCTATTACCAACCGCAACTAGGATGAAAAATTTTTTTTTGGCTTGTTTTGCTTTTGTCCGGCGTCAACTCCCCTCCCCCTCCCATCACCCCCTCTACTGTAAATAAGTTCCGCGTGTGTACGAGGGGTTGTTTGTTACGAAGATTGATGTAGACCTATGCCTATACTTCATTACTGACCGAGAGATTTATATAAACACCATCACTGACAGAAATATGTGTGTGATGTGTGTATGTATGGAATGTGTATGTGCATATAGGATGTGAGTTTTATGGGATGTAGGTGTGAGACTGTGTATGGGATATAAATGTTTCAGGAATCTCTGTTTATAGAATAAGTGTGTGTTTGTGTTGTGTGGAATATCTAATTCATTCTGGCCTCTTTCGGCTCGTGCCTGTTTCAATGACCTCAGCAATTAGTGACTAATAGTTTGGGTAATTTTTTTAGCCCAATTAATTCTGAGGTGCATTTATGGTTGTTAAACCTGAGATTCTTATTATCTGCTAATTACTTGCCCCCCTCCCCAAGGTTCTTCTTAAAATATGGGAGATTCTAAGTGACAATGTATACACACAAGTCTTCAGTTATTCCCCTCAACACAGCTCGCATTCCAAATCTGGACAGTTTGGTGTTGTCATGGGAAACTTCTGCTGGTCAGTTTAGTGTGGGGAACTTCTACTGGTCAGTTTAGTCTAGACACAGGGAACTTCTGCTGGTCAGTTTAGTCTAGACACAGGGAACTTCTGCTGGTCAGTTTAGTGTTGTCACAGGGAACTTCTGCTGGTCAGTTTAGTCTTGTCATGGGAAACTTCTGCTGGTCAGTTTAGTGTGGGGAACTTCTGCTGGTCAGTTTAGTCTAGACACAGGGAACTTCTGTTGGTCAGTTTAGTCTTGTCACAGGGGAACTTCTGCTGGTCAGTTTAGTGTTGTCACAGGGAACTTCTGCCTGTCAGTTTAGTCTTGTCACAGGGAACTTCTGCTGGTCAGTTTAGTGTTGGGAACTTCTGCTGGTCAGTTTAGTCTTGTCTCAGGGAACTTCTGCTGGTCAGTTTAGTCTTGTCACAGGGAACTTCTGTTGGTCAGTTTAGTGTTGTCACAGGGAACTTCTGCTGGTCAGTTTAGTCTTGTCATGGGAAACTTCTGCTGGTCAGTTTAGTCTTGTCACAGGCAACTTCTGCTGGTCAGTTTAGTCTTGTCATGGGAAACTTCTGCTGGTCAGTTTAGTGTTGGGAACTTCTACTGGTCAGTTTAGTCTTGTCACAGGGAACTTCTGCTGGTCAGTTTAGTGTTCTCACAGGGAACTTCTGCTGGTCAGTTTAGTGTTGGGAACTTCTGCTGGTCAGTTTAGTGTTGTCACAGGGAACTTCTGCTGGTCAGTTTAGTGTTGGGAACTTCTGCTGGTCAGTTTAGTCTTGTCACAGGGAACTTCTGCTGGTCAGTTTAGTGTTGGGAACTTCTGCTGGTCAGTTTAGTCTCGACACAGGGAACTTCTGCCTGTCAGTTTAGTCTTGTCACAGGGAACTTCTGCTGGTCAGTTTAGTCTTGTCATGGGAAACTTCTGCTGGTCAGTTTAGTCTTGTCATGGGAAACTTCTGCTGGTCAGTTTAGTGTGGGGAACTTCTGCTGGTCAGTTTAGTCTAGACACAGGGAACATCTGCTGGTCAGTTTAGTGTTGTCACAGGGAACTTCTGCTGGTCAGTTTAGTGTTCTCACAGGGAACTTCTGCTGGTCAGTTTAGTCTTGTCACAGGGAACTTCTGCTGGTCAGTTTAGTGTTGGGAACTTCTGCTGGTCAGTTTAGTCTCGACACAGGGAACTTCTGCCTGTCAGTTTAGTCTTGTCACAGGGAACTTCTGCTGGTCAGTTTAGTCTTGTCACAGGCAACTTCTGCTGGTCAGTTTAGTGTTCTCACAGGGAACTTCTGCTGGTCAGTTTAGTCTTGTCACAGGGAACTTCTGCTGGTCAGTTTAGTGTTGGGAACTTCTGCTGGTCAGTTTAGTCTCGACACAGGGAACTTCTGCCTGTCAGTTTAGTCTTGTCACAGGGAACTTCTGCTGGTCAGTTTAGTCTTGTCATGGGAAACTTCTGCTGGTCAGTTTAGTGTGGGGAACTTCTGCTGGTCAGTTTAGTCTAGACACAGGGAACTTCTGCTGGTCAGTTTAGTGTTGTCACAGGAACTTCTGCTGGTCAGTTTAGTGTTCTCACAGGGAACTTCTGCTGGTCAGTTTAGTCTTGTCACAGGGAACTTCTTCTGGTCAGTTTAGTCTTGTCACAGGGAACTTCTGCTGGTCAGTTTAGTCTTGTCACAGGGAACTTCTGCCTGTCAGTTTAGTGTTGTCACAGAGAACTTCTGCTGGTCAGTTTAGTCTTGTCACAGGGAACTTCTGCTGGTCAGTTTAGTGTTGTCACAGGGAACTTCTGCTGGTCAGTTTAGTGTTGTCACAGGGAACTTGCTGGTCAGTTTAGTGTTGTCACAGGGAACTTGCTGGTCAGTTTAGTGTTGTCACAGGGAACTTCTGCTGGTCAGTTTAGTGTTGTCACAGGGAACATCTGCTGGTCAGTTTAGTGTTGTCACAGGGAACTTCTGCTGGTCAGTTTAGTCTTGTCACAGGGAACTTCTGCTGGTCAGTTTAGTGTTGTCACAGTGAACTTCTGCTGGTCAGTTTAGTCTTGTCACAGGGAACTTCTGCTGGTCAGTTTAGTGTTGTCACAGGGAACATCTGCTGGTCAGTTTAGTGTTGTCACAGGGAACTTCTGCTGGTCAGTTTAGTCTAGTCACAGGGAACTTCTGCTGGTCAGTTTAGTCTTGTCACAGGGAACTTCTGCTGGTCAGTTTAGTCTTGTCACAGGGTCATTTCCCTGATGTTCACAGTTTACATTTAAATGGAATAATAAAAACCATGAAATATTTTATTCCATACTTTATTTACACACAGTCCCAAAGTTTTATTATTAATTATCTGCTGTCAAAAGCATAAAGTTTTTGCCACAAAGTTATGTTCAAAATAAAATCTTTGATGAATATGAACAACCTATTTAGTCAAACAATTTAAAAATTGAATGGATGTATTTTTATATTCAATCTTACTAGATCACACATATATTTAATGTTCTTGAATGTACAATTTCATGGTTCAAATTGTGATTTGCATGATAATTTTCTTAGAACGAAAAAAATGCATAATTTTTGTATGTCTTGAAAAGTAATTTACCATTGAAAACACATAATGATATGTTGTGATCGTCAAGATCCATAACATTTTAAAATCAAATGAGTACAAGCTGTAAATGGAAGAATTCGAGATCACTTTGCTATAAAGAAGTTGTTGATTGCTTCCCTTAGTTCAAGGCACACAAGCATTATTAAATGGTACACAACTTTACAGTTCTTACTGTAAATCATTTGCAGATCAGAAAAGTAGTTGGGTACATAAAGCATTACTGATGCATAGAGAGCATTTTTAATTTAGGTCAAGCTCTGATTGTAAACTCAGTAAACATTAGAAAGAAGAAAAACTAAAACATATTTGTTATTTTAAGGAGTAATGGAATCAATACCATTATGGATAGACCTACTAAGATTTGAACCAGATTGAAAAAAATATTAATTTACTAGGGAATACCAAGTACCATGAATATCCAAGTTTAAATATTTAGTCTTAAACATAGATATTTTATGCTCAGTTCAAGAAAAATAAATATTTTAAAAAAATTCTTGGTATACATAAACTTTAAAATTAGTGACCTAAACAAGCCTAATTAAAGTTCTCTACAGTTTGATAATTATAAAAAGATTTTGGCACAACAAAACAACAGAAAACTACTAATTGAATCTTAAGGAATAAACAAAATAATAAACAAAACATGTTAAATAAATAGGCATTATACTTCTGTATTTAAAAACAAAGCATACAAAAAACCCTCACAAAACAGCAACAGTGGAAATGTTTGTTAATTCAGGAAATGGGAAAAATGATGATTTGCATGGTAAGAAAATTATGCTGCTTGCCGGATAGATAATATAAAAATACATCTGTTTACTGAATTAAAATTGTTTCAGTTCAAGAAGCAGTGAAAGTAAACACTTGTGGAGATAAAAAATATATTGGCTTGTATAGTTAACTAGATGATTGGCTAATGGGGTCAACTAGATGATTGGCTAATTGGGTCAACTAGTTAACTGGCTAACATTGTCAACTAGATGATTGGCTAACATTGTCAACTAGATGATTGGCTAACATTGTCAACTAGTTGATTGGCTAATGGGGTCAACTAGTTGATTGGCTAATGGGGTCAACTAGTTGATTGGCTAATGGGGTCAACTAGTTGACTGGCTAACATTGGCAACTTGTTGATTGGCTAATGGAGTCAACAAGTTGACAGATACCAGAACTAATATTACAGCAATAAGAAGAATAGAACTAATTTGTTATTTTGTATACTGAATAGATAAAAGGCAATTTTTGCTAAATAAATTCTCCCACTCTCCTGTCTAAACTGTGTGGAACAATAAATTCTCCCACTTCATGTATACAATGTGTGGAACTCTGTACAGCATAACACAGGGGCAAAAGGAGTACTCTGTGTTAAGTCCTAATGAGGTCCTCTCTCTGATTTAAATAATGTCCTGTCTGGAAGTCCTCTCTGTGACTTCAGGACAAAGTCCTCTGTGTATTTGAGTCCTTTAAGCAGCTATAGCCTCCACCAATTTATTCTTTAGCCAACCACACTTATAGTCGTGATTGTATCTAATGATGGAGAGACCTTTCAGCACATTGGGGAAGTTTCTTATTTCCTTGTCTATCTGAACAGGGATGATGTTCCTCTTTTTGGAATCTAAAACAAATAAAAACGTGATTGATAAACGCACAGCTTAAATAGTACAGGGCAAACATTAACATTACTTTAGTAAGTTTAATTTAGTTTATATTTCAGATGAGAAATGTTTTTTATGCCACGTCAACATATAGCACACATGAGGCTTCTATAAAGCAATCACACAACACATACATATGTTGTTTAGTCTTGATTTCAAGGATGTGTTACACAATTAGAAATTCATACCTTAAAATATCTAAATTTTGTTTAACTAAAATAGGCCAGTTTTTTAAGAGTACCTGGATCCAAGACTCTGGCAAATGAAGTTAAAAACATGCATTCATCAGATGAGGCGTAGTTCTCAGATAAGATGACAATAATTTTACCATTGCACCTGGAAAGTAAAACAAATTTCTTTTTAACAAGTCAAAATTGAAAGAAAAATTAAGCTAAAGAGTAAATTGCCTTAGTATGGGAACTAAAGTCATACGCCATTAAACATTTGCTGCAATATGAATATGTGGCGAATATTTTATACACTCTTATTTGGCGCAAAAAAAAAATTTAAAGTAGAAATAAAACAAATATCAGAACTTCTGTATCTGTTTTATGACTAGCTATTTTACTGATAGCAAAGTCCTGGGATTGCTAAATAACTTATTAGTTTTACACTAGGGTTTTGAATTCTTAGACTGTAATTTCCTACACTTTGATACAAAAGCTAATTAACAAGTAGGATCACTCAAGATTGTATTCTGGTACAAATTAAGAAATTAAATATTATAAATCAGATTTTCAGTTTAAACTGATAGTGATTGCATTTAGATGATAACAACATTTTAATTCAGAAAGAAAATTTTCTAGAAATAAAATAAATTTTGCTCTTATAGGTTTAAGGCTTAGCATAACCACAATCATTGCAGAAAATTGTATCAAGGCTTATCATTGCAGAAACTTGTATCAAGGCTTATCATAACCACAATCATTGCAGAAACTTGTATCAAAGCTTAGCATAACCACAATAATTGCAGAAACCTGTATCAAGACTTATCATTCCAGAAACTTGTATCAAGGCTTACCTTTCTTTTAGAACCCTGGACATGTTATCAAAATTTGGACCAGTCAGCACCTGTATCAAGGCTTACCTTTCTTCTAGAACCCTGGACATGTTATCAAAATTTGGGCCAGTCAGGACCAGGTCTCTGGGTGCAAGAAAGATCTGGAAGCCCCAGTCCTCAATCATACGGTGGAAGGATATGCCGAAAGTCTCGAGGTCCTTCGCAGCACAGCATAAATAAGCTACATAGTTCTTTTTCTTGCCATTGATTCCATCTGTCAGTTCAAATAAAAAAGTTTGGAAATGTATGTTTGAAGGTTTGAGTTGTTAAACGAGAATTTAAATATTTTTTGCAATAAAGATGAACTAATTTTATAAAAACAAAAATTGTTCTATAAAATAATACCTACACAAACATTTTTCTAAGAATAACTTGGATAAGTTTTAAAAATTTTAAAGGGTACAGTAAATAAAGAAATTTTGGAAATCATAAGAATAAAAATGTAATGATTAATATTGTATTAAACTTACAAACTATGTAAAAGAATGATAAGGAATATTTTTTTTTTTACCAAAAATTGAAAGCATGTCATTGGCTGGTTGATCAAACTTGACCATTTCCTGTCTCCTGGGGGTGGGGACTACTTCCTGTACCAGTCGTTTCTTTTCATCGGCATTTGAATTTTCTGCCAAAATTATAAAACTAGATTTAGTATAAAATAAATCTTTTATTAATAAGTAAATAAAATAATTATGAATCTAAGAAAGAAAATAGCTTCCAAAAATGGGATGAGTCAGCTGATAAATTACAAACATCAATTTAAACTGTGCCTCCAGAGATGAAATTTGTAGGCTAATATATTTTAATATAAGTAGTTTTATATTTAAAGCCTCATTGTTGTATTTATATAGATTGGTACATCATCTCTGTAAAACTGTTTTTGTCTCCCCTAGCTCTGGTCTGCCCCTTATTTTGAAAGTACACATCCAACTTTTGAAACAGCTGCCCAACAGAATTTTTGGGTTGTGAGAAATGAAATGAATCCCAAGGGGAAGAGGAAAGTAAACTGGCCAAGGAAATCATGAGAAGAACAGTAGAAGAAGAGGCAAGGGCTGCCAGGCTTACATGGACACAACTACAGAAAGCTGGCCAGGGGCCATAAAGGAACAAGAAGAAACAGAAATTAAATACTTCTTGATGTTAGTGTTCAAGGCAACATCACATTCTGTTGGTTATAAGAAAATGGTTATTGACTGTACTACTTAGCCATTCTAGCTACGTTAAGTGATATGCTGTTATTGAAGCTTATAGCTTAGATATTTGCCCTCCATCACTCTCACCACTTATTGTTAAAAAAATACAGAATCTCTCCCCCCCCCCCCCCCCCCCAAATCACAAACAACATAAACAGAATGATGGTGATTTATTATATCACAAACTTCAACCCTCCTCCTTCGTCACCTAACCACAGGTCTTGTCTTTGCATTTAATTTTAAGTTATAGCCCAGTGACGCAAGCCCTCATATTTCAGCCCCCTCTCCTAAGTAGCTCAAGATCACAAAATCTAGAAACCTCTCTTATTTTTTAAAATGAAGTGTTTTCATTTTACTGATTTTTTGTGTGTGATGAGGTAACCCTTTAATGTTTCTGTTAAAAATATTCTTTAACTTGTTAAGTGCGACAACTTTTAGTGAGGCCCTCAAACATTTTTTCAACTTAAATTATAAAACACAAAGGTCACTTGATCAGTGACTTGAGAAAACACTTCATTTTTGTAATGTCTAATAATAGACACAACGTTCTAGAAACTGTGACCTATTTTAGACATGTTGACATGTATGAAGTCAACACACCCAAAAGTGGGCCATAGAACAAGAGCCCCCATTTTTCAAAAAGCTCTTGGTGAAAAATTACAAAATAAACATTTCTTGAAAAATGCTCGTTAATATAATTTTTTTAATATAGCCCTGTTAAATTAAAACACACACACACATCCTTAAATTAATAAGGAAACAATTTTTTTGTTAGACTGAATATGCCAGAAAAAAAGGTTCCACCTGAAGGAGCAACTTTAAAAATTGTGATTTTAGTGTTTAAAGAAATTTAATTTTGAATACACACCCACTAAGTACACACAGAGGAGGAAAGTATGCTTATAGGTCTACTGGTAAATTTACATAAGACAGGCTGCTGTTAAACATATTGACAGTTAAAAATTATTGTATTTGAATAGGCTTATACATTTTATGTTAATGAACATTTAAGAAAAAGAAAATTATAAATTGTCAAATTTTTTATCAATATATTGTTTGACGTAAAAAAAAAAACAATGTCCATTGGCCTAATTATTATTTCTATAAAGAACGCCACTGTATTGTATAGAGCAAATTCACACCTCATCTTTGTTAGTCATCAGTTCAACAGCTGTTTCTCTGAAATGGCTGACATTTTTGGGGATCTGATGTAAGTGTGAAAAACTGCGATTTTATGAAGCTCGAGTTCAAAGAGCAAAGGTCAAATATGACTAATTGGCAGAATAGCTGGTTGGTGTTTTAGATGGATGATAAAATTGCATTTTACCATAATAATCCCTGCCTGTTTTTAAAGTACTGTAAAATATATAAAAAGTAAATTTTTACCTTGTGCCTTGTGTTCTGAAAAAGGCAAATCTTTGCCTGGTTCTCTCTTGGTTTCTTGCCTAGTCGGGTGATCCAACCTGCTGGCTCCCCCTGTCTCCTGTGTTTGGTCATCTCCCTCTAGTTCTGCCACCACCAGTCTCCCAGAGCCACCCTGGGCTGCCTGCTGGAAAGGTCTACACGCGTCTGAGAGAGAACACTCATGCCCAATGTTGATGTGTTTTGGGTTGCTGCTTTCACTTTCTGAAGAGCTCCTTTTGTGGGAGGTATCACTGCGATGTTGGGCTGATTGACTGGAGTCATACGATCTATGAGTAAATAACTTGTGTAGCGAAACGTACTCTGTTTTTGATACATTTTGTGGCAGCACATACTCTGTCTTTGATACATTATGTGGTGGCACGTACACTGTCTTTGATACCTTTTGTGATGGCAGATACACTGTCTTTGACTGAGGGTTCTCTGTATTGACAGACGACACTGTATCTGAAGTTTGGTTAAAAGAATTTGAAGCCTTGATGAGATCAGGGTGTGGCACATCAAAGTGCATGTGAGTTGAAGATTTGAGATTGTCACTGTTATGTCCAGAATGTTTATGATTATTATGGTTCCAGCCCTTAATAGATTCTGAACCATTATGAGCATTTGCTTGCATAGTACAGAAGCCACGAGACTCATATCCTTTGCTATCATTACAGCCCAAGCTCTGAGCGTAGGATGAAACACAAGTTTTGCAGCTTAAGGAAGCCAGCTCAGAAATAGCAGTAGCTGCAGCACAGTCTGTGGCGGTGAGATTTTCTTCCGTGGTCAAATCCTGGGAGTCACAAAGGAAGTTTTGATGGTTGGTGAATCTCACAGGGTTGGACGCGCTGCTCCAGCCTGAACTTGTATCAGGGCTGCTGCGTACGTCAGCTGATGACACAGCAAAACAGTTGCTGTCAGCTGCGTGAGATGACTGCATACAGACAACAGAAGAGAGGGGTGCCCCAGGTAATGGACCAAAGGAATACAGAGCAGGGTCACATGATGCAGGAGCTATGCTGCCATTGGTTGCTGTAAATCCTCCAGAGTCATCAACTTCACTTGACTCAACAGCGTTTCGGTTACATTGTGAAGACAAAGAAATACCGAAACTTTTCTGTTGATAGCTAATATTGCTTTTATTTGAATAAAGGCTGTGTTCCATGCTGTTGTTGTAGTTCTCAGACGTACATCTTGCAGAGAGATGTTCAGAGGCTAGAGAGTCTCTCGACTCATGGAAGGGATCTGCTGCTTCAACACAGCAGACGCAAGGATTGAACTCACAGCTGCTGCTGGAGGTCTCTCTAGTGCCAGAGTTAGCCGTAAAGTGGGCCGTGTCAAAAGATTGTCTGGTGCTGTAGCTGGACGCTGCTTCAAGCCCAAATTGGTTGGAACCAAAGTACGAGAAGGCATCACTTGCAGGCTCAACTGACTCCGGTGTTCTGGCCAGACCTGAATTTACCTGCAAGTCACCTGGGTAATCCATTGTTTTAGCTAAAGAAGGCAACGAATCCATCTGCAGCACACAACCATGCGAGTCTAGCTCAGAGTTGTGGAACTTCCCACAGGCTGGTGTTAGTATTTTGGGAGCTTGGCTGTGTGTTGCACTACAGTCTGGAAGATTTTCTTTCGAGCTAGAGTTGCTGGGCTTGGGTTTGGTTGATGGTGTCTGGAACTTCCTGCTGGACAGAGGGAGGTCAGCTGCAGAAGATGATCTGTTGTTGCAGGCTGATAGAGTGGACTGAGCCAGAACTCTGGGGTTAAACCCACAGTGAGAAGATGATGCTAGGCCATTGCATGCAACATTAGTCTCAGAGCAAGTGGAGGTCAGGCGGCCATTTTCTAAGGACTGTAGATGGTTGAGTTCGTTTAGTGAGCTGTAGTTGTTGGCAACAGAGCCGTACCTAAGTGGTGGTGCCACCTGCTGCAGCCCACTCTGAGACCCCTTGTCCCAGTGGACCTGTCCGTTAGAACCAGCCCCAGGCCCTCTGGAAGTCAGACTTGCTGCGGCTGACCCAGGGGCATCATCGTTGATAGAGTAGTTGCTGCTGAAAGACCTGGGGCTGCAGTTGGCCAGATTTCTGTCCCTGTTTCTGGTGGACGTGGAGTAGATGGCAACCGATGGCCAGGGCGTCACGTTCATGTACAGACTTTCTAGAAACACAAGGACAACCATGTTCATGTACAGACTTTCTAGAAACACAATCACAACACAGTGTTATAAGAACATGTACAGACTTTCTAGAAACACAAGGACAACACAGTGTTATAAGAAAACATGTACAGACTTTCTAGAAACACAATCACAACACAGTGTAATAAGAAAACATGTACAGATTTTCTACAAACACAATAACAACACAGTGTTATAAGAAAACATGTACAGACTTTCTACAAACACAATAACAACACAGTGTTATAAGAAAACATGTACAGATTTTCTAGAAACACAAGGACAACCATGTTCATGTACAGACTTTCTAGAAACACAATCACAACACAGTGTTATAAGAAAACATGTACAGACTTTCTAGAAACACAATCACAACACAGTGTAATAAGAAAACATGTACAGACTTTCTACAAACACAATCACAACAGTGTTATAAGAAAAAAATTTAATATACTGAACTATATCAGTTGACTAAACAGCCCTATAGATTATTGCCTTCTAGAAATTTGACCCTATTCATCAAACCTACACTTTGATCTTTGAAAAGAAATACACAAAGCTAGAATGTATAACTATTGTTTTCTTATTGCCTCTTTGGACCCTTTACATTTTTGAAATTTTAACTATAACAACATATTTAAATTTATTAAAAATAAAAGCAGAAAATTGTATATGACAAAAATGGCTTTAAAATTGGCTTACTATTTATTGTTGGTGCTTGTAAATATTAAAAATTGGCTTACTATTTATTGTTGGTGTTTGTAAATATTTAAAATTGGCTTACTATTTATTGTTGGTGTTTGTAAATATTTAAAATTGGCTTACTATTTATTGTTGGTGTTTGTAAATATTTAAAATTGGCTTACTATTTATTGTTGGTGTTTGTAAATATTTAAAATTGGCTTACTATTTATTGTTGGTGCTTGTAAATATTTAAAATTGGCTTACTATTTATTGTTGGTGTTTGTAAATATTTAAAATTGGCTTACTATTTATTGTTGGTGTTTGTAAATATTTAAAATTGGCTTACTATTTATTGTTGGTGTTTGTAAATTTGTCTGGCCAGTGGACTCAGTATTACCCATCGCATGCACTCACTGCTGAGATGGCTGGTCTTGATTAACTTTTGAGATGGCTAGCTTTGTGCTGATCAACTGCAATTAACTGGAATCAACTGTAATGAAAAATAAAAAGCAATTTTATTCATACATTTATTAATATTTCTGTGTAAATGTATGTGCTTATAATAATTATATTAGTGCGTTATTATGTTTATTTTGTTTCATAATTTGGCTAATTATTTGATTTTGAATTAGTGGTTAGACCTTTTTATTTTGGTGTCACATTTTCAATTAATGTTAGAAGAATGTCATAAATATAGTGTGACTACTGATACACCAAATCTTACACAACTCATTCTAAAAGTGTGCATTCCCTTTCATTAAAGTACATTTATACACCCCCCCCCCCCCTACAAAATGGCTATGAATACACCAATACTCAATTAAACTAGAAGGGCCTATAACTCTCACAAAAGTGGTAACCAGATCTAGATTACATCCCCTGCCATGCGGAACAAAGTAATAAATTCTCCTTGGAACCTATGAACACATCCTACGCTTAAGTTGAACAATAACCAGAATAATTGTATCCAGTGTTTCTTTCAAACATTTTTCTCATAGGGGTGTTGGGTTGCTTAAAAATTTCGTATAGGGGAGGGGGGTGTTAGTGTCCCCTATAAGAGATGCTTGAAAGAAACTGATTATTAGGCTACCTGAATTTACAGTTATATAATCCAATTAGCCTGTTGTCTTAATCAGGAACCACCTACATACTAGAGCGTTTTGCAGTGGCTACTATAACAAAAATTAGAAATTTATTTTCGCACACAAATCCTATACGTGATCGTCATAAGCCGACATATATTAGATCTAATCTATAGCCTACATAAGCTATCCTCCTTGTCAAGCACAATCTAGCTTACGTTTCACCAATATTGACAACTACACAATCGTCATCTAGGCCTGCACTACGACAAGAAAACGATTTAGAAAACATGGCGACGTCAAGACAACACCAATCTCTGGTTTAACTCAAAAGCTTTAGAAATCGCGAGTCTTACACAAAGTCACGCTGAGCGTTTGAGTTTCCTGAGTGACTCATTCCAAAACCGAAAGCCTAGCAGCAGACGCGTGTCGAGCAGCACAGCGAAAATGAATTTTTAAAAAAAAACTCAGCATCTCAACTTGTTAAAAACGAAACAAATTGTTAACTATGAAATGAAAGAAAGTGTTTGGATCTTTCCTTGTAATCCTAATCCGATGAATGGATTTGCTTTACGCCGGTATTGCAGAGCACTAATATAGCTGTACACCTGAAGGCTACGCATAAAGATCACTAATATAGGTCCACCTATACTCCTATAGGCTACAAATAAAGATCACTAATATAGGTCCACCTATACTCCTGAAGGCTACATATAAACGCAGATTAGTCCCTGTTCACTCTCCACACTTACATTAACCCTTATTAAAAAAAATCTAACCATCTTTTCTGTCATAAGTTTAACAAGAAGGCCCTAGTTTGCGTGAAGATCGTCCATGACTTTGGCCTACATTACGTAACATAATGTGACGTAGCATATTTTCAGCATTCTCTAGGGGTTTTTTTAACACTGGCTACAGAATTGTGTGAGAATATGAACACCTTTTGACATAGGGCCTACAGAATGTCTATAGGCGTGAAAGTCTTAAACGCAGGTGTGGGGGGGGGGGGGGGGGGCTTAACCGCAGCTATGGGGGGGGGGGGGGATCCTATACAGTTGTTAGGACCCTATTAATCGGGCTTGCATGCTTCCACCAAGGTGGGTGGAGGTCTTTACTACAGGTGTTGGGCTTTCACTACAGGTGTGGTAGCCTTCACTACAGGTGTGCTAGCTTTCATTACAGCTGTGCTAGCCTTCAATACAAGTGTAGTTGCCTTCAGCGACCAAACCATACCCGCACAACAAGTCTTTTGTACCTCTGCTCACAATTTATTTCCGCGTTCCAGTTATCCGCGCAGACACGTCTAGTGAACTCTATGTTTAATATCGCCAAATACATGTTAGAAAAATAAAACTGAACTATATTACAGAGTCCGGCGCAAATAAATCTGGTTCAAATGAATCTGCTCGAGCTGATGAATTCACCTGATGAATGTACCCCCGGGCTTTTCAATGCATCCCCGGGTTGATCAATGCACCCCTTGGGCTGATGTACTCCTCTTCTCTACAAAAACTAGATAACTACAAGCTCTAATAATTATCATTTAAAAAGTTTTAATATTTTGCCTCCCGATTTTTATTGTAGAGATAATTATCATTAAAAAAGTTTTTAAAAACCCACGTTTTCTGATTGAACTAAAAAGTAGAAAATAAATGCTATACATCACAATAATGCAAGCGATCACTCTACTATAAGCGATGAAAAACGTGGGGCGCCGAAGTAAAAGTTTTTTATCGGTCATTGTTAATATAAGATGTAAAAGTTATATTACTATTGATTAGATAATACTATTGACTTTTACTAGGGAGCTTGTAGAGAGTCAACAGTATTAGAAACTGTAAGAAAATCACGGCGCCCCGCGTTTTTCATCGCTTATAGTAGAGTGATCGCTTGCATTATTGTAATGTATAGCATTTATTTTCTACTTTTTAGTTCAATCAGAAAACGTGGGTTTTTTAAAAACTTTTTTAATGATAATTATTTTCTACTTTTTAGTCTTTGTCTGTTTGTTTGCATTGAAATCTTGCTATCGATTTGATCTTCTCGCATTCACTTTTTTTTTTTGGGTAAACGAAGACAACTCGTAAAAAACACGTGCCTTGAACCCGTGTCGAGTGGGTTAGCAATCGTGTGCCCAACCACTCGACCATATCGTCTCCCCCATACTGGCCACCAGTTGTTACCTTCCGGTTGTTTGTACACAAACACCGCGTGACAACTACTCAGTAAGCAAAAAGAGGGAGAGTACCGAACCTTGTTTTCATCAAATTACAATTACTGGGTATGTCCCTTTTTGCCCACGTTTTTTGTACAATTATATAGCGGTCTAAAATGATCAATAAAATGTTTCCATGGATCAATTTAGTAATAATAACAATTGAATATTCTATTGTCATCGGAAACAAAGCTTCCCTGAAAATTTCAGCGCGCTAGCTAACTGGGAAGTGCCCGAAATTTCGATCGCAAGATTTGATTGGAAAGACGCGAAAGCAAGTTAAAGAAAACGTGGGAAAAATTTGGAATAAAATCGAAATACTAGACGAACAACTGCAAGTAAAACGGATTAAATAAAATTATCCAATAACTTTAGTATCTTGCACTAGACTATACATTAGTAGGCCGAATGGCCGTACATATTCAATGTTTGACTAACCTGACACGTCTAATCCACAATCTGACACATAACACGATCTCAAACACGCTGACATTATTCTATTTGATGCAGGTATGCTTTAGAAAACTCCCGCATTAGAACATGCTAGTACTCACACTGTGTATGTTGCAGTTGACGGAACTAGTACTCACTCTATGCATGTTGCAGTAGATGGAACTAGCTTTTATATCCAAAACAAAGTGTTTTCCGAACACACAAGTCAAAAGGTCACCGTCGAATTTTCCAAGCCTTGAAATCCCATCATGTTTTCCCGGCTTAGATAACAGTTACCGCACTAAGTAAATCACAAGAGCTCCAAATTCTTCAACTCTGCGATAAAACTCAGCTCCAAAGTCACATGATTCAAGTGCTGCAGGCTATTTTTAGCTCGGATGTAGGATATTTGTGTGACCTGGTGACCTTGTGTTACAAAGTGTACCATGTCAACAGACAAGCCATTCAGGGAAACATGTTTACTATGTGAGCCCGGTACTTTCCAGTCCCTCTCAACATAACACTGACCCTATATATAACATTGACCCCAGTGGGAAAACAAGACAGTGATATTTAACAATACCGGGGTTTTGTTTTAAGAGAACCGGGAATTTCGCATCCTATATTTGTTTCTGAGACGCTTCGGGAATTCACAAGGGCAAAGGTACCTTGGATACCCAAGTGGCTCATTGATGGATGGGGTAAAGTTGCGTCATGTATGTAGATACAGAGGACTTGAGAATCTAAGTCTCAAGAAATACAAAATACATTTTTATAATTTGGTGTGTGACAATGTCGTCAAGCGGAGAATCTGATATTAATCCTGCCAGTAGCTGGTTCGGAACCCACTTGTTTGTGAATATGTAGGCCTAACTTAAAATGTGTGCTTGACAGAGCTCCCCCAGACTGGCTGAGTCCTGGTGGTGAATCCCACAGCACGTAGTGTTTCTTTCAGACTTTTTCTCTACGGGGGAGGGGGACTTAACTTTCCGGGAGGGTAGGGAGACAATAGTAAAAGTATATATTTTTATATACATTATTTAGTTGGGGGTGGGGGAGGGGAGGGGCGGTAGACGTGCCCCGGGGCCCACTATGATGCCTGAACGAAACACTGACGACAGCACGCCACAGATAGGTGGAGTAGACCGTCGCTGATCAGCAGCTTCTTCAAACCAGATTTGACAAAACACACATTATAAGACTGATATGAAAGGAGATTTTTTGGTGGGATCTGAACTATGACGCAACTATGACGCAACGCGATGAACCCAGATTTGTTGAAAGTGGGCATTATATTGTTAATTGTGACGTTTGTTAACCCAGATTTGTTGAAAGTGGGCATTATATTGTTAATTGTGACGTTTGTTAACCCAGATTTGTTGAAAGTGGGCATTATATTGTTAATTGTGACGTTTGTTAACCCACATTTGTTGAAAGTGGGCATTATATTGTTAATTGTGACGTTTGTTAACCCAGATTAATTGAAAGTGGGCATTATATTGTTAATTGTGACGTTTGTTAACCCAGATTAATTGAAAGTGGGCATTATATTGTTAATTGTGACGTTTGTTAACCCAGATTAATTGAAAGTGGGCATTATATTGTTAATTGTGACGTTTGTTAACCCAGATTAATTGAAAGTGGGCATTATATTGTTAATTGTGACGTTTGTTAACCCAGATTAATTGAAAGTGGGCATTATATTGTTAATTGTGACGTTTGTTAACCCAGATTAATTGAAAGTGGGCATTATATTGTTAATTGTGGCGTTTGTTAACCCAGATTAATTGAAAGTGGGCATTATATTGTTAATTGTGACGTTTGTTAACCCAGATTTGTTGAAAGTGGGCATTATATTGTTAATTGTGACGTTTTTTACCCAGATTATTTGAAAGTGGGCATTATATTGTTAATTGTGACGTTTGTTAACCCAGATTAATTGAAAGTGGGCATTATATTGTTAATTGTGACGTTTGTTAACCCAGATTAATTGAAAGTGAGCATTATATTGTTAATTGTGACGTTTTTTACCCAGATTAATTGAAAGTGGGCATTATATTGTTAATTGTGACGTTTGTTAACCCAGATTAATTGAAAGTGGGCATTATATTGTTAATTGTGACGTTTGTTAACCCAGATTAATTGAAAGTGGGCATTATATTGTTAATTGTGACGTTTGTTAACCCAGATTAATTGAAAGTGAGCATTATATTGTTAATTGTGACGTTTGTTAACCCAGATTAATTGAAAGTGGGCATTATATTGTTAATTGTGACGTTTGTTAACCCAGATTAATTGAAAGTGGGCATTATATTGTTAATTGTGACGTTTGTTAACCCAGATTAATTGAAAGTGAGCATTATCTTTTTAATTGTGACGTTTTTTACCCAGATTAATTGAAAGTGAGCATTATCTTTTTAATTGTGACGTTTGTTAAGGTTCACAAACAGAACTATAAGTTTTGTTAGCTTTCATCTTCGCCAATGCTTTTGTTGTTGAGCTGTTTGTTCCCATTTTCCTGAGACGTTTTGTCACATTTTGGCTGAATACTGATATGACCTGTTCAGCTTGTTATAGTTATAACGTTTAAAATATTTTTATTAAAACCATTATCTTTGGAGACGGGTTTAAAATGGATTTAAAGCCACAAAGAAATCCAATACTAACAAAACAAACTGGCGAGCTATATTTAGCTGATAAGCCAGGAGCTTTGGAGGTTGAGGTTTGTGAAGAATGAGGATAGAGTTGAGGGGAGGGTAAGACTAGTGAGAGTCTAAAGATAGAAATGTTGTCATGTGGTTTATGTGTACTAAATAACAATGAGACCACGTGACTCCCAATGTTTACACCAGGAAGTAAAGAGCATGCTGGGAGATAAACGAGTTAGATAAGGCCTGGGGCATGGTTACGCATTGCGTGACTTCCGCTCACTTTAACTTATCTGCATCTCCATTGAGAAGGAGAGGGATGGGAAGGTGGGGGCTCACATTTCATTGGATGAAACTACCTATGAATGATATGGTAAAAACCGGCTGTCGCGCTACAAATGAATTCCCACTACGTCACGTCCACGTAGGCCTTGGTGGTTGGTGCGATAGCAACAGGTATACAGGGGCCCTAGTATTTTAGACGTAGAGGGCTTAGGGTCAGAGGCGTAGCGAGGGGGGGGGGGGGGCGGGGGGCAGCGGACCGCACTGGGTGACACCATTTAGGGGGGGGGGGTAACACCAAGGTAAAAAAAAATAGCAAAATATACAGAGAAAAACTTTAGGGGGGGGGGGGGTGCAAATCGAAAGTCTGAGACATTTTGAGAGAGGGGTGCAAATCGAAAATTTGAAAGTTTGACCCCGGGAAGGGTCGCTACGCCTCTGGGGGGTGTCACCATTAAGTGCCGCACCGGATGACAACCGACCGCGCTACGCCACTGCATAGGGTTATCAATGCAAGGGGCCCTGACGATAGCGTGGTTGAGGAGCAGAAAGCTAGAGGACATCGACCGTTAGAATCTCTGAGGTAAGGTCGAGCCTGGTAGAACATCTAACACGTAGACGCACTTGAGAAGGGAAGACACAAAACACCCTAACGCCCTTGAATGCGTTTCCCTATAGTTAAACATGTAGACATACCCATCGGGATCCGAACTCGAGAATGTGTTTTCTCAAATAAATATGTTACACTTTTTCTTAAACTCTATTTCATGTTTAAAAAAAAAACAACTAATTTTGTAAAGAAAGATTTGGGCATATTCGTGTTTTGGGGTCGTCCATGAATAACATCACACTGGTAGGGGGAGGGGTCCGTAATTTTGTGACGGTGTATGATGAGGGGGAGGGGGGGGGGGGGGGTTCAGATGGTGTTACGTCACTTTTTTGCATTATAAAAAGCATTGTTAGAAAACTAGTTTTAGCCGTTATTTCGCGTTTTTGAAAACGGTTTTAATAAATTGTAACAGGAATTGATCAAAATACTCGATTTTGACGGAGTTCTAACAAGATTTTTGAAAAATATGGATGTTTTAAGAACAATTCAACAGCAATGTTGAGGGGGGTTGTATGCTGAGGTATGACGTCATTTTAGGGGGTGGGGGGTCTGGCTTTTTGTGACAACGTGTAACAGAGGGGATTGGGGGGGGGGGGGGGGGTAAAACATCGTAAAAAAAAAGCGTGATGTCCTTTATGGATGACCCCTTTATCGAAATTTCAAATTACGTTTACACATAGTGTTCAAAATAGCAAATCACTTGGTAACAAGTTGGCTAATTAGCGTTATTTTAAAAAGCGTTAAGCTAATTTACTCATCAGGCTTAACTGTAAATCTTAACAATAACAATGCCACAAAAATAAGCTATAATTGTCACATGAATAAAAAATTGGTTTTATTAAAAATTTTGACGCAATTAATATTGACTAATAGCAATTATCTTAATTGTTAATAATTATTATTGAATATAATTATTAATTAATGAGTAGGCGTAGAATAACTTAGTAATCCCACAGTGCTAGTACATTGGCCGAGAAGTAGGGCGCTAGACTGCTGACCCGAAAGTCTAGAGTTCTGATCCCGGGCTCAAGTCTTAAGGACGGCCCTGAGTCCACCCAGCTCTAATGGGTACCTGTCTCAGGTTACACTATTCCAGTGTATGCCGAGGTCCCTGAGGCAGATGAACTCTACTTCATCTGTCCCATGTACCTTGGCCACGACCGGAACAAAAGATGATAATGATGAATCTAGGGAGTTGGGAGACGGTTAATATTAATATTTAGTAATGTTTGTATACGGATTGTAGGTAGACTAACTAGCCTTAGCAAACGGCCTACCACTAACCAACTATTTAGAATAGACACTTAGGCCCAATAAAAAGAGTACTAGGCCTAGATCTATAAATTATTATTTAACAGTATTTTACTTTTACTAGAAGATCTATTTACTATTTACTATTTAGTTTCGATATATGCCTTGCCCTTATATGGTGCACCCTTATTTCTTTTAAAAAGACTGCAACAATAAACATTACAGCTAATTTAGGATAAAACAGTTAAAAATTTAACAAACCATAGATCTACATACCACAATCTCAGTCCACAAGTATTCCTCTATTTTTCTTCTTTGGCTATGGGCCTTGCCTCAACTCAAGAAGCCGGCACTGTGAATGTAGCAGCCGCCATTACATTAGCCGAATGGTCGCTACAGTACACAAACAACTTTGTATGGACCTACACACAACATTGCGTGAGATCTAGATTCTACATCTTCATCTTCTTCAATACGAGAAATTCCGTACATAGATCTACAAATAAGATCAACATGTCGCAAAAACTACACAAATGAAATCTAGTTCTTTCAAGTGCTTGTTAAGTGTGTAGGCTGTTGTTTTTTTTTGTTTTGTTTTTCCCGTCCACGTAAAATTTCAAGGAAAACATTTTGACCCAAATAGTAACACGCTTTATCTACGGTATCCCGATTTGTTAAATTTACTCAAAACTAGTTTTTAGATTAACACGTTTTACTTGTTTTATAGTGATATAAAAAGAAATATAGTGCTTAAACTAAGAATACGTATAATCTAATTTTCAATAGATAAAAAAAAATTAGAATTGCAAGTTCTTTATACTTACATAATATTATAAATATAATTAACCAAAGAGGAAATAAATAAGTTGATAGAATTGGTTACCATACTAAAATTACGGGAATTCCCCGTGGAATTCTAACACTGAGGACGGGCATGTAAAATTGTTCATGCTTGCCGTATTATTTGCAAATTAGAAACTGATAACTAAAATATTTTATGAATTTTGCGATATGTAGCACACATGTTATCAATAATGCAAACATTTTTAAACTAAGTTCTGCGCTGTTAGTTCGTAGAGTAAATTTTATTAATCTTTCTAAAACCTTTTGAAAAAGATAACAGAACGGCATAGCATCATATTGTAAATAAAAAAAATTAAGCAAAAAATAAATTAATATAATTGTTTAAAGATATGCTTAGACAATTGAAGATTTTAATTGATATACATTTCTCTACTAAAAAAAAACTTTCTATATTGGTTCAGCTGGGGGTCGAACCCAGGACCTTTCGCGTGTGAGGCGAACGTGATAACCACTACACTACTGAACCGGATGTCTAATAGGCACATTATTAGGCGTCATGAGACATGCTAACAGAAGGGAGACAATCGTGTTTTTTTTTACGTTTTCAATTTTAAATGTGCTTCAGACCCTTTCACAACTGTCTAAATTACGGTAGATAACTAGTGTTGGATTTTACAGGATTATTTTACTAAGCTACTTCCCCTTCCTACATTTTATAATATTTTAAAATTTGTGCTTAACTAATTGATTTATATTTCTAACGATTTATTTGTACTTTAATGAATGCCCTACTTATTTGATTTTTTTTCTGTAGCGTATTTGTTTTTTCTACGATGTAAGGAGCCTTATGCTCAATCTCCCCCACCTAGAAGAATTTCACTTCGGCCGTGATTTTGCCTGTTAGTAAACTGTTTTAATAAAGTGTGTTAGAAAGTGAATGACATGCTCTTTATTGATCAAGCTATGACAATAATGGTGGTTTGGGGGGGGGGGGGGTCGTAGGCTGAGATATGTGGTGTGTGACGTTAATTTAAGCCCTGGGGCGGGAGCGTCTGGCTTTTTGAGACGATGTGAATGAAGGTGAGGGGGAGAGGTGAAAATCTTTATTTGAGCGTGTCGTTGTGTGGATAAACCCTTTATTTTAAGACCCCCCCCCCCCCGCCCCTTCCCTCATCTGTAGAGCATGGCCCGTTCTCTCCACATTAATCACCTGAACCACTGATCGGGTAGTGTTGCCTCACATTGTCAATTGTAGGGTGGGAAGCTGTTGTAGCGAAGGTAACTGGTGGTTTAGCCTAACGACCCTTGACCTCGCATTCAACATACTCAGGTGTTTTTTTTTTTTTTTTTTTTTTTTTTTAAGACATGTCCTCTCTCGGTGATATCAGTTTTTTTTTTATCAGTTGCGATATTTACGTTATGCTAGAGGTGAAACAAGGATATCAACCGGTTCAGTAGTGTAGTGGTTATCACGTTCGCCTCACACGCGAAAGGTCCTGGGTTCGACCCCCAGCTGAACCAAATAATCTATTACTTTTTGAAAACCTGTTTATCAGTTATTTTGCCTAACCTCAATAAATAATAAACAAAGCACTGTTTTGAGAAATACAATGCAACACTTGGAGAGTTTAAAAAGACTTGTTAATTTACAGACATGAATTTTATACAGACCCGTATTTTAATACAAACCCGTTTTTTTAAATTCTGATTTTGAACTTGTGTTCTTCTACATGGTGCTGGTTTGTTTTGCTAGTTACAAGGATTGCAAGGCTCAACTTAGGGTCATGGGTCAGTTGTTGGCTCATGGGTTAGTTGTCGGCTCATGAGTCAGCTGTCGGCTCGTGGGTCAGCCGTCCATCTATGGGTCACCCCAAGAGGTTGAGGCCAGCTCCTTTGGCAGATTCTGTTTATGCCTTCCTCCTGGCTTGCTCAGCTAATGCCCCGGGTGGTCAGCTTTTGGCCGGGGGTCAGCTTTTGGCCAGGGGTCAGCTTTTGGCCAGGGGGTCAGCTAATGCCCCGGGGGTCAGCTAACGGCCCGGGGGTCAGCTAATGGCCTGGGGGTCAGCTAATGCCCCGAGGGTCAGCTATTGGCCAAGGGTTCAGCTTTTGGCCAGGGGTCAGCTTTTGGCCAGGGGGTCAGCTAATGCCCCGGGGGTCAGCTAATGGCCCGGGGGTCAGCCAATGCCCCGGGGGTCAGCTAATGGCCCGGGGGTCAGCTAATGGCCCGGGGGTCAGCTAATGGCCCGGGGGTCAGCTAATGCCCCGGGGGTCAGCTAATGGCCCGGGGGTCAGCTAATGCCCCGGGGGTCAGCTAATGCCCCGGGGGTCAGCTAATGGCCCGGGGGTCAGCTATTGGCCAAAGGGTCAGCTAGAAGCTGACATACTGTAATAAACTGACGTTTACAAACACAAAAAAAACAAGAAAACTCAAAGCAGCACTAGAAAAAATACCGTAATACTTTTAATTTGACCAAAAATAGTTGCTCGTCTCGAAGCTCTAAGGTTAAGATAATCTTCACGAGACAGCTAATTAAATTAACATTTGCATAAAACACAAATTGCATGAAAAATAAGTAAATAAACCCTCATGTATGTAATGCAACAGAACCCACGGTTGTATAGATAAACAATAATACATATCATGTTATCAATCTTTTTTTAGTAACAATGTCACGTGTTCACAAATGTAAAAAATGGCGGATGTGAGCTAATGCAACAACAATGTGCGGCAGGTGACCAGTGTTTCTTCCAGACTTTTCCTCCGAAGGGGGGGGGGGGGCGGGGCGGGGCGGACACTAGTAAAAATATATATTTTCTATATACATTTCCATTTTGTTCCATTTCGTTCCGGGGGGCTCAGCCCCCCCCCCCCCCCTTCTCGAAGAGATGCCTGGAAGAGACGCAGCATGTCACAATTGAAATGAGTATGAGCGAAATTCGTTCAACTTTAAATAGTTAAATTGCAGAGGGGAAAAAAAACGTGTTTGACAAAAAATCCTGTTAAAAATGAATTATTAAGCAGTTTAGTATATAATTAGTTTTAAATTTTAGTCATTGTAACTAAGAGAACTGATGAAATAATTGTTAAACTATTTTACTGAGTCTACAAATTTCAATTGGACGTTAAAATCGATAATTCAGTGCGGTCACTTATTTTTTTCTTTTAGAACTTGAAACCTTAAAGAAATATTTTCCTGGCGTTTTGAATGCATTTTGATTTCGCTGTGGAGTGTATAAATGTAGCAGATTTTTATCATGATAATTCAAATATTTGTTTGATTTTAATCTGTTTGTTTTAGTAGTGCGCCTTTTCTCACCCTCCAGTAAACGTTCTGGTTAGTAAACACAATTTTATACTTTGTTTGCCGCCAGATCAGAACAGATAATATTTACATGTTACTTTCGGCATCAGGTGAAACAGTAAAACTAGTTAGACATACAATTGGTTCCCAGAAAAATGCGTATTCCAACAACTCCGCAATTGAAAAATGCGCAAACAGGAAATGCGCAAATACAAACTAATTATACAAATACGCTTTAATCGTGTCTTATTCCGGAGAAATATGTTTATGCTACAATGTACACGTTTTCACTCTTTGTCTATAAATGCTCGATTTTAGAAAATAAAAACCCCCTTGCACATTTTTTTTTTGCGTGCATTTTTCCGGTCACCCATACAATTTTATACATTTTCAAAGATGGCAATACTGACATACCAAAAAGTATTGTTAAGTAACAAAACAAATTATAAACTGTTTTAGATGTAAAGACCCCCCTCCCCCCCCCCCACTTCCAGTGACCTAGCGAGTGATTGGATGCAAGAGGTCATGACTTGATGACCATCAATTAAAAAAAAAAACGAAAGTTCAAAGTTCAGATCATACAGAAATAGCACAAGGTCATCAGGACTAGAGAAAGTTTTTTTTAATGATGAACAGTTCCAGGCATAACTAGAGACAGGTATAAAATAGGGTGGGGGAGGGGGGGGGGGCAACATAGACTAGGCGTATTTAGAGCTGGGAGATCACGGAGGTCAGAGAAATGATGACCGCTGGTCACGAAGGGCAAGGACACAAACAGAAATGGAAGTGTACATATTTTAATTAGTTACACAATTAAAAAAAATAATTAACAATTTTATAGAAAGGAATGACCCGAAGCTGCATAGATTTAATAAATTGAAAGTTTTTTTGTTTATGTTAAAAGCTTTAGTAGAGGCAGAAATATAATCCTTATTCAAAGAGTTCAAGGCACATGTGAAATGTACACGATACTTTTATGTGTATACAGACAACTTATTTTAAGTTAGAGAACATAATTAGGTTAGTCAACAACTCATGTGTACCCACATATTAATGACGTCATCTGATAGTTTGGAAGATATTTATAGTTTTGTATAAAACTAAGTTTTAAATATGTAAAATAAAAAAACATTGTGTTGTTATTCTTTTCAATATGATTTAATTTGCTAGCTTATTTATAAATAATACATCTATAATTAGAAATATATGGTTACACCCCCAATAGGGCTGTTAAGTAGGTCACCAACCAGTTCTATGGCTCATGCAGGTTTTATTGAGCCTCAGAACTGGTTGGTGACCTACTTACCAACCCTATATATAGCCATGGCAGGTACAAAAAAAATCTTGTAATAAGTGAGCACAGGGATAGTTTATGAAATACAGATGGCCAAATATTGTATCGCAATTGAACATGGCCTTATAATGATTACCGATGGCCTGAAACTATCAAGATTACCGATGGCCTAAGACTACAACGATTACATAATGCCTAAAACTAAAAATATTACAATATTACACATGGCCTAAATCTATTACATTTACAGATTGCCTGAACTATCATGATCGAAAGTGGCGTAAAAATGTAACAATTACAGATGACCTAAGACTGAACTGATTACAGATGGCCTAGAACCATGACAATTACAGATGGCCTAGAACTATCATGATTGACAATGGCCTAAAACTATCACAACTTGGCCAACACAGCCAGTAACTTGCTGTCAACAAAATTATACAACGAGATGAAAGGAAAAAAACAATTTGTATACACACGCTGTGTGCACCTAAATGGAACGTGAAAAACTTGCAAAATATTTGCAACATAAATAACAACTTGCAACACACCCTCCGTCAATAATCATGAAACACATTTCCCCTCTTCAACAACGAGTGTAAATATTCCGGACATTTATATCCGAATAGGGTGTAGTCCGCGGAAAATATTTTGTAGATATTGTTCAAGTCTGTGGCGCTGACATCAGCGTACATTTTGGACAGTTCTTTTTCTTGGAGCGGCTTGCTGTCCCACACGTAGGGCTTCTTGAGCTTTTTGTTAGCGTTAAGCTTAACTAAAACCTGCTCAGTGTCTTTCTCTACATCTTCGTACGTGCCCACGAAGTTGTAGTCTACGAGGCACGGATGGCACTGTTTGTAGAACTGTTGCCAGTGTTCGTTCAGGCTGATACTGCCTGAATGTTCGCTGTCCACGATATATTTGACGAACTCGGAGAATTTGACGTCACTTCCGTCTTTTTTATCTTTATCTTTAGCGTTGACGCGATATTTTGTGATGATCTGTGTCCCGAAGACTTTGTGGAAGTATTTCGACGATTTAGCGACGAGTTTGGTTTTGTAGGCGTTGACCAGCCGTTCTAAGGGATCACGAACAAAAACAACTTTGTAGAACTTGGTCAGCATCTCCACCCTCTGTTTCTCGTCGTAGTCTGATAGTCTTTTAGGAATTTTGGCGTACTTCCCAAACACGTCGCCGCCGGAAATGGATCCGGTTGAGGTGGCGTTGACGGTTCCGCTGAGGATGAGTAAAATTTTCCGCCAATCGTTTAGTGCCACACCGGGGATCTGGCAGAAGAGCAGCTTGTGTTTCTCGTCCACTAGGATGGAGGTCAACTTGGACGTGGCCACCTGCTGGTAGGGCACCTTGTGGGGGTGCTGCTGCTTGCACCACTGCTGCAGGTTGGCCACCCGCGCTTCCGCCGCCGTCAGCTTCTTCACCGGCGCGGCTGTGGGTGGCTTCTGGTCCACGGGGGGTACGGATCCTGCATGCACCGCGGGTACAGGTGGGTTGTTGCCGGCGTCAGGCGGTACTCCAGCGTTAGGTACCTGAAGCAATCACATCAACACATTAGCAGGTGGTCAATCATTAATTACATTGGCTATTTTTTTTACATTTAGGCGTCATTTTAAAATCTTTAGTTACCATTATCATGAAAAAGTAAAAACAAAAAAAAGTTGAATGAAAAAAAAATAAAAAATACTCACGGGCTGAGGGGCAGATAGGTTTGCGCTCCTACCATCTGAAAATAAGATGAAATCGTTTAACATTGAGATACATATGTAAAGTGGGAAGTATGAGATTATTATACAGAGCTTAAATTTTAGAAACATTCAACAGTAATTAAAGAACAAAACTTGCGCATACAAGAATTGGTTTCACAACGAACGAGAAAGTGTCAAGTTCAAAAAATTTTTTTTGTGATGGTACCAAAACTTTTGTTTTCATGAAAGTTAAAAAAAAGACATTTACCGGTCTTGAGGCCCCTGACGCCCACCAAATGGGGGTGGTCGTACGTTCGGTAGGTTTCAGTAGCATCAAACACCCGCCAATGACCTGTTAGAATAAAGGTCAGTTGGTCATGAAATTAATAAGAGTTTTTGACCGAATTCTCAGGTCAGATTAACACATTATCTACTTTAAAACCTACAATAAAGTCATAGTTTTAATCAACGTAAAGCATAATGAGTAAAAAACCCCAACTAAACGATGTTAACAAAGTGCAGATGGCGCAGCCAGTTAGTGCAGTAGACCTCTAGTATTATAACCGAGTCGGCCTTTGATCAGAGAAAATAGTTTTATTGTTACAGCCGCACACACAACAAAGGCAAACACCGCCCTTAATCTACCTAACCATAAACTTTAACTGCAGAATATAAATTAGCCAGATAATTAGATTGTGTTCTTCTTTGCAACACTCGACCTATCAGCATTAACATGACCTATATGTACAAGACTCGACATATCCACACAGAACATGACCTATCTGTACCAGGACCTATCAGAACTAACATGAAATATCTGTACCAGGACCTATCAGAACTAACATGAAATATCTGTACCAGGACCTATCAGAACTAACATGACCTATCTGTATCAGGACCTATCCGAACTAACATGACCTACCTGTATCAGGACCTATCCGAACTAACATGACCTATCTGTACAAGCCCCGACCTATACGCACTGCCAGTCTAAAAACAGAATAACATTTTTTACCAGCAGTCGCAGGCTCTTCACGAAACTCGGAACTTCACGAGCAGTGTTGTGGATAAAATTAACCACGACAGGTATTGACAAATTTCTCATGTAATTTGAACTGAAACAGCATTAAGGGAAGCAACCCGCTAGATAACCGCGCTTGCCATCGGAGGAAGAGTTATCGTTTCGTGGAAAACAGCTGATAAAAACAAACAAGATGAAACCTTCAACTTACTTTAATTATCAATCTGTCGTGGCGTTGTAAGGATCTTCGTCAAAAACTAATTAACAGGGGCTTAAGTCTAAGTGCAATGTCATTTTTATGTTTATTTACAACTTGAGTAGATGTGCATGTACATTTTTTTATAAAGTTTGCGAAACAAAATAAAGACAAAAATAAAAATAAAATAACGCAGTTTTTGTAGTTTTAAAGCATTTTTAGCGTTCCCAGCACTAGACCAGTCTTCGGATTTTTAAAATGAATGTTCCAAAAATAGAAAAACGGAAAACCCCCGCATCAGTTACAACATGGAGAGCCAAGAAACACAAGGGAAGGCGAAATATTGAATTACATCACTCTATCGGTACATAGGAAAAATAAACAGCTTCAGAAATTTAAAATTTTTACTAGTATAAGATCGGAATTCAATTTTTTTCTAAATCCATAGTTGAATCAGTACGCTATAGTGTATTTGAATCAGTATTATATGGTATAGTTGAATGAGTGCATTATGGTATGGCGGACTCAGAACATTATGGATTACCTTAATCAGTACATTATGGATTACCCCAATCAGTACATTATGGATTACCCCAATCAGAACATTATGGATTACCTTAATCAGTACATTATGGATTACCCCAATCAGTACATTATGGATTACCCCAATCAGTACATTATGGAGTACCTTAATCAGTACATTATGGAGTACCTTAATCAGTACATTATGGAGTACCGTAATCAGTACATTATGGAGTACCTTAATCAGTACATTATGGAGTACCTTAATCAGTACATTATGGAGTACCTTAATCAGTACATTATGGAGTACCTTAATCAGTACATTATGGATTACCTTAATCAGTACATTATGGAGTACCTTAATCAGTACATTATGGAGTACCTTAATCAGTACATTATGGATTACCTTAATCAGTACATTATGGAGTACCGTAATCAGTACATTATGGAGTACCTTAATCAGTACATTATGGATTACCTTAATCAGTACATTATGGAGTACCTTAATCAGTACATTATGGAGTACCGTAATCAGTACATTATGGAGTACCTTAATCAGTACATTATGGAGTACCGTAATCAGTACATTATGGATTACCCCAATCAGTACATTATGGAGTACCTTAATCAGTACATTATGGAGTACCTTAATCAGTACATTATGGAGTCACCATGGTACTGTTGTTTGCAGGTGAGGTTAAAAAAAACAACGGAGATATGAACAAGTGCACGAAACATTCTCTTTATACATGTCGACAATCCTCGACAGAATGTAGACATGCTACAAAATTAGCATCGCAACGTACAGCTACAAATGTAGTATTACGGCATACACATACAGGTGTAGCCAGACATAAATGTAACATACCATGAGCATACAAATGTAGCATTGCTACAAACGCCACGCACGAAGATACTGGGCTAAATATTTACATGAGCAAACATTGCCAGACACCAAAATACACCGTCTGACATCTTCAGCGGTTCTAACAATATCTGCAAAACACCACAAAGTCTTGGCCCAACCGTCATAATCTGACCAGTGAAAAGTTGTCATATTAACAGATCAGAGGTAACCTTTAAGACAACAACACATGAATAGAGCAGTGGCTCTAAATATTTTAGGAAAGCGTTGTTTCTTTCAGATATTTTCTTCCGGGAGGGGAAGGGGTTACTAGGGGTCATCCATAAATGACGTCACGCTTTTTTGACGATTTTTACCTCCCCCACCCCTCCGTCACACATCGTCACAAAAAGCCAGACCCCCCCCCTAAGGTGACGTCATCTCAGCCACTCAAATTGCTATTGAATTTTTCTTAAAAGATCGACATATTTCCTATACTGTGTCTGAAATCTGTCAACACAGAGTATTTTAATCAATTCCTATTACAATTTATCAAAAACAGTTTTCTAAAACGTTAAATACCAGCTACAACTCGTTTTGTAACATTGCTTTTTTATAATGCAGAATTGTGACGTCACACCATCTGACCCCCCCCCCCCTCCCCCTTACACACACCGTCACAAAATTACTGAATCCCTCCCCCGCCCTACGAGTGTGACGTTATTTATGGACGACCCCCTATGGATGCTAGTTAATAATATTATTTGTATATTAATTCTAATCTACTACGTTTGGGGGCGGAGGGGTGGGCTGTACTTGGTAGACGTGCTTTGGGAGGGCGGGGGGGGGGGGGGGGGGGAAGGTTATCCCTCCTTTAACTAACTTTCTATTGGCAGTGCATGATTTTTTTTTAGAAGCGCTGGGAATGTCTTTAAGACGTAAACTATCACACACCTGTGGCAGTTTACTGTACGATTTATGATTATGTTTTTTTATAAAGGTAACCTGCCATTTGTTTGGAACACACAATTATATCTGCACACAAAAATGCTGACTGTTATTTTGTGCAAAAAAAGAAAAGCTTTGAAATTGGAAAACATTATAAAATTATATATCTTAGTATGTTTATACACTCTTTTACCGTGCTAATAAACAATAGATAAAAACTAGCCATCAAACGAAATATTTGTATTGTGACCGACAAGATGGCGGCGACGTCATGCTGTGACCTCACGAGGATATGTCGAGCATGCGCAGACACTGGGGTCAGCGTGAATATGGGTTTTAGGGTTTCAACAACGTTGAGGAGTGCCCTGATTGGCCACAAAACGTTTAATTAGCATGTAATTTGCCAACGTAAATTTAATAAACACTCAATTTACGGAATCCTTTGATGAAGTTTATTGTTTTTCTTGACAAAATGGTTTATCGAAAGTAGTGACGTAGACGAGGATGGGTTGTTTAGAGTACAAACTTCTTAAGTGGTTATATTATATATATATATATATATATATATATATATATATATATATATATATATATATATATATATATATATATATATATATATATATATATATATATATATATATATATATATATATAATATATATATTATATATATATATATTATATATATATATATTATATATATATATATATATATATATATATATATATATATATATATATATATATATATATATATATATATAAATATATATAAATATATATATATATATATATATATATATGTATTTATATAAATATATACGTATATATATATATGTATATATGTATATATACATATATATATACACACATATATTTATTTATATAAATATATACGTATATATATGTATATATGTATATATATACATATATACATACACATATATCGTCTGTCACCTGTGATCTGTGCATACCCCCCCCCCCCCCACCTTAACCCTCCGTCCAAGCCCCTGTGCCCTGTGTAAGTATGAGAACCCCTCTAGTTCACGACTAAGATTCACGTTTCTTGTGTTTGTTACGGAGCGAGCTAAGACAAATACGCAAGGTCTGCTCGTTCTACTAGCTGCTGGAGTTTTTTAAAATACAAACAGCTTGGAGAGTTTGACGGCGAAGCAAATTTAGATCGAGATTTTTTTTTTTTTTTATCTTCAGCTTTTTTCTTCAGCAACATACAGGAGTTAATTATTGGCATGTCGGGTTTAGGTCATTTGAAGCAGGTCAGAGTAAGTAGGGATTGGGGGTGGAGGTTGTGGGGAGGGAAGAGTGTGGGAGGTGAGGTAGGGAGGTAGGAGGTGGGAAGTGTCGTGTGATTAGGTTGAGAGGTTTTGTGATGCTGGGTGGTATGGTTGTGTGGTGTGGTTGGGTGGTGTGGTTGGTTGGTGTGGTGTGGTAGGGTGGTGTGGTTGGGTGGTGTGGTTGGGTGGTGTGGTGTGGTTGGGTGGTGTGGTTGGGTGGTGTGGTTGTGTGGTGTGGTTGGGCGTGGTTGGGTGGTGTGGTAGGGTGGTGTGGTTGGGTGGTGTGGTGTGGTTGGGTGGTGTGGTTGGGTGGTGTGGTTGGGTGGTGTGGTTGGGTGGTGTGGTTGGGTGGTGTGGTTGGGTGGTGTGGTGTGGTTGGGTGGTGTGGTTGGGTGGTGTGGTGTGGTTGGGTGGTGTGGTTGGGTGGTGTGGTTGGGTGGTGTGGTGTGGTTGGGTGGTGTGGTTGGGTGGTGTGGTTGGGTGGTGTGGTAGGGTGGTGTGGTTGGGTGGTGTGGTGTGGTAGGGTGGTGTGGTTGGGTGGTGTGGTTGGGTGGTGTGGTTGGGTGGTGTGGTGTGGTTGGGTGGTGTGGTTGGGTGGTGTGGTATGGTTGGGTGGTGTGGTAGGGTGGTGTGGTTGGGTGGTGTGGTTGGGCGTGGTTGGGTGGTGTGGTTGGGTGGTGTGGTTGGGTGGTGTGGTTGGGTGGTGTGGTTGGGTGGCGTGGTTGGATGGCGTGGTTGGGTGGTGTGGTTGGGCGTGGTTGGGTGGCGTGGTTGGGTGGTGTGGTTGGGTGGTGTGGTTGGGTGGTGTGGTTGGGTGGTGTGGTGTGGTAGGGTGGTGTGGTTGGGTGGTGTGGTTGGGTGGTGTGGTGTGGTAGGGTGGTGTGGTTGGGTGGTGTGGTTGGTTGGTGTGGTGTGGTTGGGTGGTGTGGTTGGGTGGTGTGGTAGGGTGGTGTGGTAGGTTGATGTGGTAGGGTTGTGTGGTAGGGTGGTGTGGTTGGGTGGTGTGGTTGGGTGGTGTGGTTGGGTGGTGTGGTTGGGCGTGGTTGGGTGGTGTGGTTGGGTGGTGTGGTTGGGTGGTGTGGTTGGGTGGTGTGGTTGGGTGGTGTGGTTGGGTGGTGTGGTTGGGTGGTGTGGTTGGGTGGTGTGGTGTGGTTGGGTGGTGTGGTTGGGTGGTGTGGTTGGGTGGTGTGGTTGGGTGGTGTGGTTGGGTGGTGTGGTTGGGTGGTGTGGTTGGGTGGTGTGGTTGGGTGGTGTGGTTGGGTGGTGTGGTTGGGTGGTGTGGTTGGGTGGTGTGGTTGGGTGGTGTGGTTGGGTGGTGTGGTTGGGTGGTGTGGTTGGGTGGTGTGGTTGGGTGGTGTGGTTGGGTGGTGTGGTTGGGTGGTGTGGTTGGGTGGTGTGGTTGGGTGGTGTGGTGTGGTAGGGTGGTGTGGTTGGGTGGTGTGGTTGGGTGGTGTGGTGTGGTAGGGTGTTGTGGTTGGGTGATGTGGTTGGGTGGTGTGGTTGGGTGGTGTGGTTGGGTGGTGTGGTGTGGTAGGGTGGTGTGGTTGGGTGGTGTGGTTGGGTGGTGTGGTTGGGTGGTGTGGTGTGGTAGGGTGGTGTGGTTGGGTGGTGTGGTTGGGTGGTGTGGTGTGGTAGGGTGGTGTGGTTGGGTGGTGTGGTTGGGTGGTGTGGTTGGGTGGTGTGGTTGGGTGGTGTGGTTTGGTGTGTTGGTAAGTGGGGTATGGTTGAGAGTTGAGGTGTGTGAGATAAAGCGTGTGGGAGGTGCGATGTGCGATATGGTGTGTGCACAGGGCGCTCGAGCAGTAGTTATTCTGTCTACAGCGTTCTTGGGTTGAGGGCACCTACTACAACTCAATTATGTTACCTCCCAATACTTGAGCGACACACCACACAGGTTTTGTTTTGATTTATGCAAAGCGTTCACGCGTGAAGACGATCACGTGATGCTGCACACACGTTGAATGATAGGTGTGTGAATCAGGTCGTGCAGGCCACGTCATGAATGGAGGGGGTGGGGATGGGGGCAGGTCTGGGCTGGTTTGAAAACCCTGGGGGGGGGGGTAGTATTTATACGTATCTTTATTAGATCGTGTGGCGTTCTGCCAACTTGGTGAACAATTTGATATGCTGTTGATTTCTTCAGTTTCATTTTTTAAGGTTAATAAAAAAAAAGCTTTATGCGTAACATTAACAGTGAGGAATAAACGCAACAATAGACGACGTCATAGTTTCGATTGTCCCCCCCCCCCCCCCACCTACGCAGGAGAAAAATTTCCGAAAGAAACACTAATGCAGACATGATCATATTTTAGATGGTGTGATTTGATTCGGTTTTTAGATAGTTACCCTGTTTTCTATTTTAATCTCAGGTATGTGTGTTGAAATACCAGTTAGGGTTAGGTCGGTCTTAGTAATAGTAAACAGCTGTAACAGATTGTTATTCTTAGAAGGTTATGGTTAAGTGAGCGGAGTCGATATTTTATAATGAGGAAAGATTGCCAAAATAATTATTAAAGTTGCTAGAACTGTAGGACTTTAAAAGCGCTGAGTGAAATACAGCACTATTTATAAGTTTCTGATGGTGGTTGTTTTGGTGGTTTTGCTGTTGGTTGTGGTTTTGCTGTTGGTGGTTGTTTTGGTGATGGTTGCGTTGGTGGTGGTTGTGTAGGTGGTTGTGTTGTTGGTGGTCGTGGTTGTGTTGTTGAAGGAGGTTGTGGTGGTGGTGGTTGTGGTGGTGGTGGTTGTGGTGGTGGCGGTTGTGTTGGTGGCGGTTGTGGTGGTGGTGGTTGTGGTGGTGGTGGTGGTGGTGGTTGTGTTGGTGGTGGTTGTGTTGGTGGTGGTTGTGTTGGTGGTGGTTGTGTTGGTGGTGGTTGTGTTGGTGGTGGTTGTGTTGGTGGCGGTTGTGTTGGTGGCGGTTGTGTTGGTGGCGGTTGTGTTGGTGGCGGTTGTGTTGGTGGCGGTTGTGTTGGTGGCGGTTGTGTTGGTGGCGGTTGTGTTGGTGGCGGTTGTGTTGGTGGCGGTTGTGTTGGTGGCGGTTGTGTTGGTGGCGGTTGTGTTGGTGGCGGTTGTGTTGGTGGCGGTTGTGTTGGTGGCGGTTGTGTTGGTGGCGGTTGTGTTGGTGGCGGTTGTGTTGGTGGCGGTTGTGTTGGTGGCGGTTGTGTTGGTGGCGGTTGTGTTGGTGGCGGTTGTGTTGGTGGCGGTTGTGTTGGTGGCGGTTGTGCTGGTGGTGGTTGTGCTGGTGGTGGTTGTGCTGGTGGTGGTTGTGTTGGTGGTGGTTGTGTTGTTTGTTGGTGGTTAAATTGGTGGTGGTTGTGTTGGTGGAGTTGTGTGTTACTGCTGTTTGTGTACTTAAGGTAACCGCACCAACCAATATGCCATTGCTAATTACTCCACTCGTTTACCCCATTAATATTTGAGATTTGAGACAATGATGTATCGCAGCCGCTAAAGATATGTCTGAACTCAAAACGTATTCCCACCTTTGCCAAGATTCCTCTCAATCTTTCACTACTTAGTCGCTATAAATACCCAGGCTCCTATTTCATTCTTCGAAAGTGACACAACTATAACTTTAACTTGTAAAAAAAAATTTGACAGATCTACAACACAACTTTAAAAAGTTGGTTTGAGAGAACATTGCTGTTGCCATTAGCAACACGAAGGGAAACAGCTTGGGTCATGTTTTGTTTCGCACCAACACGGCAGTGGTAGTTTTTAAACCTGGTTTTCTTTGGCGGCTCACGATGTTGCGATCATAAATCTTGCAGCAGCCAGGCATGTCTGGAATTGTGCTGGCGTAGACAAATATCGGATGGGGTGGGGGGGGGGGGGTAATTTGTGCCAATACGTCATTTAATTCACCGACTTCAGATATTTATTGATGTCTTAAGTAAGATCATTGTGACCCAAATTATTCCAGATATCACGGTGACCCAAGTAATCCAGAATGCACGTTGACCTAGAGGGGGTGGGGGGGGGGGGTGGGGGGGGGGGGTTAAGAAGGTTTATGCTTTGGTGGGGGTGGGGGGTCAGAGAGGAATTATGCTTAGGTGGGGGGGGGGGAGTCAAAGTGGGATTATGCTTAGGTGGGGGTTGGGGGGGGGGGGGGGTTAGAGAGCGGTTATGCTTAGGTTGGGTGGGGGTGGGGGGTCAAAGAGGGATTATGCTTAGGTGGGGCCCCTGGCTGAATATTGTCAGGGGCCCTGCGACTATTACGTCACTTAAACCATTGTAGAAAGTAATTGTTTAACGCGGCGCTGTTTAATTTCTACCACGCCTGAAAGTATCTGGTATATTTTAGGACAATCTATTAACTTGTAGTAATTGGCACTAGGGCTATTGATTAAGGTAAATATTCATTTAAAATTGGGCACGATCGTATTGGGTACTATCGTATTGGAGACTATATTAATGAGAACAATTCTTTTATTCCTAATATGCGTGCATACACACAAAGAGTCCAGTAAAACATTGACCAAATACGTTGTACGAAGTTTTCCGGCGAGAGTCTGTAGAAGGGTGGGGGTGGGGGTCGGGGGGGGGGGGGGGAGACAATCATATTTTTTTACAGTTTAAATCTGCCCAAACCAATCACATCCAATCATTGTCTGTAATCTTCAACAGGGCAAATGACAAAAGTGATCTAGTATGGATACATTTGGTGGCTTAAAATATAGGGGCCTTAGGCCACTGCCTCATCACCCCCTAAACAATCCGTCACTGGGGAGGGTTGAGCCGGTGGGTGGTGAGGGGGAGGGGAGTTCATTATGAAACGCAATGTCGTTTGTAGTTAAGGTAGAGTTGGTCATAAAATCCTGATACTTTGTATGACGTGTTACTTTTAGACAGTTTTTCCACATCCGATATCCTTTGATTAAAACTTAATAACTTTCAACCACACACCTTTGGCCAGGAGAGAGGTTTAGTTTTCAGCAGCAAAATTAAAATTAAATCGCGATATCAAATCTGGTGAATTAATTCGTAATCGGATCCGGCTTTGACATTAAATTTAGCATGACAAAAAATGAAACCCCATCTCTAGCCCTCCCGCCGAAATCATGAGAAAAAAAAAGAATAATAGACACCACTTTTAAGGATCATATAAAAAACGTCTCGAATAGAACACAAAAGCCATTCTTTAAGAAAGTTATGGTGCGAAAATTCTCGAACCAATCCTTACATAACATACAAGCTTGGGGTTATTTTAATCCTTGGATCAACTAAAGGACGTCACGCTTCACGATTTCATTTTTTTATTTTCGGCTTTCAAAACACGATTCTGTTCTAGATGAGGTTTTGGCGCTGTTTGATGCAGACGTAGATATCACACTAGGTGGGATTACCTTTAATTCAGCCACTTTAGCGCCATAAAATTTACATTTAAACCATTTACTTTTTAAAGAATTGTTTTGCAGGTGTTAAACTAGAAGAATCCATGTGAAATTATTTCTATCGTCACAACAAATTGACGTCTACATGGCCGAATACCTTGTATCGGTGTCAAGTATTCTTGAGATGAAAGTTCCGAGATTAATTTCGGAGTTTCTAGCCCGAAAGTATACCAGAATATAGCCATAGTTAACTCTGATTCTACCCAGTGGCGTAGCGAGGTCGGGTGTTACCCGGTGCGGCACTTAATGGTGTCACCCGGTGTGGTCCGCACCCCACTCGCTACGCCTCTGATTCTACCTCATTTAAAAAAAAAATCTCAACATATCGCTAAGAAACATTTATATAACTAAAATTCTTTGACTTTTTGGAGTGAGAAGGACCTGTTATTTCATGAAAAGAGAGACGACTGGCAAAAAGTGTGATGTATTTTATTAACTACAACTTTATAAAGAAGTTTTTTTAGACGTGGCTTGACTGAAATAAATCTTTAAGAGTATTAAAATCCCAACGCTAGCCTGGTGCTCTTTACTAGAGTATCGTCACCCAAATGTTAAACCTAAACTTGAATGATAACCCTAAACCTTTATGTTAACTCTAGCCCGATATTTGCATACAGTCTAGTCTCGACCGCCTTGTTAAACCTTGGCCCAAAAACTCAACGCAATATGTCAAGTCAGCATTAATTTCCTGGCCAAAAACTTAAAAATCCGCCCCAATTTGACGCCCTATCTAAAACCACAATATCAACTTAAAAAAAAAAAGTAGGGCGCCGGCAGAATTTGTGCGCCCCGTTGTCGGTACATCCGACAATTTTTACCGCCGATGACACCAGAGTTGTATCTGAGTTAGTGCCGGAAGTGCGAGAGGTCCGCCGTAAACACGCCCGCGGCTTACGTAAACACGCGCCGTCTGCAGTTGCACGTGCACCGTGCATGTTGTCGTAGCTTCGCCAAATTGTCTTACACAGGTCACAATATGTGTACTCGCGTTGGTTCACCAGTTCGGCATTGAGAAAAAAAAATCGAACACTGTGGGTTTAGAAGCACTTAGCATAAAGCATCGTTATAAAACTCACATTCTAGCAGAACTAACCCGCACTTTGTTCCAATACAAAACGCTTAATCTGGGCATATACATTGTTTTTGTTATTTACAGTTCAGAGTCAAAAGAGTCAGAGTCAAAAGAGTCAGAGTCAAAAGAGTCAGAGTCAAAAGAGTCAGAGTGTCAAAGAGTCAGAGTGTCAAAGAGTCAGAGTGTCAAAGAGTCAGAGTGTCAAAGAGTCAGAGTGTCAAAGAGTCAGAGTGTCATAGAGTCAGAGTGTCAAAGAGTCAGAGTGTCAAAGAGTCAGAGTGTCAAAGAGTCAGAGTGTCAAAGAGTCAGAGTGTCAAAGAGTCAGAGTGTCAAAGAGTCAGAGTGTCAAAGAGTCAGAGTGTCAAAGAGTCAGAGTGTCAAAGAGTCAGAGTGTCAAAGAGTCAGAGTGTCAAAGAGTCAGAGTGTCAAAGAGTCAGAGTGTCAAAGAGTCAGAGAGTACACCAATCTTGACGCAACAAACTTGACGCAACAAACTTGACGCAACAAACTTGACGCAACAAACTTGACACACCAAACTTCACACACCAAACTTCACGCACCAAACTTCACACACCGAACTTCACACACCAAACTTGGCTAAACAAACTTCACACACCAAACTTCACACACCAAACTTGGCTAAACAAACTTCACACACCAAACTTCACACACCAAACTTGGCTAAACAAACTTGACACACCAAACTTCACACACCAAACTTCACGCACCAAACTTCACACACCGAACTTCACACACCAAACTTGGCTAAACAAACTTGACACACCAAAAAAAAAATGAAATCCTCTAATTAAAATAAACAAAAGCAGAGCATGGTTAGCAAAAGTGGGATTTCATGTCATGTTTGTTTCGGTGTCAAATTACAGACATTTGAAATCCTCATTTTTTATTTCTCCCACTGATGCTGGCACTCTCGCGAGAAAAAAACTTGCTGACGTGGAACTTTTGTGGCTTCCCGTTTTATTTGAACCCAGTGCTTCCCAGCGGAAGTGGATCAATGGGAATTCCCAGACCCTTCCCCCTGCTGCCCCCCCCCCATACAATGGCGGATGCCCCTACAGGTAATAGGGAAGTTACCCATTAGCGCACTAACAAGCTGGAGTTATCGCTCCTGACTGCAGTTAAAAAAAAAACTTCTCATTCAATCAGAGTTTGAACGCCACGTAATGTTGGATTCTTCTGGGATTTTACAGTAATCCTTGAAAAAAGATGAAATATTTAATTTGCTTCTTTTCATCGTTGTCTTAAAATTTAGGTTAAAAATCTAATAAAAAAAATAACGAAGACATCAGCTAAGGCGTCTTTGATTACAAATATTTAAAAAAAAAATAAACCGGGAGTGATCTCCCCTAAACTTTCTCGAATATTCTTATATAAAATAACAGGGGATGGGAACTCGGGCTATAGACATGATTTTTAATCCATTTTAAATACTTAAAGTTTTAAAAATAGAATAAAATCTCGTAGACAAATTAATTGCACACCAAGTGAACGCCAAATAAAAAAGCGCATAATGGTGCGCAATATTATTATTACTTTTAAAATTTACATTAGTTTTTTGAGAAATCGGAAGTAGCGTAAAGTACTACTTCCAGTCAACGGAAATGACTCAAAATTTGATAGAAGGTAGAGAATTAGATCTTTTACTTACATATGAAATTTCATTTATCTATCTGAAATAGTACTCAAGTTATAGGCTTTTGAAAAATTCAAAGTAGGAAAAGTACCACTTCCGGTTATCGGAAATCGCTCAAAAGTTGATACGGATCTACGATTTTGATAAAATACTTATATATGAAATTTCATCAACCTAGCTGTAACGGTTCTCAAGTTATCGTGTTTACACACGGACAGACAGACACACAGACACACAGACAGACACACAGACATACGGACAAGATTGCAAAATTATGTTTTTCCGTATCAGTGAGGTGTGAAACGTCGAGATTTGTAAAAATCTCGATTTTTTTTTTTGCACGATTACAAGACTTTCTCTATACTTCGTATATACGAGAAAGTAAAAATGAAATGGCCTAAAATGAAGTTTTGTCAACTTGACATATTCGAATCTAAAGAGATTGTAACAAAACAATTACAGTAATCCTTAAGCATTTACAGTAATCCTTAAAAAAAAGAAAAAGAAACGGGCCGGCGGAAACGTTCACTTCCGGCTAACGAGTTCCAGGCATGCGCACTCATTCTGTCTGGCACCTGAGATCTCACGTCAAGTGGAGAAGACATAAGGATGGGGGAGGGTGGGGGCTAGAGCGGTGAGGGGCTAGAGCGGTGAGTGCAGCCCTCCCCTCTCCTCGCCGTTCTAAACTTGACCTCTGAACCCTGGTTGACCTAACGCATACGGACAGCAGTATCTCGGGTTGGATAGTCTCCCCTTTCCTTTGATTCCGGTGTTGGAGACGAGAGGAAGAGAAAAAAAAATAGACGATGATTGGGGTCGATTATTGTTGGAACAATAAGCTTCCGCAGGTGCTTCAGGTAGGGCCCAGGTATGTAAGCGATGGGGGGAGGGTGGATGGGTAGTCTGAAGGTGAACTCCATTTTCTTTTCATTGTCTCAGGAAGACGTTAAAAAATTAAATATAAATGTGGTTTTTATTTACGGTTTAAAATAAAGCTTCTTTTCTAACAATCCTCATTCTTCAAGCGAGTTCTTATACCGTCTTGTAGTAAAGATTAGAGAGAAGTTAATAAGAAATAAACGGCCTTTGTTGTGTAATGCCGGTAAATTTGAAATTGAACATTTGTATAGAAGATAATAAATTTAAATACGTTGGCCTGGCCATAAGCAAATGAACCGATAGAGGAAGTTAAGACAGGTGAGTTGTGGTGTGCGTGCAGGTGTTGTACTTGATAAATCACGCGAGGGGGTGTCTAATGAGGTGTAAGGGTGTGTAATGAGGTGTAATGATGACAATATCATGTATGTTAAAAATGGGGGTACACGTTTTCACATTTTTGTCTAATGAAGGTCTCAGGCGGTGTAGGACACATATGTGGACAAAGAGGTGAGGTAGGACACATGGAGGTAGCGAAGGACACATATACACACAGGTGAGATAGGACACATTGAGGTAGCGTAGGACACAGACACAGAGGTAGGGTAGGACACATGGAGGTAGCGTAGGACACAGACACAGAGGTGAGGTAGGACACTTGGAGGTGAGGTAGGACACATTGAGGTGGTGTAGGACACAGGGAGGTGGTGTAGGACACAGGGAGGTGGTGTAGGACACAGGGAGGTGGTGTAGGACACAGGGAGGTGAGGTAGGACACAGGGAGGTGGTGTAGGACACAGGGAGATGGTGTAGGACACAGGGAGATGGTGTAGGACACATGGAGGTGAGGTAGGACACATGGAGGTGAGGTAGGACACATGGAGGTGGTGTAGGACACATTGAGGTGGTGTAGGACACATGGAGTTGAGGTAGGACACATGGAGGTGAGGTAGGACACATGGAGGTGAGGTAGGACACATTGAGGTGGTGTAGGACACATGGAGGTGGTGTAGGACACAGGGAGATGGTGTAGGACACATGGAGGTGAGGTAGGACACATGGAGGTGAGGTAGGACACATGGAGGTGAGGTAGGACACATTGAGGTGGTGTAGGACACATGGAGGTGAGGTAGGACACATGGAGGTGAGGTAGGACACATGGAGGTGAGGTAGGACACATGGAGGTGAGGTAGGACACATTGAGGTGGTGTAGGACACATGGAGGTGAGGTAGGACACATTGAGGTGGTGTAGGACACAGGGAGGTGGTGTAGGACACAGGGAGGTGGTGTAGGACACAGGGAGGTGGTGTAGGACACAGGGAGATGGTGTAGGACACAGGGAGATGGTGTAGGACACATGGAGGTGAGGTAGGACACAGGGAGGTGAGGTAGGACACAGGGAGGTGGTGTAGGACACAGGGAGGTGGTGTAGGACACAGGGAGGTGGTGTAGGACACAGGGAGATGGTGTAGGACACAGGGAGATGGTGTAGGACACATGGAGGTGAGGTAGGACACATGGAGGTGAGGTAGGACACAGGGAGGTGGTGTAGGACACAGGGAGGTGGTGTAGGACACAGGGAGATGGTGTAGGACACATGGAGGTGAGGTAGGACACATTGAGGTGGTGTAGGACACAGGGAGGTGGTGTAGGACACAGGGAGGTGGTGTAGGACACAGGGAGATGGTGTAGGACACAGGGAGATGGTGTAGGACACATGGAGGTGAGGTAGGACACATGGAGGTGAGGTAGGACACAGGGAGGTGAGGTAGGACACAGGGAGGTGGTGTAGGACACAGGGAGGTGGTGTAGGACACAGGGAGATGGTGTAGGACACAGGGAGATGGTGTAGGACACATGGAGGTGAGGTAGGACACATGGAGGTGAGGTAGGACACAGGGAGGTGAGGTAGGACACAAGGAGGTGAGGTAGGACACAGGGAGGTGGTGTAGGACACAGGGAGATGGTGTAGGACACAGGGAGATGGTGTAGGACACATGGAGGTGAGGTAGGACACAGGGAGGTGAGGTAGGACACAGGGAGGTGAGGTAGGACACAGGGAGGTGAGGTAGGACACAGGGAGGTGAGGTAGGACACAGGGAGGTGAGGTAGGACAGGGAGGTGAGGTAGGACACAGGGAGGTGAGGTAGGACACAGGGAGGTGAGGTAGGACACAGGGAGGTGAGGTAGGACACAGGGAGGTGAGGTAGGACACAGGGAGGTGAGGTAGGACACATGGAGGTGAGGTAGGACACATGGAGGTAAGGTAGGACACATGGAGGTGAGGTAGGACACATGGAGGTAAGGTAGGACACATGGAGGTGAGGTAGGACATATGGAGGTGGTGTAGGACACATTGAGGTGGTGTAGGACACATTGAGGTGGTGTAGGACACAGGTGGCGTAGGACCAGGACAACTCACCCAGCGAGACGACCAGGACTACTGCCAACACCCAGATGTTGAGGAAGACTAAAGTGACCTTTGCCACTGTGACCATTGACCGCAACATGCTCCTCAGTAGACGACGCAGCAGCCTCTTGTAGGGGCTACATTTTTCTGCGGACAGAAGACACAATTCAGTAGGGGCTACATTTTTCTGTAGACAGAAGACACGATTCAGTAGGGGCTACATTTTTCTGTAGACAGAAGACACGATTCAGTAGGGGCTACATTTTTCTGTAGATAGAAGACACGATTCAGTAGGGGCTACATTTTTCTGTGGACATACAAGAGGACACAATTCAGTAGGGGCTACATTTTTCTGTGGACAGAGGACACAATTCAGTAGGGGCTACATTTTTCTGTGGACAGAGGACACAATTCAGTAGGGGCTACATTTTTCTGTAGACAGAGGACACAATTCAGTATGGGCTACATTTTTCTGTAGACAGAAGACACGATTCAGTAGGGGCTACATTTTTCTGTAGTCAGAAGACACGATTCAGTAGGGGCTACATTTTTCTGTGGACATACAAGAGGACACAATTCAGTAGGGGCTACATTTTTCTGTGGACAGAGGACACAATTCAGTAGGGGCTACATTTTTCTGTAGACAGAGGACACAATTCAGTAGGGCTACATTTTTCTGTGGACAGAGGACACAATTCAGTAGGGGCTACATTTTTCTGTAGACAGAGGACACAATTCAGTAGGGGCTACATTTTTCTGTAGACAGAAGACACAATTCAGTAGGGCTACATTTTTCTGTAGACAGAAGACACAATTCAGTAGGGCTACATTTTTCTGTGGACAGAGGACACAATTCAGTAGGGGCTACATTTTTATGCGGAAAGACCAGAAGACACAATTCAGTAGGGATTAAATTTTTCTGTGAACAGAAGACACAATTCAGTAGGGGCTACATTTGGACAGAGGACACAATTCAGTAGGGGCTACATTTTTCTGTGGACAGAGGACACAATTCAGTAGGGGCTACATTTTTCTGTGGACAGAAGACACAATTCAGTAGGGGCTACATTTTTCTGTAGACAGAAGACACAATTCAGTAGGGGCTACATTTTTCTGTGGACAGAGGACACAATTCAGTAGGGGCTACATTTTTCTGTAGACAGAAGACACAATTCAGTAGGGCTACATTAGGACAGAGGACACAATTCAGTAGGGGCTACATTTTTCTGTAGACAGAAGACACAATTCAGTAGGGGCTACATTTTTCTGTGGACAGAAGACACAATTCAGTAGGGGCTACATTTTTCTGTGGACAGAGGACACAATTCAGTAGGGGCTACATTTGGACAGAGGACACAATTCAGTAGGGGCTACATTTTTCTGTGGACAGAGGACACAATTCAGTAGGGGCTACATTTTTCTGTGGACAGAGGACACAATTCAGTAGGGGCTACATTTTTCTGTAGACAGAAGACACGATTTAGTAGGGGCTACATTTTTCTGTAGACAGAAGACACAATTCAGTAGGGGCTACATTTTTCTGTGGAGAGAGGACACAATTCAGTAGGTGCTGCATTTTTCTGTAGACAGAAGACAATTCAGTAGGGCTACATTTTTCTGTAGACAGAAGACACAATTCAGTAGGGGCTACATTTTTCTGTGGACAGAGGACACAATTCAGTAGGGGCTACATTTTTCTGTAGACAGAGGACACAATTCAGTATGGGCTACATTTTTCTGTAGACAGAAGACACAATTCAGTAGGGCTACATTTTTCTGTAGACAGAAGACACAATTCAGTAGGGGCTACATTTTTCTGTAGACAGAAGACACGATTCAGTAGGGGCTACATTTTTCTGTAGTCAGAAGACACGATTCAGTAGGGGCTACATTTTTCTGTGGACATACAAGAGGACACAATTCAGTAGGGGCTACATTTTTCTGTGGACAGAGGACACAATTCAGTAGGGGCTACATTTTTCTGTAGACAGAGGACACAATTCAGTAGGGCTACATTTTTCTGTGGACAGAGGACACAATTCAGTAGGGGCTACATTTTTCTGTAGACAGAGGACACAATTCAGTAGGGGCTACATTTTTCTGTAGACAGAAGACACAATTCAGTAGGGCTACATTTTTCTGTAGACAGAAGACACAATTCAGTAGGGCTACATTTTTCTGTAGTCAGAAGACACGATTCAGTAGGGGCTACATTTTTCTGTGGACATACAAGAGGACACAATTCAGTAGGGGCTACATTTTTCTGTGGACAGAGGACACAATTCAGTAGGGGCTACATTTTTCTGTAGACAGAAGACACAATTCAGTAGGGCTACATTTTTCTGTAGACAGAAGACACAATTCAGTAGGGCTACATTTTTCTGTGGACAGAGGACACAATTCAGTAGGGGCTACATTTTTATGCGGAAAGACCAGAAGACACAATTCAGTAGGGATTAAATTTTTCTGTGGACAGAAGACACAATTCAGTAGGGGCTACATTTGGACAGAGGACACAATTCAGTAGGGGCTACATTTTTCTGTGGACAGAAGACACAATTCAGTAGGGGCTACATTTTTCTGTAGACAGAAGACACAATTCAGTAGGGGCTACATTTTTCTGTGGACAGAGGACACAATTCAGTAGGGGCTACATTTTTCTGTAGACAGAAGACACAATTCAGTAGGGCTACATTAGGACAGAGGACACAATTCAGTAGGGGCTACATTTTTCTGTAGACAGAAGACACAATTCAGTAGGGGCTACATTTTTCTGTGGACAGAAGACACAATTCAGTAGGGGCTACATTTTTCTGTGGACAGAGGACACAATTCAGTAGGGGCTACATTTGGACAGAGGACACAATTCAGTAGGGGCTACATTTTTCTGTGGACAGAGGACACAATTCAGTAGGGGCTACATTTTTCTGTGGACAGAGGACACAATTCAGTAGGGGCTACATTTTTCTGTAGACAGAAGACACAATTCAGTAGGGGCTACATTTGGACAGAGGACACAATTCAGTAGGGGCTACATTTTTCTGTAGACAGAAGACAATTCAGTAGGGCTACATTTTTCTGTAGACAGAAGACACAATTCAGTAGGGCTACATTTTTCTGTGGACAGAGGACACAATTCAGTAGGGGCTACATTTGGACAGAGGACACAATTCAGTAGGGGCTACATTTTTCTGTGGACAGAGGACACAATTCAGTAGGGGCTACATTTGGACAGAGGACACAATTCAGTAGGGGCTACATTTTTCTGTGGACAGAGGACACAATTCAGTAGGGGCTACATTTTTCTGTGGACAGAGGACACAATTCAGTAGGGGCTACATTTTTCTGTGGACAGAGGACACAATTCAGTAGGGGCTACATTTTTCTGTGGACAGAAGACACGATTTAGTAGGGGCTACATTTTTCTGTAGACAGAAGACACAATTCAGTAGGGGCTACATTTTTCTGTGGAGAGAGGACACAATTCAGTAGGTGCTGCATTTTTCTGTAGACAGAAGACAATTCAGTAGGGCTACATTTTTCTGTAGACAGAAGACACAATTCAGTAGGGCTACATTTTTCTGTGGACAGAAGACACAATTCAGTAGGGGCTACATTTTTCTGCGGACAGAGGACACAATTCAGTAGGGCTACATTAGGACAGAGGACACAATTCAGTAGGGCTACATTTTTCTGTGGACAGAGGACACAATTCAGTAGGGGCTACATTTTTCTGTAGACAGAGAACAATTCAGTAGGGGCTACATTTTTCTGTAGACAGAAGACACGATTTAGTAGGGGCTACATTTTTCTGTAGACAGAAGACACAATTCAGTAGGGGCTACATTTTTCTGTGGAGAGAGGACACAATTCAGTAGGTGCTACATTTTTCTGTAGACAGAAGACAATTCAGTAGGGCTACATTTTTCTATAGACAGAAGACACAATTCAGTAGGGCTACATTTTTCTGTAGACAGAAGACACAATTCAGTAGGGCTACATTTTTCTGTGGACAGAAGACAATTCAGCAGGGGCTACATTTTTCTGTAGACAGAAGACAATTCATTAGGGCTACATTTTTCTGTAGACAGAAGACACAATTCAGTAGGGGCTACATTTTTCTGCGGACAGAGGACACAATTCAGTAGGGCTACATTAGGACAGAGGACACAATTCAGTAGGGCTACATTTTTCTGTGGACAGAGGACAATTCAGTAGGGGCTACATTTTTCCGTAGACAGAAGACACGATTTAGTAGGGGCTACATTTTTCTGTGGACAGAGGATACAATTCAATAGAGGCTACATTTTTATGCGGAAAGACCAGAAGACACAATTCAGTAGGGGCTACATTTTTCTGTGGACAGACAAGAAGACACAATTCAATAGGGCTACATTTACTCATTGAACTTCACGAGAGCCCACTTAGCTAATACGAGTACTCGGCCTCAGACAAGTGAAATACTATTGGACTTTCAAACTTAAATCTTGAGTGTAGTTTTTCAACGTTTTATCCTTAAACTGACTTCCACCTCGCACATACCTGGAGATTTTAAGTCAAATAAAAATAGCTGGGGGGGGGGGGGAGGCAGGTAAAACCACCTGACACATTTAACTGAATGTAGTGACGTGTACATCAGACTTGCTCAAAACGAGGCTACAGGAAACTTGCCGGGCTATCTACGACATCACATCAATCATTTCACTACACCTTCAGCGGCGAGGCTATGGCTGCATGCATGGTGGGTACTGATTGGGATCTACAGGTGGTAATGATTGAAATCTAACATATAAGGGGGGGGGGTGGTGGCCCGGGTGGGGGTCGAGTGATTGAAATCTTGAATTCAAGGAGGGGAAAGAATAATGGTTCAAATCTAACATGCAGTAAGGGTTATAATTCAAATATAATCCGTAAGTCTCTAAAAAAGTGACAACATATAGTATTGCTACAACACATAGTATCGATATAACACATAGGAAGTGTAATAATTAAAATATAATAGGTAAGTCTCTACAATATAAAGTATCGCTACAACACATAGTATCGCTACAACACATAGTATCGCTACAACACATAGTATCGCTACAACACATAGTATCGCTACAACACATAGTATCGCTACAACACATAGTATCGCTACAACACATAGTATCGCTACAGCTACAACACATAATATCGGTATAACATATAGTATCGCTACAACACTTTGTATCGTTACACCATAGTATCGCTACCACATATGGTATCGCTACAACATATTATATCGCTACAAAGTCATATCTATGACATCAAGTCTCTCTAAAATATCAAGTATATCTATAACATGATTTTCTGTATTATCCACACAAAAATACTTCTAGTCCATAAAATCATTTTATTATATCAGCGCCATTATCACATTGCCATGATTACAGCGTCATAATAGATCATTAAAAATACACCACAATAAAACGAAACAAACGCGGCCTACCGTAAAAACACACATCCCAGACGTCTCAAGCCAACCATCTGAATCTGCCTACCTACGCAACGGCTCGTGAAAGTGGGAACCGGCTTCCATTCTAGCGCCCCCCCCCCCCCCCCCTACTCACGGTCGTGGGGTTGAAAAAATCAGCGCTAACGTTTTCTCCAGAAGACACTAAAAATGCGTGGCTTCATTTTACGCGGGTGAAAATGTCTAGGTATCCCCCGTGTCAATGTTTTGGTTGGGGCGGGCGATCTAAAAATACCCAGAATTGAATCTTATTTAAGCTAAATTAAACTAAACCTATACTATTGAGTAAAAAAATATTTTAGTCCATTGAGGTAAAATAAGGGACGCCATGGTCAAATGATAGAGCTTACGACTGCTAACCTGAAAGTTTCGAGTTCGAATCCTAAGCTAGAGTTCATATAACAACTGAGTCCACCCAGCTCTTAAAAGTACTTGACTCAGTGAAATAAAGAGGGTTGGGCACAGTGTTGTCCACACTATCCCCTTGTTTGCCAAAACATGACCAGGTTAAGTGTTTATATCAGTTGAAAACTGTTGTTGACATTTTATCTTTTGGGTCCTGATATCTGATAGGATAAAGTGCAAACTATCCAAACATTTAGGACTTAAAACAGTACGGGCGTGGTTAAAACTGTGCTCCATTTTGATAACCGTCAACATAAATTAGGAAACGGTTCAGTATCTTTGTCAACCTTATTTGTTCGCTGTAATATTTTATTTACTTTACAACGTGTATCCTACAATACAAACAGCTGAAAGTGTATTAAAACTTGAGTACTAACAGCTGAAAGTGTAAAAAAAAACATGATCTCTCAGACTGTGATGAAACCAGGTCACTCACCTGTAGATACCTTAGCACGAGTTTACCCGTGTAACCAGCAAGCCACGCCCCTGGTGTGGTGCGCTGACCCACACATCTCTTGACCCAGTCCTTAAGGTAACCAACGATAGTGAAGACCCTAGTGGCCCGCATAAATAGTGACCCGATTGGGTGACGCGTGCGACCCACTTAAATGATGACCCAAACTTTAGGTACGGGAAACTACTCTATGATTGTATGCGGTTATCTTGTTCAAATCCCTTAATGATAACAAAAAATAACAAGGACTGTCCAGTCAACACACAAAGATAACATTTCTAAAAATGCTTCACTCTACTTCCAAACAGCCTGTGATTTAAATAAACTATTTCAAACAGTAATAGATAAAGACAAAACCACACTATAAGTAATTTAATTTAAGTTTTAAAAAAAAATCTACTTCAGTTACCTTGATTTAAAAGAAAGTTGTGTTAGCATGATTTTTTTAGAGCTGGCGACTCAACACGTGAACATTTAAACAAGAAGCAAGACAACACAGAGTACTTTTGTTATTAAATACCCGGATACGTGACACAGCAACGTGACACAGCAACGTGACACAGCAACGTGACACAGCAGCGTGACACAGCAACGTGACACAGCAACGTGACACAAGAACGTGACACAAGAACGTGACACAACAACGTGACACAACAACGTGACAGATGCCCTATCACTGGGTGTGAGAAGAGCTCATGTCTGCAGCCTCCTATCTTGTCAGACACTAGGTTAGGCTAATCGGTGTGGTTAATTAACGGAAGTTAGCAATAGGACATGATAATACGTCTGTATGATAGTTATTACATTTCATGACGTCATCGAAGTAACCGAAGTAGATTTTCTGTAGCTAAACTGTAATTGCGTGCTTAAGAATATATAAGCCTACCTCACAAAGGTTTGCATGAGAGAATCAATTTTGAAAACCTAATCTATGATTTAGAAAGAAAAAAAAAAACTCAATTGCTTCAAAGGTTTTCTTCAGATGTTTAAGTAATGTTTGTGTGTTGTGTTTCGTACATTGAAGTTAGCTTTGAAGATTAGTTTAAATAATAAGAAGTTTGTATACCTAATCGTCGCACAACGAAACATTTTTTTTTACTAACATGTTAGCTCAACAAGCTATAGCGTCGTATAACGAGACCCACGTACAAACCTACTCTACGCAGAGTATAACAGATCCGTATCACAGTTGCGTGAACGACGCAGCATAACTTTCTTTATTACAACAACGTCTTACGGTTCATAACACGTCACAACGCTAATAAAATAACGTCACAACGCTCCTAAAATAACGTCACAGCGCTCATAAAATAACGTCGCATACCTTCGCGAGCATGAAACAACAGGTCTTGTCAAATTCTGTACCAAAAGCTTCCACATTTCAAATAGCGTGACAATCTAATCCGGTGATCACGGTCTCAGTTCATTATTGCCGGAATTCTAGTGCATAGTGTATTATGGTAGGGGAGATAAAAATAAGGGAGATAAATACTATAGTTTTGTTGGTAGCTATTTTTTTGGTACAACAGCGGTTCCCAAATTGTGTGAATTTGTGGTCGCATAGGTGTTAGGGTAAGAAGAACGTTGTATTCAGATGCTGAATGGTGATATTTCGTAAAGGTTTTCTTTCAAACTTTGGGTAAAGATATAAAACGAAAACAAAAAATCTCATAGAAATTGTATATTTGTTACACTTGTGTAAAGTGTGGAGAATTTCGGTTTGCTTTAATTATTAAACAGCTAATTAGATCTGAAAATTGTACAAAAATCGTCATGACTGAAATCTGACCAGATTTTTTATACAAAACTTCCAATCCATGTTTAAATCTTGTCACTGATTACGAGGTAGATGTCAGTGATTACGAGGCAGATGTCACTTGTGTGATAGAAGTACTTGTTCTTGTCATCTGATAAAATGGCAATTTAATATTTTTCTTGGTCCAGGGCAGTAGAGTTATTGGGCATGGAACACAGTAAGGTCAAGGCTATGGACCACAGTAAGGTCAATGCCAAGAATCTCAGTACGGTCAACGCCACAGACCCGAGTAAGGATTGATCCCTTTGATGACCATAGGGACACATGCTAGATCTCAATAAGTATTAGAGATATGGACAAAACGTGTCGTTTTACTACTAAATGTATGCTGAGATTAAAATAATGCGTGCAATCCTTAAGGTTCTAAAAGGGTTAAATCCGAGTAAGGTTAAGACCCTGTATCCCATTAAGATCCATACGACACTCTGTAAGTAATCTCTGTGACAAACGCCTACATCCACCCCCGGGATCTAGCGTGACGCCCCCCGGGGTCTCGCTTTACGCCCCAAGTTCTTGTGTTACTACTATCCCGGCAACGACTGACATAAAACGGAATTTACGTTACACTCTCAGGATTTACATTTTTAAATTCGAACTTATAGTTGTCGTGAGGTTCATATTACGCTTCACATTGCTATGCACATACAACACGTGCTAAGATACATGATATCGCATATATAATATTTAAAATCTACTTCCGGTTATTGAAAAAAAAAACCAACCTTTAAAAGTTATTGTATGACACGTTGTTTAGATACGTGTTGTTTCTCGCTAAATCTTCGTGACATCCTGTTGTGACGACATGACCCTAGTTCATGTTTGCACACTAATTTAGGCTAGGTGTGTTATTAAACCCAACCCTAAGGCCTAATTACGCAGGGCATACCGCCAACGTATGTAAAACATTAAAGTAAATTGTTACTGTACCTCCCAGTGTATGCTATCCAGCCATTGTCACTGTGGCCACACGTGAACTACACAGCATGAACACACGACACATTCACCTGACGTTCAAGTTGTTGTGAACTGCCAACTCAGTGCCTCACAATCTTCAATCTTGTTTAAGTAGACCCACAATCTTCAATCATGTTGGCCAAGACCCACAATCTTCAATCATCTCACCGTGACAACCCCGTGACCCCACAATCCTCAATAAAGACAACGCTTTCATCTGGTTGACGACACACTGTGTGGGGGAGGCGTGTGTGTGGGGGTGGGGGAGGTGTGTGTGTGGGGGTGGGGGGGTGGGGGGGGTGGGGGAGGCGTGTGTGTGTGGGGGGGAGGCGTGTGTGTATGTGTGGGGGGGAGGCGTGTGTGTATGTGTGGGGGGGAGGCGTGTGTGTGTGGGGGGGGGGGGGGGGCTCAAGACAAGAGAGACAACAACGTATTTCTAAAAGTTCCCTCTAACATTGAGACGAGTCACCGACACAATGTCTTCGTAAAACATGCAGCACAAGGGCCGTAATCCACGCGGCTTAGAAACGTGGGCTTTTATATGTGTCAGTAGGCAATTGGGGTGGGGTGTGGGAAATGGGGCTAGGGCAGGTGTTTTTTTTTCGCTCTATTTAAAAAAAAATTAACATACTGTCTGCATTTTTAAATAGAAAAAACTTGAACCCAAAGCCATTAATTTCAATTTGATTTAGACGTCAGTGGTTACTGGTACCCTGTTAGCGGGTTCAAGTTAAAATAATCTTGCTAGATGTAGTGTCGTGGACATTTTTACGTGGCTCGTTGTCAGTTGAAATACAATAAACACACACAACTTCTACGCGTTCAGCTGTTAACGTGGGTACGAATGTACTCTTTGCAGGATGCGTGGTCTAGGGGTAGAACACGCGACTACTGACCACCTAAGCCACGTTTACCCTGGAAGATGGTTCTGCTATGAGGCGCACGCAGCCGTGGTCATTACCGGACATTAGTTGGGTAAAGTTAAAGTTGCCTGAGGCACACTCAGCCGTGGTCATTACCGGACATTAGTTGGGTAAAGTTAAAGTTGCCTGAGGCACACGCAGCCCTGGTCATTACCGGACATTAGTTGGGTAAAGTTAAAGTTGCCTGAGGCACACTCAGCCCTGGTCAGTACCGGACATTAGTTGGGTAAAGTTAAAGTTGCCTGAGGCACACGCAGCCCTGGTCATTACCGGACATTAGTTGGGTAAAGTTAAAGTTGCCTGAGGCACACTCAGCCTTGGTCAGTACCGGACATTAGTTGGGTAAAGTTAAAGTTGCCTGAGGCACACGCAGCCCTGGTCATTACCGGACATTAGTTGGGTAAAGTTAAAGTTGCCTGAGGCACACTCAGCCTTGGTCAGTACCGGACATTAGTTGGGTAAAGTTAAAGTTGCCTGAGGCACACTCAGCCCTGGTCAGTACGGAACAAACACCGTAGTTTTTTTTATAAGAAATTCTCAGATTAAAGCAGGATACAAAATACAAATGTTATGTTAATATATTCTATTTAAAAGAAAGAACTAAATAATTATGTACTCGTATCGGATATTTGATTAAATCCAGATTTTTAAAAAAAGCGCTGTCTTTCATGAGTGTTAAGGTTTCTTAATCCAATGTTTTTAATTTCTTGACAATTTTAGGTTGTGAAAACTGTTCACCATTCAGCCTATGCCATCCAAGAACTGTTCATTATCCACTCTATGGCACTCTATGCCATTCAAGAACTATTCACTATTCACTGTTGGCCATTCAAGAACTGTTCACTACCCACGCTAGACCATTCTAGAACTGTTCACCTCATAGCCAAGGCCATACAACACTAACCCAAACAAATATTGAAGGGCGAGACTAATAATTCTTAAAAACCGACGCAAAAAATTCTTCCTTACATAACTTGCTCAGTGATCCAAATAAAAATCTTTTCGTCATCAGCGAAGCATAAATCAAAAGCCTCTTGAATATCGTAAGCTTGTACATTTGTATTCATATAGGTGTATTACATTCGCAGAGACACGTTGCCATTTTTAGCAAGTCCTAGGTTGGTTGCTAGTTATTGAAAAAAAAAAAAAAAAAAACACACGGAAAACACAAGTGTGTATACATTTCCATTTTTGCAAGTCTTTTATCGCTGTCATTATCGGTGAAATCGAAATCATGTCGCGTGTTCAATTAGCCCACCTTTTTATTTACTAGAGCGATAAAAAATACGACGCATATTGCTTAAATATTTACCCTAGATTGTAGAAGTGCTGTTTGTTTTATTTTCTCAGACGTTATGGTTATCTCCACATAGCATTGGATGGGGAGATGGGTGGATGGGGTGGGTGGAGGTGAGGTGGGCGGGGGGTGGGGGATACCCACTTCAGGTGTTGAGTAATTGGGTAAATAAATAAGTGTAGGTTATGTGCTACTGATATATATATATATATATATATATATATATATATATATATATATATATATATATATATATATATATATGTATGTATGTGTGTGTGTGTGTATCGTGTATTGTCTATACAGCGTATAAGATCTAAAAAACGATTTTCAAACGTAAATGATAGAGTTGGACTCTGCCTATACAATACACTCTCTTCCCTTCCCCCACCCCTACCCCCCCTGGTGCTGATGGAATGCCTGTGATGGGTTGCACTGAGTCAAATATCCCCTGTGAAGGTGTGGAGATAGCCACAGGTTTTAAATAAACAAAGGGAGAGAAATCCAAACAAAGGCTCGGCCGTTCTGAACAAAAATAATTGGAGGTAACGTTACAAGGGTATTTAGAGGGGTGGCCAAATCTTAAACGTATTTCTGAGTGGCCAAATCTTAAACGTATTTCTGAGTGGCCAAATCTAAAACGTATTTCTGAGTGGCCAAATTTCAACTGTATTTCTGAGTGGCCAAATCTCTATTTCCGAGTGGCCAAATCTCAACTGTATTTCTGAGTGGCCAAATCTCAACTGTATTTCTGAGTGGCCCAATCTCAACCGTATTTCTGAGTGGCCAAATCTCAACCGTATTTCTGAGTGGCCCAATCTCAACTGTATTTCTGAGTAGCCAAATCTCAACTGTATTTCGCCGAGTGGCCAAATCTCTATTTCTGAGTGGCCAAATCTCTATTTCCTAGTGGCCAAATCTCTATTTCCTAGTGGCCAAATCTCTATTTCCTAGTGGCCAAATCTTAAACGTATTTCTGAGTGGCCAAATCTTAAACGTATTTCTGAGTGGCCAAATTTCAACCGTATTTCTGAGTGGCCAAATCTCAACCGTATTTCTGAGTGGCCCAATCTCAACTGTATTTCTGAGTGGCCAAATCTCAACTGTATTTCGCCGAGTGGCCAAATCTCTATTTCTGAGTGGCCAAATATCTATTTCCTAGTGGCCAAATCTCAACCGTATTTCATTGAGTGGCCCAATCTCAACTGTATATCTTTGAGTGGCCAGGTTTTACCGGCACTTTAGGCTGGCATACCTCACCTGTGATCTAGCCGCGAGCGAATAAACGGCTACCTCCACCAACACCTTTAGAAAATCTACACCAAAGGTCACGTGACCTGATGAAAGAGTTCGGTGGCCTTGACCTAGTGTCTAAGTTCATCGGATAAAACATTACCTCTCCCAATGTGAGCCATCCCCACCCCGCTATTTGTGATATCGCCTGCTTTCTTTTTATGAAAAAATTCAGTTTGCTCATAATTGACTCTAAATTTCACACCGTGCAATATAATTTTTAAACGTCAATTTTTGCACAGTCGTGCCCAAATTTTCAATCAATGACGTAATTTTAATTGCTGCATATATTACACAGAAACCTAAACCTTGCCGACGGAACCTGCGACAGGTTTAAAGGGTACGTCAAACCAAAAAAGTTGAAAAAGTATAAGGTTTGTTCCTATCCTTGTCGCAGTGTCACGTGATCGTTGTTTACGTGAATGACGTCAGCTGGAGAAAGCTAGCGAACACCACTGACGCCCATAACGGCGTGAGCGATATCGTACCACGTGATACAGGCGGATGTAGGGGGTACGAAAACAGGACAGCTACTGGCTAGAAGGGGCGTTGTTTGAAGATGTGGGGTGTCCGCTACTAGCGCTACTGTATTAAACAGAAGTCAAGGGGTCGGCTAGTGCTGGATCGTCAAGTCACTGACGAGAAACTAAACAAATAAAAATTCTCTACACGCTATCACCTCATCAATAAGCGGAACTATATACTTGGTTTTGAAATAAAACAGTAAATTGTTTAAATTGCGGGTAATTTATGCTAATTTATTTTAGACTACCCCTCCCCCCCCCCCCCCCCCACACACACACAAAACATCACTCACCCCCACGGTAATACATTTTCTATAAGTTAATTTTAAAAAAGCTACACTTAACACAAAACACCTAAATTTCATTACTGTAGTAGACAAAAAATCATCTAAACATCCCTTCTAAAATTATCACTTAAAGCATTTCAAAAATAAAATATTACTTTTATAAAATAATTTTAAAAAATACGAAAAACAAACCTATTTGTAAAGGCCAGAAATTATTTTATAAATATCACTTATAAAACAACCATTTTACAAAACTATCATTTTTATAAAATATAACTTTTTTATAACTTTTATAAATCATCACTTACCTATCCGTTTTGATTCCATCTTTATAGTAATCCAACAGCGAAGCTTAATTAAAATCTAACTAATTAATCCCTAACCAAACACTAATCACATACGAATCCTTTAATTGCCAATTTGTTAGTGAAAGGAAAATTAATAAAATCCAGGAAGAACCACATCCCCTCCATAATTTAGCTGACCGGATAAAACGTTCGATCAATGAGCGACTGGATTGATAAGACCTCACTAGCCCAGGAATCAACAGCACACAGCGATGTGTCAGCCGTATTGAAATCAACAAACTGCGGTGTGTCAGCCGTATTGAAATCAACAAACTGCGGTGTGTCAGCCGTATTGAAATCAACAAACTGCGGTGTGTCAGCCGTATTGAAATCAACAAACTGCGGTGTGTCAGCCGTATTGAAATCAAATTCTTCCAGATCCGTGATCCACTGTAGCCACACCTAGAGAGACCCAACAATGAGCTGTATACCACCCCGCACCCCACTCCTAAGTTCCACGCACTATAGTGTGTGGGTGGTGGGTGGGGGGGAGTGGCAGGTAGTTTGGTTCCGGTTTTTGGAGGTAGTAGTCTAATAGGGTACCTGGATGGTCGGGTAACAATCAATAATTGTGTATGTGTATGTGTGTCTGCGTGTGTGTATGCGTGTGTCTGCGTGTGTGTGTGTATGTGTGTCTGCGTGTGTGTATGTGTGTGCGTGTGTGCGACTTGTTTTACTATCAACATGTTATTGAAGGGATGCGTGTGTACCACGGTGTTTAAAAGATTGGCGGGGGGGGGGGGGTGTGTAAAAATACACGAGTATTTTAGTGGGTGGGTAGGGGTAGTATAAACCGTTTTAGAAATAAACATTTAAAAATACAAAACTAAAGAATCGATATTTCACCTGTGTAATAAAAAAATCAACTTAACACCTACAACTGGGACATTCCCACAAGACATATTTTCTGGGTTCGTCACAAGCCAGTAATTAGCATGTAATCAGTAGACTGTGAATTAAAACAACAAAAAAATTTTGAACGAAAGTTGGTCCTTCGTACCAAGGACTACAACTCTAAACCACTAGTTTACCCAAGGGCGGTAACTCTAGACGCAGAGCTACCGCTGCATACACTGCAGTTTCTAGTCTCCCCTCACTCAAAGTAGGACGCCCAGACGTCGACAGAAATAGAATTTATTCTTAGCTACGGTAATCTAAATCTGACGTTCGCGAGGGCGTCCTAGCATTCGGTTGGACTTTCCCACCCCGCAAACTTTATAGCGACACCCGTGCTAGATTGGTAAATGCCTTTTTAAACATAAATATAACATTATTGATTGGTAAATGTCTTTTTAAAATAGAAGAAAACATCATTTATTGGTAAACGTATATTTTTTAAAATTTAACTATATTTAACTATACCATCATTGATCAGGAAAAGTCTTATATAATAAAAATCTAAAACAAAAACAACATTATAACAACAAAGCAACATCCAGCTATAATAATACTATTGTATATTTAGTTTTTTTCTTCTTCTTCTTCGTTCTTAATTATTAGTGTTGAAGGTGATCGAGATTTATCTGCCAGTGGGTTTGAAATCGAGACTTTGTTCGAATTTATCAACCATGAGCTTTTTGCCGACTCGACCACGCCTCCAACACAATTGAGCGTTACGTGTCAATTGGTTATGCGCCATTGAGGCCATTGACTCCGATTTCAGCCTGCTTTTCTTTTTGGATTTGCTTCCATAGCCTTTGTCCAACCAAGAACAAACTACAAGGCAGCAGTTGTTTAATTTTGGAGTTGTCTCTCCTAGAAGAGTGGCTGTCCCCAGGTAACGAGCCTCATCTGCCCGAGGGTTCGAACTCGAGACATTTCGGTTTAGCAACCATGAGCTTTAAACATTTTTAAGACTGTTTGACTCTCTCCATGGTATGCCGCCTCCCTCCCGCCATTCAAAAAATACATATTCACTCAATTGTTATAAATTCCTAAGTATAAATATGATGTAATAGTTTGGTTAAGTTTGTTTCGAAATTCTGTATTCATGTTTCTGTTTGATTACAATCTGACGCCACACTAAGTGACATTTAAATGACATGACATTGAAATGACATAAAACAGGCTTTAATTTGACATCTTTAGTCTTCTTCATTTGAAACAATAGCCGAGGACTTAGTCGGGAAACTTTTAAAATATACGGACATCTAATTGAAATATATATATATATATATATATATATATATATATATATATATATATATATATATATATATATATATATTTATACATAAAATATATTTCTTTCTATGTCTTCCGGGTGAAGGGGGGTCTGTACGTACTTCGGGGCTAGCAGAAGAGATACATGTAAGGCACTGATATTTGAAGTCATCACGTGATCGTGTTCTAAATAAATCACATGCACTAATACGGCTTGTAGGTAGGTCACAACTTCTCGTTCTCGTACTTGCCAGCTAGTAGATTTCGAGACAGCAGACTTACAAGCCCTATTATTTGACCGAATCTAGATCACGTGACCCTAACATGCACAACGTGAGACCCCTCCCGATGTCATCATCACCGTAAGAGCTATCGTCTGCTTCTCCCGACCTGTCTGCGCGCCCCTGGGTGGTGAGTTCTGCTTGACCCCGCCAGCCCCGAGTTCCCGACCCATCACGCCGGCGAGAGCTGCGCGAGTGATGCCTCTCGGCGCATGCGCGGCGCGTAATTTATGAGCTTTTGTTTGACGCAGACGAGAAAGATGTTAACCTACAAATGTAGCTCATTCTGTTTTTTAGGGGAAAAATTATGCCAGACAATGCCGACAATGAAAATGTTAATTTTTTTTGGGGCAGTATATGTGTTAGACGGCTAGATGCCGACACAAAAACAGCAGTGATGGTAAAAAGGCTGTTCTACAGTAGCTAAGCCTGTCGCAGGTGATGGTGGTCACAGGGTTTGAGGTGTCTTTAGAGATGGTGAAGTAGAGTTTTTGTAGCGATTGGTTGTCTGAGGGGCTGGATTTCCCAGAACGGCAAGTAGGGTCATGGTTTTACGCACATGGGGGGGGGGGGGGGGGGGGAATTAGCGACGTCGTGTGATAAAAAAATAAATGCAGAAATAGCAAAAAAAAAATTGCTATATATATTTTTTTAAAGGTGAAATGTCTTGTATTGTAGATTACCAATTTATTGATTGTGTCGATGCTTTAATTAGTTTTATTTTAAAGTTCAATGTTGTTATATATTGTAATTATAATCTATTTTGGGACGATGTAAAAAAACAACAAAAAACAACCTACTTGGTCCTTCAGAGATGAGAATATAACAAATATTTATAATTTACAATATTTTGCTTCTCTATAACTTACATGCCGACGCAGCATTTGCGTAGTAAAATGGTATCCCACCCCATCACCACATGACGTCACGTCACATTATCGTGGTGTGGCCCATGGCCCAGCTGCTACCATCAACAACCCACAACAACCAGCTGAGACCATCAACAACCATCAACAACCCACAACAACCAGCTGCAACCATCAACAACCAGCTGCAACCATCAACAACCAGCTGCAACCATCAACAAACAGCTAAAACCATCAACAACAACCAGCTACAATCAGCAACAACCATCAGCAACCATCAATAACCATCAACAACCCACAACAACCAGCTGCAACCATCAACAACCAGCTGCAACCATCAACAACCAGCTGCAACCATCGACAAACAGCTAAAACCATCAACAACAACCTGCAACAATCATCAACAACCATCCAAAACTCCCACAACCTACACCAATCATCGTCATAACTCACCACAAAACAAAAACTACCGAACATTTTAAATATCAGATTTCAAAAACTTTCTCCCCTCCCCTAAATAACACCAAAAATAACTAGGTTAGCTCAAATGTGGTAAGTAAAAATACCGACATCTTTTTTGCTTCGACGTAAAAATAAAAGTCAGTGAACTGGAACTAAGCCCAGGTTTACGCTTAGCCACACACGAACACACACATGTAGTTCTACACACACACACTCACATACACACACCGCCAGACCAAACCACACTCATACACCCCCCCCCCCCCCCCACCTACAGGAGACCAAAGCCTAAGGCGTTTAACGATCGGATTTGTCTTGTTTAGAAAAAAAGATAACATAGCCACCCCCATCCCTACCCTATCTTTCCTGCCCCCCCCCCAACAAAAACTATTCTCAAGAAACAGAAAAAAGCTCCCTCACCCCCCCCCCCCCCAACCTTTCTCTCATCTCGTCTGTTCCCTCAAGGTCAGACTGCCTTAAACATTTCACCTACCCCCTCACACCGGAAGTAGATGGTACTCTTTCCAAATTTCCCAACCCCATTTCCAATGTGTCTTCAGCCTCGTTTTATGTCTTCACCAAAATGAGTTCACTTTGAAATCGGTCACGGTGCGGGAAGGTCAAACAATGTGCTGGCTCGTTTGAGTTTGTCTGATTCCGTTTTGTGTTTGTCTGATTCAGTATTGTGTCTGATTCAAGTTTTGTGTTTGTCTGATTCAGTATTGTGTCTGATTCAAGTTTTGTGTTTGTCTGATTCAAGTTTTGTGTTTGTCTGATTCAGTATTGTGTCTGATTCAAGTTTTGTGTTTGTCTGATTCAGTATTGTGTCTGATTCAAGTTTTGTGTTTGTCTGATTCAAGTTTTGTGTTTGTCTGATTCAGTATTGTGTCTGATTCAAGTTTTGTGTTTGTCTGATTCAAGTTTTGTGTTTGTCTGATTCAGTATTGTGTCTGATTCAAGTTTTGTGTTTGTCTGATTCAAGTTTTGTGTTTGTCTGATTCAGTATTGTGTCTGATTCAAGTTTTGTGTTTGTCTGATTCAGTATTGTGTCTGATTCAAGTTTTGTGTTTGTCTGATTCATGTTTTGTGTTTGTCTGATTCAAGTTTTGTGTTTGTCTGATTCAAGTTTTGTGTTTGTCTGATTCAAGTTTTGTGTTTGTCTGATTCAAGTTTTGTGTTTGTCTGATTCAAGTTTTGTGTTTGTCTGATTCAAGTTTTGTGTTTGTCTGATTCAGTTTTGTGTTTGTCTGATTCAAGTTTTGAGTTTGTCTGATTCAGTTTGTGTTTGTCTGATTCAAGTTTTGTGTTTGTCTGATTCAAGTTTTGTGTTTGTCTGATTCAAGTTTTGTGTTTGTCTGATTCAAGTTTTGTGTTTGTCTGATTCAAGTTTTGTGTTTGTCTGATTCAAGTTTTGTGTTTGTCTGATTCAGTATTGTGTCTGATTCAAGTTTTGTGTTTGTCTGATTCAGTATTGTGTCTGATTCAAGTTTTGTGTTTGTCTGATTCAAGTTTTGTGTTTGTCTGATTCAAGTTTTGTGTTTGTCTGATTCAAGTTTTGTGTTTGTCTGATTCAAGTTTTGTGTTTGTCTGATTCAGTTTTGTGTTTGTCTGATTCAAGTTTTGAGTTTGTCTGATTCAGTTTGTGTTTGTCTGATTCAGTTTTGTGTTTTTCTGATTCAGTTTTGTGTTTGTTTCATTTGAGTTTGTCGTATTTATGTTTTTTATTGGTCTGATTTCATAATTTCAGTATGTCTGATTTAAGTTTTGTGTTTGTCAGATTTGAATATTTCTTATTTAAATGAAGTGTAAATTATTATGTTTGTACGCTTTAAACATTGTATTTGTCTGATTTAAATATAGTGTCTGTATGCTTTGAAAATTGTGTTTGTGTAAGATTTGTGTTTTTCTGTTTTCAGTATTGTGTTTGTCTGATTTTAATTTGTCTTATGTGAGTATTGAGTTTGAATATTCAGATTTGAATCTTGTAATATTGTTGATTAAAGTTAATAAAAAAAAACTTGTATCTGTTTATCTCACCAATTTTCAAGAAAGTTTTAAAGTAAATAGAACTGAACTAGTTTATTTATATTTTCCTTCAAAACATTCAGACGTGTATTTTTTTTTCAAAACTGAAAAATCTAAGAAAAAAAAATGAAATTGTAAAAACGCGAAAATAGAATTAGAAAAAAAAAATGGTTACGATATGGGCTGAGGAGAAAAAGTGGGACGTGGGGTGGAGAGTGGGGTGGGGGAGTGGGGTAGGCGTGGATGGAGACGATATATTAGGTGTGAGAAGAAGTGAGCGTGTAAAAGTGATTAAAGGAACGTAAGAAATAGTGTGGGTGGCGATTGGTGGAACAATCAAGACGGTGATTGATTGATTGAGGGGTAAGACGGCAGGGGGGGGGGGCATGAAGAGTGTGTGAGTGAAAGCGATTATTGATGCTGCGGTAGATGACTGAGTCACAGCGGCGTCTGGGAGTCACACAGACGTTTACCGGCGTCAGAGCAACGTGGGGTGCCAAATAAAAGTTTAGAAATTCGATTAAAATTTTTTTTATAACTTGATGCTTTGAGTCGGTAAAATAGGTGCGGTAAGTGAAGACATATATCTGCGACCGTCGGCTATGTGTCTTCAATATAAACTAAATAATTTTTATTTTATCCGGGGTCGGGGGGGGGGGTGCCTGAAAGAAATAAAACCTGATTTATAAATTTACACGATAGGCGTGATAATAGTTGCCAAGGTGGTATTTCGTTTTACGAGTTTGATACAGTACTTCTCTAGAAAAAGGGGGATAAGTGGAGTGGGGGTGGGGGCGGGGGGGGGGGGGGGTATCTGGAGAGTGCGAGACTGACCTTCCAGATGTTTACCAGATAACAGAGAGGTGTGAGTCGACTTCTGCTCACCACGCTGACCTATTGAGACCAGAGTTTGGGTCAAGTCTGCTGACCTCCAGCCTCTATCTGATCATTCCCTCGTGGATCCACACACACACACACACACACCAGATGGGAGGTGTTAGGGGTTGGTGGGGGATGGGGGGGGGATGGGGGGGGGGGGGTCTTAGCCACATGTTTCAGGGACTAGGCTAGAGAAGTCCTTGCTAAGTTAGGGTGAAGCCGTGGCCGTATTTTTAACACGTTTTTCTTAACTCAGCTTCGCGTTTGTGGATTTGTTTGTTTGTTGTTAAAATTGACATCGAAAATTAGCCCACTTCTGATTGCTCTACAGATCTGAAATTTGGCATACAGGCTACTTTCGCCTAACAATTTCAGATGCAATCATAAAAACTAGCAATTAGAGACCGTAATTAGCTTAATTTAATTACGCCCCAAGGACCAAAAAATTGAGGACATGATTTCTAAAGATACCGACAAGACTGGAGGCTTATAGACACAGTTACTTCGGCCCCAATCGATGTGAGCGCGCTGGCCGTGATCGTATAGTGGTTAGTACTTCGCGTTGTGGCCGCGACAACCCAGGTTCGAATCCTGGTCGCTCAAGATTTTTTTAGTCCGTGTATTTATAAACACTTAGTCAAGTCATACTTAATCAAGTCATTAGATAAAGTAGAAAATAAACTATATAAAAAAACTTTTTTAAAAACTACGTTTTTCATGTGTAGCAACGGACTAAAAAGGAGAAAATAAAATACTTAAAAAAAACTTTTTAAAAAACCACGTTTTTCTTGTGGACTAAAAAGTAGAAAATAAATTTTTCTTTTGTGCTTCCTCGAGCTGTGCAGGTTCTTGTGATGACTGACAAAAAACGTGGGTCGGGCAGATGGGTCGGGAAATTTGATGGTGAACGTACCCACGTTTTTTGTCAGTCATCACAAGAACCTGCACAGCTCGAGGAAGCACAAAAGAAAAATTTATTTTCTACTTTTTAGTCCACAAGAAAAACGTGGTTTTTTAAAAAGTTTTTTTTAAGTATTTTATTAAATAAATGGTTACTGTTAGGGTTAAAAGTTAAGTAGGTTAAGGTTAAGGTCAGTTGAGTGGGACACTTGTTGCGTGTAGAGAAATCAGAGCCTTACTTATGCATTTAACAATAAAATCCCTGGGTAAAACATGAAAGGGCCAGACTCTCTATATTCCATCTAACAATAAAAGCCCCGGGGGTCACGTTCAGGGGTCAGCCCGTCACTCGTAGAGCGTGCTGGACCCCCAAGATGGCGCTCACGTGTGAGTTGTGGAAACAGGCTAAGAGGTGTCGGAAGTGGAGGGGAAATAACCGAAACCGACAGGCCAGGTACTTGGTTCGGCGTGAGCACTTGACTCCAGGTGAGCGCGTGCACTCACGCACACATGCACGTGAGTAACGTCACGACTCACGCTGGGGTTATAATACAATCATCATAGACACAATCGTATGGCTAGACACAATCATAGGGCTAGACACAACCGTAGGGCTAGACACAATCATATGGCTAGACACAATCATATGACTAGATACAATCATAGGGCTAGACACAATCATATTACTGACACAATCATAGGGCTAGACACAATCATAGGGCGAGACACAATCATATGACTAGACACAATCATATGACTAGACACAATCATAGGGCTAGACAAAATCGTAGGGCTAGACACAATCATAGGTCTAGACACAATCATTAGACTAGAAATCATCATATGGCTAGACACAATCCTTACCCTAGACACCAAACAGGCCATGCAATAAACAGATCATACAACAAACAAGTCATACAACAGGCCATACAACAGGCCATACAACAGGCCATACAACAGCCCATACAACAGGCCATACAACAGGCCATACAACAGGCTATACACCAGGCCATACAACAGGCCATACAACAACCATACACATTTGTTGTTACAAACACCAGCAACCAACACACCATCTGTCATCATCTTGTGGTTATATCTCTATTGACTTGCCCAGTAAACCATCTCAGTAAACTATAAACGTTAATCCGCCTTGAATTGTTTGACGTAATATCGACTGCATGCTTTGATGATATGGTATTTATAATGCTGATCCAAGCATTAATAATCGTGTGTGTGTATGTCGGAGACACGTGATATGTGACATATTAGCTCAAGTGTGTGGTAGATGCATCATTATACATTAGCACAGGTAGATGCACCAGTGTATTTAGCCCAGGTGTGTGGTAGATATACCAGTGTATTTAGCCCAGGTGTGTGATAGATATACCAGTGTAAATGGGCGTCAATAAATACAGACGGTAAATAAAGACGGTAATGGGGTAGGGTGTATTGTGGGGGGGGGGGGGGTTAAAGTAACTGCCACAGGTGTATGGCTAATCTCAAGTCCACCAAGAGAGATTGGACATACTCTATAATTTATAATCTAGCTATGATCAATTTTTTTGGGTGGGGTTGTCTTGACGCACAGCGTGATTTCAAATAAAATTGAAAATAAATAAACGTGTCGAAAATGTCACACATTTTTTAATCTCCTTTCAATGCTATAAGAGACTGTGAAAAACAAATACCTGCGCGTCGACATAACACTGTATGACATATGTCAGAAAACAAAACAATACAAAACTACAAATGTCACACAATAAATCGATACGCATTGACACATCTAATGAAATGCCACATACACAAACTAAAACATACACTTACCAGCCTTCAGTGGACCTTTAAGTTTGGGCGCCATGTTGGGTTGAGTTAATCCTGACACAGCTATCCACTAATCCTAATCCTAGAAAAGAGAAGGTTGTCAAGACTTCCGGCAGCCTCCTGGGTTCGTTGCTCTTAGAGTTGACCTTTGACCTCTGCTAGACCCACGTGTGAACATCCTCTAGTAGCCCGTGGGTCACATGACCTGCTTCAATTGTATAGAGGGGTGGGGGGGGATTTGAGGGTGAGAACATTCTAGCGATTGGTGGTGAAATAATCTCTAAACGTGACACTCTCTAAACGTGACACTCTCTAAACATGACACTCTCTAAACGTGACACTATCTAAACGTAAAACTATCTCAACGTGACGCTCTTTCACCGTGACACTATCTAAACGTGACACTCTACAAACGTGACACTCTTTAAACGTGACGCTCTATAAACATGACACTCTATAATCGTGACACTCTAACAGTCTAACTAAACGTGACACTCTATAAACATGACGCTCTATAAACATGACACTCTATAATCGTGACACTCTAACAGTCTAATTAAACGTGACACTCTGTTAACGTTACGTTCTCTGAATGTGACTAAGCCTGAATCTAGATAAACGTGAAAATCTAAACGTGAAACTAAAAAAGTGACCTTTTCTAAACGTAAATACTCAAACGTGACACTCTCTAAACGTGACACTCTCTAAACGTGACACTCTCTAAACGTGACACTCACTAAACGTGACACTATCGAAACGTGACACTATCGAAACGTGACATATAACATGAGTTTTTAGTAAAAAAATGTATTACGATTTGTGGTAGGGACAAAATATTATGTTTAAGGTGGTAGGACAGTGGCGTGGTCAGTAGACCACAGGACAGTGGCGTGGTCAGTAGACCACAGGACAGTGGCGTGGTCATTAGACCACAGGACAGTGGCGTGGTCATTAGACCAGAGGACAGTGGCGTTTGTCAGTAGACCACAGGACAGTGGCGTGTTCAGTAGACCACAGGACCACAGGACAGTGTGGGGGTGGTGATGTGTGGAGGAGGGGGGTGCCAATTGTGGTTGGCTCGCCCAGTTAAACGCAATTTTTTGAACGTCGCAGCAAGGTGTGCGGCAAGGAGACGACTAATTAAGATTAATCAGACAAACCATAAAGACTTACCATAAAACGAGATATAAATACATGAACCGACCATCCTTTACCTTAATGGAATATATATGAACATAGCTGCAAGAATGCTGACTATGCGCAGATATAGATTATACGCCTAAATTTTCTCAGAAACGAAATTTCAGTGATAACAATGTCATTAGGCACTCTGAACATGCACGTTATTTGAATGCTCTATCTAGGATCTAGTTCGCCCCTAAGGTCACGTTATAAACCAAAGAAAATAGAAGATAATTGTTCATTAGTTGAACAATATCCAGCTTTATGGCGAATACTACCCCAATCTACCTCATGTTTAATGGACAAATCTGTTACAGTCTGTAGAAAAATTAAGCTCTTAAAAAAAATAAGCTTGACATTTTAACTCTGATTATAGTAGACACAATTTATCTTTTAAAAACGAATCGTGTATGTAATTTTACTTGCAATTGTAGCGACGAAAAATATTAATGAACTGAATAATGTTTTAATTCTAAATATAGCAGACGAAATATATCTTTTGAAATAAGAAAAATAATTTTAAGTTTTACCCCTAATGACAGCAGGTAAGATATATCTTTATAGGTATGAATGACGCATGAAATTATATTTCTAGGTAGACCTATATCCAAGTATATCTATTTTTACAAGCTTTTATTATAAGAATTAAGTTAAGACGTTTTACCTGTATCCAAGGAAGACGGAAAAAATATATCTCTTCCTTTATAGCAGTCGACAGTCTAATCCAATCTCGCAATGCAGAGAATTCATAAATTAACGTTTTATTGCTTTGTGGGGTAACGCAGGGGAGAGTAAACAAACTGACAGGGGAGGCGACCCGCTGTAATTGGATTTCGACAGGGACAAGTACTTATCAGGGGAAGCTATTCAAATCTTTGCGCAAATCAGGGGAAGCTATTCAAATCTTATCTGGGTTATTTTTCCTTTCCTGGAAACTAGGGAACCTTAAAAGTGGTTTGAATTATTGACGGTAAAATACTATCTGTACAGCTTCGGTTAGTTTACATGTGTCTAGAGTATTCGGATAGGCTAACTGTTAAACGTATTCTTAGAGTGATGGGTGTGTAATAAAAGTAAACGTTTGGTAATGTGAATTGTGGGAAAGGTAGAATGGTGGGTGGAGTTTGTGTGTGTGTGTGTGTGTGTGTGTGTGTTAGCTTTGGTGTGCTGGACTTTTTGGTGTGTGAATGGTTGTGTTGGCTTTGGTTTAGAGGAGATGTGTGTGTATGGTGTATAAGGTTTGGTGTGTTTGACTTGTATGCTTGACTTTTTGATGTGTGGGGGTTTATGTGTGTGGTATGTAAGTAATTTTGTGTGGGATTTAGCGTGATGGACTTGTGGTGTGTTGGACTTGTGGTGTGTGAGACGTGTGTGTGTGGTGTGTAAGATTTGGTGTGGGATTTAGTGTGTTAGTTCTAGTGTGTGGGATTTGGTGTGTTAGTTCTAGTGTGTGGGATTTGGTGTGTTAGTTCTAGTGTGTGGGATGTGGTGTGTGAATCGACCAACAACCGTTAGATTTAGCTGTGTAGCGTATAAATGCTAGAATGTGTTTGGGAAAAAACCAGCAACAGTAAAGGCTTTACGTCTTGGGTGGGGCGGGTTGTGGCGCCGATTTCGTTGTTTTTCTTCCTCTTAAAAAATAAATGTCATTTGAAGATAACACACGGTGTCAATCAATTGTAACAGTTTTGTTTTGTTTCAATGAATCAGTGATGTTGAGATTTGATTAATATAGACCAGAATATACTCGTTTTATTCTCGTTAGTTTAATTTGAATGAATCAGTGATGTTGAGACCTGATTAAAATAGACGAAAAGATACTCGTTTTATTCTCGTTAGTTTAATTTGAATGAATCAGTGATGTTAAGATCTGATTAATATAGACCAGAATATACTCGTTTTAACCTCGCATTTGTCGTACATTCGAGTGTTACATGCAGTTTTACCTGGCAAATTTCACGTTCTATTACATGAAGAAAAACAGATCGTCTTTTGGTTCAACTAAAAGATTTATCAAGTTTTCTACAGCACATGTTTAAAAATGATGTAAAAAAGAGAGTTCGTTTTGCGCTTAAGTTTATTTCTGTTTCTCCACGTGTGGAGTCACATTTTTGTCAAGAATATGAAATATTTAGAAACAGTTTTATGCATCATGTGCTAAAATTAGCTAAATCAACAAGCATTTTTTTAAACGCTTGCTTAACTATTGAATGGGCTAGTTCACACGAGTTTCTTCATACTACAGGCAGGATTTAAAAGATTGTAGAACAGCAAAACATCTTCAGGCTTCACTGTGTTCCTGAGTCAACTCAGCACTAATCAGTACCTTATTAAAGTTCATCTGCATTACTATCCAACATAGACAAATGATTTGTTTACCATTGGCTTTATCCAACTCTGCTAATTGTCTAATATATAGACCACTGCAACATAGACCAAAAGACCTTGCAATCATGGACCACTCCCTTCAAGAGAGGCCAACTTTCACTGCGAAAGGCACCAAAACTTCCCGCTGATAAAAATATGTTTTTCTCGAAGTACCAGATGACCTTTTTTACGTATAGTTTTCTTATGTGTAGTTCAGCCGTGATGCCTAGTTTAGCCGTATTATCTAGTTTATCAGTGACACGCCTATAGATGTATCGTTTATCCAAACTTTAGCTACTTTGGTTTATGATCCAGTTTAAATTAAAAAGCCGTAACGGAAAGCTTAAACAATCAGCCCGCCGATGCTACGCTTGATTGATTTGTGTTTAGGTATCGATCACACAGAGATGAACACTAATCGATGACTCGTCTTTGATGTGGAGGCTTAGACCGCGTTATCAATAAAAAATAAAATACGAATTGTTTTGTTGAAGAGAGAGAGAATTTAATAGTTTTGAACGAAAAAGGGAATGTAACATTGAAGAGATAGAGAGGGAATGTAATGTTATACAGGGAGGGAGGGAATGTAAAGTTATAGAAGGAAAGAGGGAATGTAAAGTTATAGAAGGAAAGAGGGAATGTAAAGTTATAGAAGGAAAGAGGGAATGTAATGTTTTCAGGGAGAGAGGTAATGTAAAATTGAAGAGTGAATGTAGGAAAACGATGAACTAGATGATTTAAATGAAGAGTGCGACAGTAACGTTAAGGGGAAGCGAGGAAAGTATCAGAATTTGTAACTCGAAGCTTCTCTGTGGGATGGGCACATGTGTGGTGTTTGAAATCTGTTTATCGGCCTTTGTTATCAGACCACGTCACGCATCTCAATTTATCAGCTTGTTTTAATGTCGCTATCTTTCGTTTTCCTAAAAAATGTTACTTTCAAAATGCCTAAAATATTGTTAAAATGTCAAAATGCCTAAAACAATTATTTAAATGTTAACATGCCTAAAATATTGTTGGAATAACATGCCTAAAATATAGTTAACTTTAAAGGACACGAAACAGCACGAAAACTACCATACATACAAACTAAAATAGCTTAAAAACTTACACCAATGGAAATGATCGCAAATGTTAGATGAAAACTTTTTTCTCTTATCTAAAGCGATACACAAGTCATTAGATAAGTTTGTTTAGCTTAGGGTTTTAAAACATAAAAATCATTATTAACAAAACACGGTAAAAATAATATGTACACACATAATTCTCAAGCAAGTAGTGATAGGGATTATCCTCAAGCAAGTAGTGATAGAGATTATCCTCAAGAAAGTAGTGATAGGGATTATCCTCAAGCAAGTAATGATAGAGATTATCCTCAAGCAAGTAATGATAGAGATTATCCTCAAGCAAGTAGTTTGTGAGATTATCCTCAAGCAAGTAGTGATAGGGATTATCCTCAAGCAAGTAGTTTGAGAGATTATCCTCAACCTATTGCCAATTCTATATTTAAATTAAAAAAAATATAAATAACTGTTGCTTCCTGTACGTTCATTCGTCCCAACTTTGTTTCACGAAAAGTATACAACCCCTCCCCCCCTCCCATTAACTTCCCCATCCCCACTACTGGGATTACATAATTTTATTTCTATGAAACAAGCTTCTAGTTCAGACAAACTAACGCCATGTTTTCTAAGAAATGCACCATATCTGTTACATCGTATTTTATTTCTATGCCGCCTACACTTAGCTGATTGTTACATAAGTCATATTGCCCCCCTACTGCGGCATTTATTGATGACGTGTCTCAGACGAGACATTCATCCCCCCTCCCCCTCCCGCCCTCACGAACACTGTCGGCTGTAGCTTTAGCTGGTTTTTTAACTGTCGCTGGTGTTAGATTCGAACTCTAGCCTTCAACACAGTCATGTTTGATTGAAGAGAAAAATTAAAACGGTGCTACCACTAGTCAGAGACCACATGAAGACCACTAGTCAGAGACCACATGAAGACCACTAGTCAGAGACCACATGAAGACCACTAGTCAGAGACCACTAGTCAGAGACCACATGAAGACCACTAGTCAGAGACCACGAAGACCACTAGTCAGAGACCACATGAAGACCACTAGTCAGAGACCACATGAAGACCACTAGGAAGAGACCAGATGAAGACCACTAGCCAGAGACCACTGGTCAGAGACCACATGAAGACCACTAGTCAGAGACTAAATGCACACCGCTTGTCATAATCAAAATATAACATAAAACTAATTTTAAAGAATGTTAAGGAGGTGTCCCCTTGTGATGATAGCCGTATATCTTGACAGCCATCCATGTGGCTAGGGCTATTAAAACATTATTTACAACACTATAGAAGCAGCGATTAAAACAAACAAGACTAGACAGATATAGCTTGTCGTACAAGACGTGACATATATTGATTGTTATAGCAAACTTGACAGATATAGCTTGTCCTACCAAACTTGACAGATATAGCTTGTCCTACCAAACTTGGCAGATATTGATTGTTATACAAACTTGGCAGATATTGATTGTTATACTAAACTTGGCAGATATTGATTGTTATACTAAACTTGGCAGATATTGATTGTTATACTAAACTTGGCAGATATTGATTGTTATACTAAACTTGGCAGATATTGATTGTTATACTAAACTTGTCAGATATTGATTGTTATACTAAACTTGGCAGATATTGATTGTTTTACTAAACTTGGCAGATGTTGATTATTATACTAAACTTGGCAGATATTAATTGTTTTACTAAACTTGGCAGATATTGATTGTTATACTAAACTTGGCAGATATTGATTGTTATACTAAACTTGGCAGATATTGATTGTTATACTAAACTTGTCAGATATTGATTGTTATACTAAACTTGGCAGATATTGATTGTTTTACTAAACTTGGCAGATGTTGATTATTATACTAAACTTGGCAGATATTAATTGTTTTACTAAACTTGGCAGATATTGATTGTTATACTAAACTTGGCAGATATTGATTGTTATACTAAACTTGGCAGATATTGATTGTTTTACTAAACTTGGCAGATGTTGATTATTATACTAAACTTGGCAGATATTAATTGTTTTACTAAACTTGGCAGATATTGATTGTTATACTAAACTTGGCAGATATTGATTGTTATACTAAACTTGGCAGATGATTGACTTGATTGTTCTATTAGATTTAACAGATAGAACTTGTATATGACTTGACAGAAAGTGCTTGCTGTATAAGACTTGACAGATAATGCTTGTTGTATATGACTTGACAGATAGAACTTGTATATGATTTGACAGATAGTGCTTGCTGTATATGACTTGACAGATCGTGCTTGCTGTATATGACTTGACATATGGCGCCTGTTGTACAAAATTTGACAGATAGATCTTATTCTAAAGAATCAGCGAACGGCTAGCGTACGCAGTTTACTTGTTTATTTTTGACTGGACCATTACGCAATACAAAAGTCTGTAGATTATATATCCCACCATTACACAATACAAAAGTCTGTAGATTATATATCCCACCATTACGCAATACAAATGTCTGCAGATTATATATCCCCCATTACGCAATAAATGATGTCTGTAGATTATATATCCCACCATTACGCAATACAAAAGTCTGTAGATTATATATCCCACCATTACGCAATACAAAAGTCTGTAGATTATATATCCCACCATTACGCAATACAAATGTCTGCAGATTATATATCCCACCATTAAGCAGTATAATATGTCTGTAGATTTATTTATACCACCATTACGCAATACAAAAGTCTGCAGATTATATATCCCACCATTACGCAATAGAAGATATGTATGTAGATTATATATCCCACCATTACGCAATACAAATGTATGCATATTATATATCCCACCATTAAGCTGTAGGTTATATATGCCCTAGACGTTCATAGATTATATATGCCCTATACGTCTGTAGATTATATATGCCCTATACGTCTGTAGATTATATATGCCCCAGACGTCTATAGATTATATATGCCCCATACGTCTGTAGATTATATATGCCCCATACGTCTGTAGATTATATATGCCCTAGACGTCTGTAGATTATATATGCCCTAGACGTCTGTAGATTACATGTCTCAGTCGTTTTCTTCAGCCCTCGCGAGAGATTGAGTCTAGGACGAACGAAAACAACAAGCCATGAAATCCGAGTTGCTATTACTAGTTGTTCGAGCGGAAAAAACAAGTTTAAAACGATATAGGGCCCTTCAATCAAACGACGCGTAGTTGAAATCTGTTGGCACTGAATGCTTAGGGGCTACAAGGAACTTTGGCATAGAAGAATTTGATGATATTAAGAACTTTGGCATTGAAGAATTAGATGATGTAAAGAACTTTGGCATAGAAGAATTAGACGATGTAAGGAACTCTAGCATTGAATACCGTTACAGCTAGGTTGATGAAATTTCATATATAAGTATTATATCAAATTTGTAGTTCTGTACCAACTTCTGAGCAATTTCCGGTAACTTGTTCTTCTTTTGATTTTTCAAAAGCCTATAACTTGAATACTGTTTAAGATAGATAAAATTTTACATATAAGTACAAGATCAAAACTCTCTGTCTACTGACAAATTTTGAGTTGAACGGATTTAGTACTTTACGCAATTTACGATTTCTCAAAAAAACGCATATGAATTTATAAAGTATTAATATTCCGCACTATTATACACACATTGTTTGAAGTTCTATTTTTAAAAGTTTAAGTAATTAAAAAATCTATATCCCGGGTTGCCTTCCCCGTAGTGTTATATAAGAATAGTCGTGAAATGTTAGGGGAGATCACTCCCGCTTTAATTTTTTTCTGGCCTTTATTTTAGACAGCGCGGTAAAGTAAGAGAGTTGTGTTGTAGTTTTAGCAGTTTTTGTTTCCTAAAGTAAAGATTTTTTTACCTCCATAGATCTTCGGATTGACGACGATGGGACCACGGCTTCTGAGCTATCGAATTCGAACTCAGACTTTTCAGTTTAGCAACTACGAATTTTACCGACACGACCACGACGACATCAACACTTCGATAAATTTTTAAGCTTCAATAGAAGTTTTTAAATGTTAGTTCTGAAGTTTTACCTATAAAATTCTATCTGAATTTCTAGAACCATACATAACATACAATAACAAACAACAACAACAACTCAAGTTTAATATGCTTAACTAAATACACACGTATATCAATAACTGTCACCATGAATCTATACATCAACTAATTAATAAAAAGCAATGGCCTTTTAATGGACGTTTGCCTGAGTTCAAATAAAACAATTTATATGTGTTTATCTAGCAGTGAAATGTGTTCCTTGTTTCATGAATAAACGAATTTCAAGGGAAATAACTAGAAGAGACTAAAGTCGATTTGAAAAAAATGAAACAGAAACTGGAAAATATAAAATCAAATTAAATTTTAAGACAATCCGTGAAAAAACTTACGCACCAGATAGTAGAAAGGTTTCAAGTTCTCCCTGAGATAAGGTTTTCCAATGTTTATACAATTATCAGTAGGTCTTTATACGTAGACTTAGGTGGGTAAACACATTCCCCCAGTGTAAGCCCACACTCCACACAAGTTTATACCTGAGTAAAGATTTGACTGCCTTAGATCGTTCTAAAAGCTTTTTAACGAGATCTACATTCTAGTTACATCAATATGTGGGGGGTGGCGACAATTGAGGCGTGGGGTGGGGGGTTGACAACTGAGGCTGTATTGGTGGAGGGACGGGTGGGGGGATGGGGCGGGGGGTGAGAGGTAGGTGGATAAATACTATCACAGTTAGAGGCGAACCGTTTGGGGAATAGTAAGATTCGTTTGAAGGTGCATTAGAAAACAAATCAATGTTAAAATATTTTAAATAGTATACACACACACACACACACACACACACATATATATATATATATATATATATATATATATATATATATATATATATATATATATATATATATATATATATATATATATATATAATAGTATATTTTTACACATGAAGACCTGCAGCCTAATATTTTCAATGTACCAAGTTGTACGTGTTTCGTGCCGTGTACTGGTGAAGGTGGGTATGGTATAGGTTGGGGTGGGGTGGGGTGTGGTATAGGGTGGGGTGGGGAGGGTTCACGATTTATTTGACAAGTGCATGCATTTAGTCCACACCATTTGGGGTTCGAATCTTATAGGGCAGGTGTGTTTGTGTTCGTGTGTATGCTTATCTGGGTGTGTGTCGACTGTAAATAAATGTAACAATTGTTTTAATGCAACGGATAAATCTAAGGGTGCATGCAAGTTTGAATATCAGTTTGATTGACATGTTGGTTGTCAGAAGGAATGTCATCATTAATCTTGGTACATAGCAAGGCTAATGTCATGATCAATGCTAGGTTTGATGACTCATCTTATTGTATCGTTAGTCTTTGTATACGTCGAATGACATGTCAGGTTTATGTCAGGGTAATTGTCAGGGTAATTATCAGGGTAATTGTCAGGGTAATTGTCAGGGTATTTGTCAGGGTAATTGTCAGGGTAATTGTCAGGGTAATTGTCAGGGTAATTGTCAGGGTAATTAGGGGGCGGCGTGGTCGAGTCGGTAAAGCTCATGGTTGCTGAACCGAAAAGTCTCGAGTTCGAACCCCCGGGCAGATGAGGCTCGTTAGCTGGGGACAGCCGCTCTTCTAGGAGAGACAACTCCAAAATCAAACAACTGCTGTTCTTGGGTGGACAAAGGCTATGGAAGCAAATCCAAAAAGAAAAGCAGGCCTCAATGGCGCATAACCAGTTGACACGTATCCTTAATTGTGATGGAGGGGTCGAGTCGGCAAAAGCTCGATCCCTTCCAACACTAAAAATTAAGAACGAAGAAGAAGAAGTCAGGGTATTTGTCAGACATTTTTAACAATCTTGGTACACAACTTTTGTCATAATTTCTTTGACACAACTTGTATAATTGCCTGACACAACATGAATGACTGATTTAACAGTTTGTATCAATTCAACTAAATTTATTCAACTGGTTTTATAGCTCCAAATTCTTCTCGAAATATCAGCCAACAGATTTCTGAATTCAGTTTTCTGGTGTATAATTGTTTTTATACCACTCGGGTACTTTAGTCGGCTGCTTTGGTTGGTCTGCTATCAATGTTGCAGGGTAAACCACTACCCCTACCCCTACCCCTACCCCTACCCCTACCCCTACCCCTACCCCTACCCCTACCCCTACCCCTACCCCTACCCCTACCCCTACCCCTACCCCTACCCCTACCCCTACCCCTACCCCTACCCCTACCCCTACCCCTACCCCTACCGCTACCGCTACCGCTACCGCTACCGCTACCGCTACCGCTACCGCTACCGCTACCGCTACCGCTACCGCTACCGCTACCGCTACCGCTACCGCTACCGCTACCGCTACCGCTACCGCTACCGCTACCGCTACCGCTACCGCTACCGCTACCGCTACCGCTACCGCTACCGCTACCGCTACCGCTACCGCTACCGCTACCGCTACCGCTACCGCTACCGCTACCGCTACCGCTACCGCTACCGCTACCGCTACCGCTACCGCTACCGCTACCGCTACATAAACCTATAACACCTCAACTGGACTCGACAGGGCAATGATCAGGCTTAATCGTTCACTCTCGTCTATCATACTACGATATTTACAGAAATGGTTAGTGTTAAGATAATGAACAGGGATAAGGTTTGAATATGTTTTAAGATTTTAAAACACAAATACAAAATATTTCTGTTACCTGAAATAAAGCGGGTCATGTTACGAATGTGAACCAAGCTTCAAACTTTCTCTGATGTCGTTAAATAACTTCTGGCTTGGGAAAAGACGCGACACTCGACACGAAATCTTAAGGCATTAATTTTAAATTATGATCCCTGTGTTACACAGTGGTCCTTGAATACAGGAAAAAGGGAGGGGGAGGGGTAATTCATGCAAGACATGCCTTGACATGGGTCTCTTGAGACAGGTAAATTTAGACAGGGTGGGGGTTATGACTGGTAGGGTGTAAGGGTGAGGGGGTGACATGTTCATTTTTATACGGGTGGGGGGGGGGGATGTTCTTTTACAGTTTGAGGAGTATGTGCTTTGACAAACAGTATAGTAGTATGTTTCTGACCCTACGATTTTGTGAAACGAACAACCACATGAAAACTAAAATGGAAGTGAGCTCCTCTAATCCTTCTAGTATCTTCCTACATGAAAATAAGGGTTACAAGGCACTTCCATTTGGGCAATAGAGCTGATAGATCTTGAGAACACACAGACGCGAACAGTTCTTGGAATATCTTGCTTTATGAGAATTCAAAGCAAAATGGCTCGAAGGTTGATAGAACCCTACGTTTGCTTTCCGATACTTGAATATGAAACTCCGTTCACATAGCTAAAACGATACTCGAGTTATCATGTTCACACACACACACACACACACACACACCGACAAACAGACAGACAAACATACAGTCATGAAAACAATATTGAGTTTTCCCGATACAGTAAGATGTAAAACGTCTGAAAAAAATCACTTTCACTTTTTTGCACGACTAAATTACATTTGCCAATGCTCTATATTCGAGAGAGTAAAACTGAAATTTTAAACCTATTTTGATCCCTAACATGTTTGTGAAGTTTAAACCTTAGTTCGCGGTTCTATACAACATTCGCTTCAAACCTCATTGAATCGTCACTCTTCATGGACCGTTTCTTACAACACGGTGACACTTAAAATAGATTTGGCTTCAACAACTTACACGCTGATAGCAATCTCTGGTGATTTTTTTTATATTATTTGGTTTTCAGCAGTTATACTTTTGTTTTTAAAACCTATCTTTATACAAAACAATTGAAATTCGTACATACTGTTAAGCAGGACCCAACTTTTCTTCTAATCTTTCTGTCCAACAGCACCCACGATCATTTAGTTTCACCCGTCTATAAAAACTCCCGTCCACACAGTATCAGAACAGCATATCCACTGACACTGAGACTTAAGGTTTACACACACACACTCTCACACTGCACTCCACTTACACCCCATTCTATCCACCTCTACATGCCCCCACCTTTTCACCCTCACCCCCACTTTACCCCCTCTCCCCACCCACCTTGTGAAAAGATCTTTTCACTCTCACCCTCCCCCCAAACTTTACCCCCCTCTCCCCACCCACCTTGTGAAGAGATCTTTTCACTCTCACCCTCCCCTCCCCCACTTAACCCCCTCTCCCCACCCACCGTGTGAAAAGATCTATTCAATTCCTTCAGCCCCACCCTTGTGTGATCTGCTGCCCTAATTATTTGTTCACTGGTCGAGTCAGCTATTGACGGCTGAACGGGACTGTGTACCTACCAGCTAGTCAAATCTGTTCACTGGTCGAGTCAGCTATTGACGGCTGAACGGGACTGTTTACCTACCTGCTAGTCAAATCTGACGTTCTGAAGGCCATAGGCTTTTTTATTTTTATTTCTGTGCATATGAATTAAACAGGCAGGGGGGTGGGGAATGGAGGACATGGTGGATTTTAAAAGAGGTTTGTGCTGCCGAATGTATAGCTTCTTTAAAGCATAAGGAAATGTTTTTATGTTTTTTAAAGTTATGTTAAAAGTAAACCGCAAGCCTATATATATATATATATATATATATATATATATATATATATATATATATATATATATATATATATATATTTATTTATTTATTTATTTATTTATTTATTTATTTATTTATGGTTGATAAATTCTAACAAAAGTCTCGAGTTCAAACCCTCTGGCAGATAAATCTCGATCCCCTTCAACACTAAAAATTAAGAACGAAGAAGAAGAAGAAGATTTATTTATATATGTTATATATATATATGTGTGTTTGTGTGTGTGTTTGTGTGTATGTGGGTTTACGAATATAAACTTACCCATTTTGAACTTAGCGATCAATGGGACGGATTAAGCTCTTCTGTAACTTCGGCAGCTGCTTGACCTAAGCCAGGTACTCAATAGAGCTGGGTAGACTCACTGATTTGTCCAGTTCTCGAACCTTCGGGTTAGAAGCTGTACCCTCTAACATCCGAATAAAAACTAAAAACTAAAATAAAATAAAAAAAACGAAGATTTTTTTTTCGCCGCTGAAGGAGGAAACGAAGAAAAACAATGGCCTGGCTACTCTAGACTCGCGGCTTACCTTGTGAGGGTTGATCAAAAACAAAACCTTCTCATTAATGTAATCCAGCTAATTCTCCACCCTGAGGTGAAGATATGACTGACAGCTAAGCCAGGAGATGATAGCAAATGTAATCAGCGGAATGTTTACCTTTTCAATCAGTAGCGTAAAAAACACTGGTGTTTTTTTTTTGGGGGGGGGGGGGGGGGGGGGGGTGAGGGGGAGAGTCAGATGAAGGAAATTTTTGTGTGGGTGTGGTAGTAGTGGGTTGGAGCGTCATGGCATCCTGGTTTAGAGGGTTACGCCAGGCTCTCTGTCATTAATTAGCTGCTAATTAGTAATGAGAAAGATGCATGCAAGATGACTGTATGATAAATCCGGTCTCATAACATCAAAGTTCTTTTAGTTGTGTGAGTGATGTAAAGTACCCTTGTGGTAGGTGAAGTAGAGTTCACCTGTTTTATTGATATGTGACTTAAATTTCAGTGACATCAGAAGGGATAGTGTGGTCTTTACTTTCTCTGAGAGTCAGGTACCCATTACAGCTGGGTGGACTCTGGGACGTCATAAGGTCAGGTACCCATCACGGCTGGGTGGACTCAGGGACGTCGTACACATTTGAGCCCGGGATCCGAACTCTATTGTTTCAGGTAAACCGTTCATTGGTTGTAGAGTACTGGATAATTTATTACACGACTGACGGTCCAACCAGGCAATTACCATCCTGCAATAGCTACAAAAACCTGGCAAGTTGTAAACGATTCCCTTTAAAAAAGTTGTAAAAACTTTCCTCTAGAAAAATTGCTACATGAACTTTCGATTTTTTGACATTTTAAATCAGGGTTTCTTTCAGAGATGTTTCTTGAAAATTACAGGAGAGGTGGGGGAGGGACATACTCCAGGTAAAAGTATATATTTTCAATAGATAAGTGACGTATTTTCCTCTTTCGTCCTGGGGAGGGAGGGTGGTGGTAGTGCTCCGGGAGAGGGAATGTCTGCAAGATGCACCGCTTTCACCGCAATCAATTCGGGGCATTGTATTATTTGATTAGCAAACATCTTTACAACTGTCAAATTATTTTTGAACAGTTTTTCGAACATTTATCTGAAGTCATTTCTTCAACGCTCAATGGCCACGAAAAACGGCAAGTTTATCAAATCCCCAGTAGCTGTCCGTGTATTTAACTCTCCCCATCAATAGACGCAGATGCGCTGGATAAATCAACATAAACACCAACACACAACAAATGAAATCGATACACAGAAATAAGAAAGTGAACACGATGTTCTGATAGGCTTAAGACAAGCTATGCTACTCTCTATTTCTAAGTGATGTGTTTGATGAGACTTATAAAATAGCTTCATAGGCTACTTAGTTAATCTGTATTGATATCGAGTATAAATCAATTAAAAAATCGGACGGTATGAAGATTTGATTCATTACGTCGTCAATGGAAAAACCTTCGTTATCAATGTTTCATTCACACACACACGCACACACAAACACACACTCACACACACACACACATACACGCACGCACGCACACACACACACACACATATATATGGAGGACATCAATATCGAGTATCCCCCCACCCCCTATTGGGTAGGTAGTGACCTACCCAACTACTAGAGCAATATTTCAATAAAAACGTCAGAGAATTTATGAGCTAGATTCTAAAAATAAAAAAAAATATCTAGATATGATTTGAACATATTCTGTTATCGTAGCCATATTCCATGTACTGTAGTAGCTGCGAGAAATGTTTATGGTGTATCGGTGGAATACAAGCAGGGGGGGGGGGCAGGTAGGGGTAGGTGGGGGTAGGTAGGGGCAGGCGGGGGTAGGTAGTGGCAGGCGGGGGTAGGTAGTGGCAGGCGGGGGTAGGTAGTGGCAGGCGGGGGTAGGTAGTGGCAGGCGGGGGTAGGTAGTGGCAGGCGGGGGTAGGTAGGGGTAGTTGGGGGTAGGTAGGGGCAGGCGGGGGTAGGTAGTGGCAGGCGGGGGTAGGTAGTGGCAGGCGGGGGTAGGTAGGGGTAGTTGGGGGTAGGTAGGGGCAGGCGGGGGTAGGTAGTGGCAGGCGGGGGTAGGTAGGGGCAGGCGGGGGTAGGTAGTGGCAGGCGGGGGTAGGTAGTGGCAGGCGGGGGTAGGTAGTGGCAGGCGGGGGTAGGTAGGGGCAGGCGGGGGTAGGTAGGGGCAGGCGGGGGTAGGTAGTGGCAGGCGGGGGTAGGTAGTGGCAGGCGGGGGTAGGTAGGGGCAGGCGGGGGTAGGTAGGGGCAGGCGGGGGTAGGTAGGGGCAGGCGGGGGTAGGTCGGGGCAGGCGGGGGTAGGTAGGGGCAGGCGGGGGTAGGTAGGGGCAGGCGGGGGTAGGTAGGGGCAGGCGGGGGTAGGTAGGGGCAGGCGGGGGTAGGTAGGGGCAGGCGGGGGTAGGTAGTGTCAGGCGGGGGTAGGTAGGGGCAGGCGGGGGTAGGTAGGGGCAGGCGGGGGTAGGTAGGGGCAGGCGGGGGTAGGTAGGGGCAGGGGATATCAGAATGGAGTAGCTACTAGGTGCAGATGGTGGCAATAAAGTGGCATGTGGCGGCAGGTACTTGCAGGTGGTGGCAGGTGGTGGCAGGTAGTGGCAAGTAGTGGCAGGTAGTGGCAAGTAGTGGCAGGTAGTGGCAAGTAGTGGCAGGTAGTGGCAGGCAGTGGCAGTATGGGCAGGTAGTGGCAGGTAGTGGCAGGTAGTGGCAAGTAGTGGTAGGTAGTGGCAAGTAGTGGCAAGTAGTGATAGGTAGTTCCAGTATGGGCAGTAGCGGCCCGTAATGACACAGAATGGCAGGTAGTGGCAGGTAGTGTCAGGTAGTGTCAAGTACTGACAGATAGTGACAGGTTAGAGCCCATACCTTTATTGCCGAAATCGACCTTGATTGTTTTGACATTAGATATTTCTTCTGGCAATTTTTTATGGAATTTTTTATGTTCTGTCATGTAACATGTTTCTATATTTAGTATCTGAAGTCGAAACGTTTCTTCTTTAAACTGATGTTAACTGCAAGAATTATTCAATTTAAAAAGTAGTTTTAAAATAGTGTAAAGCTGCAATGAGCATGGGTGTGCATGGAATCCACAGAAAAATGGGAGTTGTGTGAGGTGGCAGAAGGTTGGTACTCACCTGTTCATTGAATGCACATGCTTTAGCTCTGAGTTTACAGGTGTACTAATGAGCTGTTCTTTGATTAGAGTTGTATTTTTCATGTTATTTCTTTTGCACACACGAAGCATTTATTTTAAAGTATGCTTCCAATTGTGACCAAATGAAGAACATTTTTTTCACAAGCAATTATTATACAATCAACTATGACGAAATTCGTAAAAAAAATTGAGCAGGTTTGTCAGGTGAGTAAGTATCAAATAACAAACTTACTGGATTTTATTTGGAAATAAGCTGATCAAAGATGCATCCTAAGGACAGGTCAAATTATTTTAGAATAAAAAATTCAAGAGTGAAAGATATTAAGAAAACTATTTCAGAAGCGTACTTTTATCAAAGTATACATATATATTTTATTCCGTTTATCAAAGCTACCGACACCTAATAAATTTAAACTATTATCTTAAGCTGTTTTAACACTTTTTAATTGAACTCTTGACGCCTTTAGATTAGACATTACACAAAGTATCGCAGGACCCAATAAATCAATATTTCACTAGTACCACCCAGCAGACTTCAGCAAACATACTTCAGCTAACATACTTCAGCAAACACCTTAGAAACATCGTACAAACAACGAACAAACAACGAACAAACAGCGAACAACGCTGATCTGATAACGAGTGTCATCATGCTACCAATAAAGAACTTAATTTTAAGTGCTGTTGAAGGAGGATTTTATGGAACTCGTCTATGCTAATCTACCAAACTTTGTCTGACTCTAGATTTAGTGTTAGTCGCTTTACTTCCTCCTTTCGTATCTGTCAGAGGTTGTTTTATATATGTCCGAGATTGTTTTATATCTGTCAGAAATTGTTTTATATCTTTCAGAAATTGTTTTTAGTTTAATGATACTCTGACTCCTTCAGTTGTATCTATAAACGGCAATTCTGGAAATGGGCATTTTGTCCCCCCCCCCTCCCCTTTATCGTGTCTGTTAGTGTTAGTTATTTTTAGCATAGTTGAAGATGAAAGCATTAAAAGCAGGTGCGGTCATAAAGTTAGAGAGAGGGGTGGGGGCTGTTATAGGAAGTGTAGATATCAAAGTTAGAGGGGCCGTTAAAGAAAGTTTAGATATCAAAGTTAGAGGGACCGTTAAAGAAAGTTTAAATATCAAAGTTAGAGGGACCGTTAAAGAAAGTTTAGATATCAAAGTTAGGGGCCGTTAAAGAAAGTATAGATATCAAAGTTAGAGGGGCCGTTAAAGAAAGTTTAGATATCAAAGTTAGGGGCCGTTAAAGAAAGTTTAGATATCAAAGTTAGAGGGACCGTTAAAGAAAGTTTAGATATCAAAGTTAGAGGGACCGTTAAAGAAAGTTTAGATATCAAAGTTAGGGGCCGTTAAAGAAAGTATAGATATCAAAGTTAGGGGCCGTTAAAAAAAGTATAGATATCAAAGTTAGGGGCCGTTAAAGAAAGTATAGATATCAAAGTTAGGGGCCGTTAAAGAAAGTATAGATATCAAAGTTAGGGGCCGTTAAAGAAAGTATAGATATCAAAGTTAGAGGGACCGTTAAAGAAAGTTTAGATATCAAAGTTAGAGGGACCGTTAAAGAAAGTTTAGATATCAAAGTTAGAGGGACCGTTAAAGAAAGTATAGATATCAAAGTTAGGGGCCGTTAAAGAAAGTATAGATATCAAAGTTAGAGGGACCGTTAAAGAAAGTATAGATATCAAAGTTAGGGGCCGTTAAAGAAAGTATAGATATCAAAGTTAGGGGCCGTTAAAGAAAGTATAGATATCAAAGTTAGGGACCGTTAAAGAAAGTGTAGATATCAAAGTTAGGGGCCGTTAAAGTAAGTTTAGATATCAAAGTTAGGGACCGTTAAAGTAAGTTTAGATATCAAAGTTAGGGGCCGTTAAAGTAAGTTTAGATATCAAAGTTAGGGACCGTTAAAGTAAGTTTAGATATCAAAGTTAGGGGCCGTTAAAGAAAGTATAGATATCAAAGTTAGGGACCGTTAAAGAAAGTGTAGATATCAAAGTTAGGGGCCGTTAAAGTAAGTTTAGATATCAAAGTTAGGGACCGTTAAAGTAAGTTTAGATATCAAAGTTAGGGGCCGTTAAAGAAAGTATAGATATCAAAGTTAGGGACCGTTAAAGAAAGTGTAGATATCAAAGTTAGGGGCCGTTAAAGTAAGTTTAGATATCAAAGTTAGGGACCGTTAAAGTAAGTTTAGATATCAAAGTTAGGGGCCGTTAAAGAAAGTATAGATATCAAAGTTAGGGACCGTTAAAGAAAGTGTAGATATCAAAGTTAGGGGCCGTTAAAGTAAGTTTAGATATCAAAGTTAGGGACCGTTAAAGTAAGTTTAGATATCAAAGTTAGGAGCCGTTAAAGAAAGTATAGATATCAAAGTTAGGGGCCGTTAAAGAAAGTATAGATATCAAAGTTAGGGGCCGTTAAAGAAAGTATAGATATCAAAGTTAGGGGCCGTTAAAGAAAGTATAGATATCAAAGTTAGGGGCCGTTAAAGAAAGTATAGATATCAAAGTTAGGGGCCGTTAAAGAAGAAAGTGTAGATATCAATTTTATGGGCCGTTAAGAAAAGGGTAATATCAGGTTTAGGGGGCGTTAAAGAAAGTTTAGATATCAAAGTTAGAGGGACCGTTAGTTAAATAAGATATAATTTTAGTTACTGTTGATAGTTAATACAGAACGGCCCAAACTGCCTGATATCTGTTTTTATCATTTAAGTATTTTTATACATATTTTAAAAAAATGTATAAACATGTTTTAGCTTCTGATAATACAAATGTTGTTTGTTTAAAAGATTTGGTTTCGTATGCGCTCGGCTCAGAGATTAGGACCTTTCTCAGCTAAAGGGTTGGGACCTTCTCGGCTAAAGGGTTGGGACCTTCTCGGCTAAAGGGTTGGGACCTTCTCCTTTGATATACTGGGGTCGACACTAGATAAAGATGTTTGCAAAACTCGATTAGATAAATGACTGCCGTACTGGGGGGGGGGGGGGGGGCTGGTTTGGTAGACGGCAGTGACTGGTGAAGCGATACGACTTCTTGTGATTTATCTGTGACGTAATGATACTCATGCTATATAAGAAGATATATCGATTTTAAAAATTCTAATATGAGCATATATTTTCTATTCGATATATGTATATGTTTAAACTTTCTGAATCTAGTAAGGTGAAGAAATCGCCTTTCTTCTAATTGGTATCATCAAACTATCCACAGTAAAATCAAAATGTGTCAGAAAAAAAGTCTTGATCAAATAGAACTGAAATAAAACACTGAGGATATAATTCACGTAAAGGTTTAAGTTGCAGGAAGCAGGGAGGGGGGGGGGGTGGTTGACGAAAGATTTTTGGCCTTAAAGAAATGTTATAAATATTAATAAACCTCACCATTAAAGTACAGGTACACACGTGGGCAGGTGGGTGTGTTTACCTTCTCCAGGGTTTCTCCGGTTGTGTTAAGCAGACCGTGTTTGTTCTTTGCTTTAATAGTAGACTACCCGTTCAATAACGTTCATGTACTGTCTATAATTTGATCCTTAGCTTACTAATAGACTACCCGTTTAGGGTGTGGGGAAATTGCGAGACGCGAAAAGCGAAATGGCGAGGCGGGAAAATGCGAGAAGGTTATGCGAGACATACCTGCGGAATTAAGGGTAAATAGCGAGACACTTTTTGCGAAAAAAGTTTTTTCCTTTTTAAATTTTTTTTTGTTTTAAAATAAACAAGCATTTAGCCATACCCTTTAACACGAGTGTTGTATGTTGTTATTTTTCATCTAGATACTAAGAAGATAGATAGATCTATATCTAGATCTATCTATTTAAAAATCCTAACATCGTTGCTGTGCTACTGTCATCGCCCGCTCTTGTTAGCGAGAGGAAAATCCCGTCTCAGTCGGCATTAATTTAAAAATCTAGCCCGCTCATGTTTATACAAACGTGTCATTGTGAATTAATATAATCTTGTCAGCAGGAGAGATATTTTGCAACATCTATTTATGGATTTTTGTACTTGCAAAAAGTGTAAAAGTATAAACAATTCTCAAAAGTGCAATTTATTTTTTTATTAAGTAATTTTAATTACCAACAAAATTTACAAACAAAATCTTCTGAAACAGTCCTCAAACACACCTCGTGACACCATCTTTCACACATAGTACACCCAACCCAGTTCATTAGACTCCCATTTATACATTTTTCTTTTGCTACTTCTTCCAATCCACATTCACAACATTTCACATTCTCATCACAGTTGACCTCCTCGTTCATACCACAAACAACACTGGCACCCATGTTCTCATCATCATCATCCGCACGTTCAACATCTGTTTTCCGTTTTTTATAATTTGTATTTTTTATCATTTCTGTAATTTTGGCAATGTCTTGCTCATTGTTGTCACCAGCAGTTGAGTTTTTTTAAAACATCGATATTTTCCCAAAATCTTGTCTAATTTCGGTCAAAATAGAGTATTTTAATCAATTCCTATTACAATGTATTAAAACAGTTTTCTAAAACGCGAAAAAACGTCTAAAATTCTTTTTCTAACATTGCTTTTTTATAGTGTGACTTCACATCTAACCCCCCCCTCCTCCCCCTCATCACACATCGTCATAAAATTACAGACCCCCCTACGAGTGTGACGTCATTTATGGAAGACCCCAAATAACACCACCACCAAAACCAAAAAATTCAGATAAGTTCAACTTGGTTTTAAAAATATTTGAAGTAGGCCTATAGCTTACGATATAGCACGAGCAACTGATAATATCGGTGACGTCACTTTATTTTGTTTAGATTTATATGGTAAAAAAAGCTAGAAAAAAATCGTAGGCGGCGGCTATAATACAAAATTTCTATGCAACAATAGAAAATATGTTTGCGGCGGCAGCGGATCCGGGCACGGCGATCTTCAAAGACGGTAAATCAGGCGGCCTCGGCGTTCCACACAAAAGACAGCAGTTGATCTATAGTCGGCGGTATTTCCGTCGGTTTCGAACAAGGTGGTATTCTAAGTCGACACAAAAGATGGGGGGAGTTGACAAATCATCAGTATGTCTAGCGACGGAAAAATCGGAAGTTTTAACAATGTAAACGAAACGTCTTTGAAGTCTGGACCAAATACCACTGAAAATCGGGTGCGGTAAATTTTTCGCAGAAATCTTCGCATTTCAACACCACCCAGCGTAAGTATCGGCTTGTGGTAAAATGCGAGACAAAAAAATCACGTGACCGACCGTTTTCGCGCCCTTCTCGCATTTTCCCGCCTCGCCATTTCGCTTTTCGCGTCTCGCAATTTCCCCACACCCACCCGTTTAATATTGTTCATTTACTCTGATCGTTTTTTTACTAGCACATACCCGTTCAATAACTTTCATGTACGGTCTATAATTTGATCGTTTCTTCACTAGTAGACTACCCGTTCATGTACTGTCTATAACTTACTCGATTGTTTACTAGTAGACTACCCGTTCATGTACTGTCTATAACTTACTCGTTTGTTTACTAGTAGACTACCCGGATGTAGCTTGAATTGTGCGACAGAAAGAAAACAAACGAAACATAACAAATTGTCAGGACAAGAAATGGATATGTACATGTACATGTATACGGAACAAGAAACGGCGTTTAGATGTGTACACCAAATGAGAATATGGGCCTATAAGTGCACGCTGAACTAAGCTATAGGTCTGGATTTGTACACATAACAAAACTAAAGCCTAGACCTGTACACATTTAACTAAAGACCTAGACATGTACACATTTAACTATAGACCTAGACATGTACACGAAGAAGTAGAGCATCAACGTGTAGACAGTCACGCGACACACACACACACACACACACACACGCACAAACACTACACAACACACACACACACACACACCTTACACATGTGTACACATAAAACGGCTTTAAACATACAAGTCAGGTTAGCCTCAGCTATTGTTATTCACTTCTATCAAGACAGACGAAAGGCGAGTTTGTTTGTGTGTGTGTGGGGGGGGGGGGGGGGTAGGGGTGTAAGGCTTTGATCTTACCTGTGTGTTTGTGATTAAATAAACCTAACTGAAGATCAACGGAAAGTTGAGAAGACAGATTAAAAGGTTTAATGATCTCTGTTCAACCTGGCTAGGTATTGAATGTTTCATAGATCGATCAAATCGATTGGGATACTCGTATCGATAATACAGTGCTGATCTCCTATCATAAAACTATATCAAACCAAAAAAGTTCATTGTATCGGTAACTGCTGAATTATTTAATTAGTTTGGTTATTCTGACAGGAGTTTGAAAAAATTGTGAAATTAAAAAAAAAAGCTAATGATTTCTAGAAGATTCGATTCTCTGTTAAAGTGACAGAGAAATGTGCGTTTGTATGGGTGTTACATACTATGAGGTACCAGTCAGGGGGGATAATCTACACCTTATTTGGTTGAGGCCCTTTAGGGACCGCAACTGTTGATATTATTTTTATTCTCTTCTGTGAGCGATTTTCCCTGTGTTCCGATGTCATGTGACCTCTGGGACTCTGGGTAGTTGTGACTGTGTTGATTGCATTCAAACTCCAGACTACGGGTGATCATGACAGTGTGCTGACATAGGCATAGAATAACTACAGGATGAGTGTGTATAGACCTAATGAAGGTATTGTGTTGATATTATCATACAAGTTGAGGAATGATATGTTAAGTAGGTCAACTATAGTTATTACTTGTTGTCAGTATATTGCCATACTGGCCGTAACTTTCTACTGTATTACTCTATGACGAGGCTTCTAGTTTGATAAGTCTCGGCACCCGTGTATTTGATATAGCCTTCAAGTGGTATCGTATATACAGGACTCACAGTCTAATTTCAAAGAAAAGGAATAATATAAAAATTAATGGATTCAAATATCTCACCAATAGGATTATGGATTAAGATAGGTTAATCCTTTACAAGCCGACTGTCAAAGGCTGATCATGTTACCTTACAAAAATTACATGCAAAAGTAAAAACAAAATTGTATCTGTTCCACCGTACCAAGAAGACCATTTATTTTGAAACTAGGTCGAATAAAATATTTGTGGAATTATTTTATGAACTTAATATTGTATTGCAAACATTATCTCCCCCCCCCCCCCCCCGAGAATTGATTTAATAGTCAATTTAGTGTTTGGCTGGTGATTTAGACCAAAGGGAGTTAGCTCAAAAAATATTCAAGATTCTAGTCAACAATAGTTATCTTTCTTTAATTTTTCATGTTATAAATTGAAAATTGTGACGTGCCTTGAGAAAATATCTATTGGATTGTTATTGGATTTTATTTGATAACTGGGGCCACTGTTTCGGGGGTGGGTGGGGGGGGGAGCACTTAATATTTTTGAGGGGGGCCTGAAGAAACCCTGAGGGTGGCTTTACGCAGGTGGACGAGCTCTATAATTTGATGGTACATGTCTCAGTTTACGTAAGTCTCGAGTTCGAATCCGGGTTCAAGTCAGTAGACCGTCCCTGAGTCCACTCAACTCTGATGGGTACCTAACTCCTGTCACAGAAACAAGTGTATGAAAGGGAAACTTTACTTTACTCAGGTATCACACGTTTTATCCGCTCTTGTCTTGATACTATGGTTTCTTGTGCTTACGCTTCTTGTCTACAAATGACGCCCTATTCTAAGGTGAGGGTGAGGAAAGGGGCTGATGTAATTTTGTGAGGTGTGATGAGGGGGGAAAGGTTCAGACAGTGAGTCGTCACACGTCTGTATTTAAAAAAAAGTTAGAAACTGAATTTTAGCTTTTGTTTCACCTTTAGATGACATTTTTGTACATAGTATAGACATCGATCAATTTACTCTATGTAGACCGAGCTCAATCAATATTTTGGCAAGAAATTCTATTTGAAAAAAAACATAAACAGCAATTTCGAGGGGATTTCTATGCTGGTAGCATGACGTCATTTTGATCGGCGGAGAGGGGTGGGGGTCTGGCTTTTGTGACGAAGTGTGACGATACAATGGGCTAGTTAAAAATCGTAAATACAAATCGTGACGTCTTTTATTGATGATCAAAAAATAGGTGTATGTATGTGTGATTGTGTGGTTAAAAAAAAACAAAGAGAGAAATCCTACCCAATGTGTTCGACCTCCAGTTACTTACTAGACAGTAGTTTGTGACACAGCTATGGTCATCACGTTGACCTGTTGTGTGGTATGTGTGGTGTGTGGTGGGCTAAAGGTATTTACCATCTGCCAGTTTGTGAATATAGTGGGCTGTTTGGCTTTATGGCCGTTAACAAATTTGTTAAGTCGTCTAGTTGCTTTTACCAATGATGTGTGTGATTTTGTGTATGAGTGTGATTTTGTGGTTGCATGATATAATATGTATATATATATATATATATATATATATATATATATATATATATATATATATATATATATATATAAATATTTCTTTTTACACGCGTGTGTGCGCGTGAGTGTGTGTGTGTGTGTGTGTGTATGTGTAAGCCACTTGACAAAACGTGACTCTAATTAAGCGAGAGACACCACCGCTGTAAATTAAAACGACATATAAACATTGAATGATTTAAAGACTTTCTAATTCATTAATATAAACAAAGCAGTAACGTATACATTTCCACCTTCAGGAACAGACGTAATTAAAACCAAGCCGAAATGTCACAAAAAATAAATCAACTTCCACCTGTAACGGACACCTATCTACCAGCCAGATAGATGGTGAACGCTCCCGGATTCTTTCTTGGGGTTATATGCAAATGACCTAAAGCCTAAATGAATGAAAACTAACTCAACAACTCACTAGGGCTCGATTTTGAGGTCTAGGGAAAACTAGTGAAACTATTGAAGTTAACAACTCATTCAATCTGCATACAACTTTTAATAAGTGAACAAAGTTGTGGCAGAACACTAGATTAAACAAGATAAAATATTTAGTTTAGAAATAACAAAACCCAACTTACAAAGCGTAAGAATAAATACTATCACAGATTCTAACACTTTATAAAAATAGCCACAGTTCACATAACACTGCTATAGCATAAAGAATCACTTGGCCACAAGTAATATAATACTAGGATACTTAAACAACTTAATAATACATAGCACACTCAGGACTTATGCTCTCTCACATTCAACTGGCCAAAATGGACTGCCTCGAGACACCTGTGGGCGATCTATATATAGACTTAGGTAACATGGAAGGTCACCTTCAGATCGTAAGACCATTGGTTGGGGTGGTCATCTGGTCTGAAACAATCAATCATCTCTCGATGGAAAATTTCTGAGTCTAAGACTCTCTTAGTAAGACAGCGGAAAAAAACCGGTGGTTGCACCACAAACCATATATGGTATTATAACAAAAGTCAAACTAAAAATAAAACATTACTAGACCTAAGTAGGTCACATCCCCTCCCTTTTTGGAAGTGACAGATAGGTTCCACAAAAACATACATAAGGAACCAATCTGGCAATAAAATAAAAAAAATGTTCTACAAATGTAGCCAACCAAAATCTTAATACCAGGTGAAAACATCCCTGGACATAAAAGGGAAGTAACTCAAACTTTTACAATTCGTGAAAGGGGAGTAACCCTTTCAAAAAAATAATAATACATCAAAATCCCTCAGAAAGGGGTATTACAATATTTCCATGTGGATATTAAAAGTGGTAAACCCGACAGGGTAAATCCTTTATTTCAATGACTAGCTACAATATCAACTGAGTCATATGAGACATATTATCATAGAAGATTACATATAATGAAAAACCACCTTTAATTAAGGTTCACCTGAAAATAAACAAAATATTTAACAGGATTGAAATGTTGAAAAAAATTCAAAACTCAGACCACTCACATTCATGGGAGTGTCACCCAAACAAACCTGCAAATGGTCTTAACCAACCACAAAACATGTCACATGATCAATGTGTGTAATAAGATTTTACATCCTCGACAAACAGTCAGCCACAACATTCTCAGTTCCCTTAATGTGGGAAATTTCCAGATTAAAATTTTGGAAATATAAACACCATCTCAATATTCTGTGATTCTTTTGTCCTAACTTAGAGGTAAATTTTAGGGGATCATGGTCAGAAAATACCCTGACCGGATTAATTGAAGAAGTGACATAGACTTCAAAATGTTGTAAGGACAAAACCAAAGCTAAAGCTTCTTTTTCAATAGTGGAGTAATTCTTTTGGTTCTCATTTAACTTCCTGGAAAAAAAAGCGATTGGATGGTCAATCCCCATGTTGTCTTCCTGAAATAAGACTGAGCCAATGGCTAAGTTGCTAGCATCAATGGCAAGTTTAAAAGGCTTGCTGAAATCTGGTGCAGCCATAACAGGAGCATTAGATAAAAATGACTTAATGGTTAAAAAAGCTTCATGACATTTAGTTGACCATTCAAACTCAACACCCTTTTTCAATAATGCAGTAAGAGGTTCAGCAACAGCTGAAAAGTTTTGACAGAACCGCCTATAGTAACCTGCCATCCCAAGGAACCTTTTGATTTCTTTACAATTTTTGGGAGGAGGCAACTTCACAATAGCATCTACTTTAGCTTCAATGGGCCTAACTTGGTTAGTTCCCACTTGATAGCCCAAATAGGTAATTGAACCTTTACAAAAATCACTTTTATGCAGGTTTACAGTAAAATTAACTTCAGACAATTTTCTAAAAAGGTTATTAACATAATACACTGTCTGTTTCTTTCTTCTGTCTGGCGTATTGACAACATAGTTCAAATCACTTAATTTTGAATGCACAGTAAAGGGTCCACAATATCTTAAGGATAACGCATTGTTCAGATTAGGCACGAGCACAAGAACTTTCTCGCCTGGATTGAATGTTCGTTTACGAGAACTCTTATCATACAGTCCTTTCATTCTCACTTGGGCCTTTCTTAAGTTCTTGTGAGCCATTTCGCACACGGCTTTCAGTCGAACGTGAAAATCGTCAAAGTTTTCCACTGGATGATCACTGGTACCTGTCCAACGCTCGTGGATCAGCTTCAGGGGACCACGGACAGAATGTCCAAACACAAGCTGAAAAGGAGAGTAACCTAGAGACTCCTGGACACAGTCTCTCGCGGCGAAAATAATCCATGGAACAGTCTCATCCCATTGTGTGTTACTTTTAGCGAATGTTCTCAGCATGGTTTTTAGGGTCTGGTGGAACCTCTCAAGTACGCCTTGAGACTGAGGGTGGTAGGCTGAGCTGGTGATGTGGGTAACGCCTAGCTTGGCTAGCGCTTCCTGAAAATGGTGACTGGTGAAGTTGCTGCCTTGGTCTGTTTGAACGATTCTAGGCAATCCAAAGGTAGTGAAGAACCGGGTCATGGCTCTGACTACAGTCTTTGCCTTAATGTTCCGTAAGGGGAACGCCTCGGGAAAACGGGTACTTGAACACATAAAGGTAAGTAGGTACTCGTTGCCCGCCTTGGTTTTAGGCAAGGGACCTACACAGTCCATGATGATTTTAGAAAAGGGTTCTTCTAATACAGGAATCGGACTCAAAGGGGCCTTAGGAATTTTCTGGTTTGGCTTTCCGGCCAACTGACAGTTCGTGCAACTTTTGCAGTGACGCGACACATCATTTTTCATTTTGGGCCAAAAGAACAGTTCTTTGATCTTCGCCATTGTTTTCGTGACTCCTGGGTGCGCTGACATCGGATGGTCATGTGCCAGTTTCTGTATTTCATGCCGATAAGGTGGAGGGACCCACAGCTGGTTTTTACCCAACCATGGTTCGGTAGGTGAGGCATCCACTGGTACAGAGCGACGAAAGAAGAGGCCGTTCTCGGAGAAATATTCCCCATCGTCAGCTGAGAGAGATTTTTCGACCATTGCTTTGAGTTCCGCGTCGACTTGTTGAGCTTTAATGAGGTCTTCCTGAGATATCCTCAGGGGTAAGCCCAGGCTTGTGTTCTCCGGAAGCATAGACTCCAGTTTGGGAGATGGACTTCCCGACGATGATGGTAGGTGTGGTTCATGCGCTATGTCAGCCAATTGTTTGGTCTGGCTTCTTGTCACCACACATGCAGGATACAGTTCATTATCATTCTCTGGAACAGTTGACAAAGGGTTTTGAACCGTATAGGGGTATACTTTGCTTCCCGCAAGGTCATTCCCTAGAAGCAGGTGTACTCCTGGGACAGGAATACTATCTATCACACCTAAAATGACTTCACCTTCGACGAGATGATGTTTCAGAGAAAACTTGTGTAGAGGGACGACAGTAGATTCTGCCCCCACTCCTTGGATAATGGAAACATTTCCGGTGTTCGTCTCAGGTGTAATGTCCATTGAGCTTTTCAAAAGAAGTGACTGTGACGCTCCTGTGTCTCTTAGGACGGTGATATTCCGCTGAGATAACGGATCACCTGGTGTGCTAATGACAGCTTCTGCAATGAAAGATGAAAAGTCAACCTTTCTCGATCCCTCGAGATCGGTAGACTCGGAAGAAACTGGATGGTGGCGTGAACAGTCAAAATGTGACTGAACATAATGTGTGGAGACTTGACTGCTTTCCTGCGGACACTTAGGGTTAGTGTCCCTCAGAATTCTAGAGTTCATATTTGAACTGGCTGCTTGAGGGGATAGAGCATTGTGCGCAGAGGTACGCACCACCTCTCTGTTAAATTGAAGACGTTTATAGCAGTCCTTGACATGGTGACCAGGTCTCTTGCAGAACTGACATACCGATCGACGATTGAGAGTTGATCTTGGCTTCTCTCTGGACTGTAACGCCTTCAAGTGTTGGCCAACAGGGGGGTTGCTGCCAAAAAGGGGAAGCACGGGGTTGAGGCGGTTTCCTGACACTGGTGGTTTCTTATGCACCAACATATATGTGTCAGCCGACTCAGCAGCCTTCTGGATGTTGATTATCTTGTTATCCAGTATGTGTAGTCGTATGTCTTCAGGCAGGGACTTTAGGAATTCCTCCCTCAGGACAAGTGATTTTAGTTTCTCAAACTCTGAAACTTCCTCAGAGTTTAGCCACCTTGAGAAAATTTTCTCTTTTTCAAAGAGAAATTCTACATATGATTGAGTGGGTAGCTTGCGGAGTGCTCGGAATTTTATCCGATAGGCCTCCGGAGTCAATGCGTAGGCCTTCAAAATGGCAGTCTTGACCAAACTATAGTTATTTTGAACGTCGTGAGAGAGTGCCTGATATGTTTTTGCAGCTTTTCCTGTAAGGACCGTGCTCAATAAAGCAGTAATGGAAGTTTCGGGCCATTCACATGTCTTCGCTAAACTCTCAAATGAGTTAAAGAAAACAACCAAATCTGTTTCATCAAATTTAGGAACTAATTTCCCAAATTCGGCAATCACTTGCCCCACCGACAACTTTTTAGGATCTACTAGAGAAGTGACATCACCACTAACTTTACCAAATTCTAATTCCAACCTCCTCTTATCTAAAGCAATTTTAGCCTCTAACTCCTGTTTCTCTAAAGCACTTTTAGTTTCTAACTCCTTTTCCTTTAATAAAAGCTCCCTCTCTTCTAGAGGTTTCTCCTCACGGAGTATCACACCAGCCAACAAACTCTCATCAAATACACCTTCATTAATAAAATGAACTAGAATTTTATCTCTTAACACCTCTGATTTCTGAGTAACAGAATAATCCAACTTCAATTCCTTAACAACACTAACCAAAACTTTCCTACTCAACTTCTCTACCTCCTCAACTGTGAGATTTGACAAGAAAGACTCCATTACAACTAACTTCAAAATCAAAACAAGCCTAAATTAACACGGCCCAACGCTGCGTTATGAACTTGACCTTCAATCTAGGACGTGACACGTCTGGCTTTTTTACCTAGATAACTCTAGCCTTGAGCGCGTTTTAATAACACGGAAGGTCACCTTCAGATCGTAAGACCATTGGTTGGGGTGGTCATCTGGTCTGAAACAATCAATCATCTCTCGATGGAAAATTTCTGAGTCTAAGACTCTCTTAGTAAGACAGCGGAAAAAAACCGGTGGTTGCACCACAAACCATATATGGTATTATAACAAAAGTCAAACTAAAAATAAAACATTACTAGACCTAAGTAGGTCTCACACCATCTTCTAGAAATTTAAAACAGAATCTGTGCACTATTTATATTAGACTTCAGCAAATTTTTCAAATAAAATTCATTGGATCATCATTGTATGTATTCTGTACAGAAAATAGATCCGACTTTTAAACTTTGTTAAATTGAATGTTCTGCTCAGAATATTATTGTCGTTTGATTTTAAGTGTATTTTTACTCCAAAAAAATTCAGATAATATTTATTGAATTTATTTATATATTTGTGTATTACTAAGTAAGTGTTTATTAGAGTAGAACTATGTTGATATATTTTCTTTGATTTGAATACAAAACATTTAGTCTCTAGTTCGTTTAGTACTATATTTACTATACATTTATTATTATTGATAGTATACAAAGCTAACTGTATAATTTATGTGTATTTGATTTAATGTTAAAAATGATGTATACGCTAGTATTTGTAGTTATGGTGCACCCTACCTACGCTGATTAGGAGGCAAATGTGTTTATAATTTGTTCTAAAAGGAAAAACTGCGTGGATAACTTATCCACGCATCCAGTTAATACAGTCTATGAATCTTCTGTTGATTGCATCGGTTCATCTGTGTGTGACAAAAGCTGGAAGCATCAAATCTCGGCGTCTTACAACAACTACACATTGGGCTGGTTCAGAAAACTACAAACTTGCTGCGACCACTTTTATAGCTTTTCCCGTTTAAATGTTATTCAATCGCAGCAATTAGAGAAAACAGAGGACCAATTAGACAACCGTCCCGCTTCAAACGAGGATCAATCTCATGTCATATCGGTAATTGATTCCGAACAGACAGATTTAGAAAAGCAAAATGACAACCCTGATGATGACTATCGAAATTGTTTTAATTCACTAAAAAATGAAGAAATGAAAAATGTAAATGAAAAATATATAGAAATATGCAAAGAAACTAATTTTGACTCGAAAACCTGTATGTCGTTGTTAATTCTTCATATAATATCTGACTATTTATATTTTCCGTCCTTAGCGAGCATGCCCGATTGGATAAAAGACAACTTTGAATTTTCGAAGCTCGGTTCGTTTTCGGATGACACGTCACAGTTTACTGTAACAGACCTAACCGGTAAAAACTCGTGGAGTCTGCTCAGATGTGAGCTTAACCTGCAGACGATCGTAGAACTATCGGACAATTTTGTCAACTGTAGCGCGATCAAATGTCCCCCGGCTTTTTACGTCACTCCTGACGGGCAATGCAAAATACCTTCAGTCGGCAAGATCGTCGTTCACGGAAATAATTCTCCTTTAAAAACAGATAACGGTCATCGTATAACCGACGAGTTCTATTGCTATCTCCTCGGATACAGTCATTTGGAGCTCTCCAAAGAATGGTGGCCGCTGAAGACAAATTTAAACCTTTCATCAAACGTAGAGACTTTGGTGTTTAGGTTCGTCTACTTCAGCGGCCTGTACAATCCGACCAGCGGAACTACTAGACAGGCGAACAGTTCTATACTTCACATCGTGGCTGAGGCAAAAAGATTCCTTCGAGCGAGATGGAGGCGAGGGATGAAAGTGTATGTGTGTAGCTTCAGAGCAAACAGCGAGCACCAGCACTGCTTAGAAGACTGTTCGGCTTATAGCGGGGACAGTGAAACAGTGGACAGTGGAGGGTCATCGAACGGAACAAAGTTTGTTATAAAAGCTGATCTTAACCGA